>NW_017728918.1:94314401-94336197 GCF_001723895.1 Crocodylus porosus | reverse complement strand
CACCTTGCTGGGGTCATTTGACCCCAGTACTCTTTTCTGCCATGGCAGGGGGTCGGACTTGATGATCTGCTCAGGTCCCTTCCGACCCTACTAACTATGAAACTATAGTGTAGCAATATGGCAACAAACCTGGTGAGGGTCACAGGGGGTGCTGCATGTCACTTAGGATAATAGAGGTTTTTAAAAATGATTTACCAACATGGATTAGAAAACTCATTGCTGTCCTGGATGTGATCTATCTGCACAGCAGGAGGCTTAATCCCAAAGGCTGTGTTTCAGACCCTGCCAACCTGAGCAAGCATTAAGTTTGGGGTTTTCTGCTGCCTGTTCCTGAAATACTGGGGCCCTGGGGAGCAAGAGAGACAGAACATTTTCTCTTCTGACATATGGCTTACACATGAAAGGATGGTGTCAAAGGTGGGGAATACATGGCTGCAGGCTGGGTTCTTTTTTACTCTAAATCAGCAGCTTTACGTTATCCCTTTGTATCCCTCACAAGAATGATGCAAGGTGGATTAGTATTATAATCCCTGCTTTACTGTTGTACAGGGAGACTCAGGACAGCATTTTCAGAAGTGCCCAATATCCACAACTCAGGTAGCAATTTCAAAAAGAGACTGGCTGCTTGCGTACCCATCGGGAGTGTTTACATTTACTGCACTGTCATTTAGTACTTCCAATATTACTGCACCGTCATTTGGTACCGTTGAAAGTACTAAATGACAGTGCAGTAACAGCCCACACTGTATCGTGAGCACCATGCATGGTTATTTTTTTTCTTATAATAATAATGTATAATAATAATATATGCACTATATTATTTATAGTGCATCACTATGTCACTGTAGGGATGCACTATACTGAGGGAGCATTTTGCTATGGCAACGTACTTGCGGTACCACAGGTTTTGCCTGCGGATGCTACTTCACTGTAGCGTGTTGCTATGGCAACATAGCCTCACATGTAGATGCGCCCACCATGCATGTCACAAAGGGAGCTGAGAAAACCTAACTTCAGCTGTGGATGCCAGCCTGAGATCCTGATCACTGTTTTTTTGAAAGTCTGTGGTGAGATGACTTGCCCAGAGTCTCACAGGAAGTACGAAGGGGCTAGAAACCAGGGCTTCTGACTGCTAGCCCTCACTATTCAGTATAAGACTATCCCTCCTCTCTAGTCAGGAGAAGAATAGGACATTCAGCAGAAATGGCCTATGGTAATTTTGGTTAAAGTGTTGCCTCGCTTGCAATTTGGCCAGCATGCTAAATACAGAAGCCTATCTGTAGAAAGTATACCATGGGCTATATGGCTATTTCTACTGGTTAGCATGCTCTCGAGGAAATGACATTTCTTCAGTGCTAGAGTGTTTTGGTTTCAACAACTCTGTCATCAGGAAAATTGTTTTTGTTTTGAGATAAATGCTCAAAAGTCAAACCACTGGCTTGGCATGTGGGATACCCAGTTTCAAGTCTGTGCCATACTACTTTAGAGCGATGTGGGATGGCAGCTTCTGCTCTGAAGCCGGCAGATCAGGATCTGAAACTGGGGTGTCCCACCTGCCTCGCTAGTGCCCTAACCACCAACCTATCCATGCACATGCCTGCTTATACTCAGTACCATTATCCATGGTTTTGTTTCTGAAAACAGATCATTTGGCGTAAGTTCAGCATTGCACAAATGTTCAAAAGGGCTTAATTTTGCTCAAACGTGGAATGAGAGCAAAGGTCAAAACCTCAAATATTACAGCAAAACAGCCTCTTCCAGCTTTAGCCAGGACCTCTTTTTCATATATGTCACCTTCAAATCAGCCATTGCACCATCAGAGTGACTGTTAATAACATCATACTGTTGGACTGGTATTGATTTGGGGGCACTTTTTTCCCTCTCTGCACTAAAACAAGTTGGCATAAAGGATTAATTCCTGCAGGTTGCAGATTGTCAGCATGAGTCAATCCATAGCCCTGTATCTGTTGTGCTTCTCTTGGGTGACAGCAACTAGAATGGCTGGCCTCATCCAGTCCATCCCCTGGCATAGCCCTGACTTGTCTGGCAACGTGCTCTATGCAGGGATTTGTCCCTGTAGAGCTGGGTTCCTATATGCTTCCTTAAGACAGACAATTTTGTGTGGATATCCCCTTCATGGGCTGTATCATGACAGTGATGTCAAAACCAAGAGCTTGATGATGGATGGTGCTTCGGTGAAGAAGTGCACAGGGAGCCTCCTGCTCCCTTGCACATCCCATACAAAGTCCGTTATAACTGCAGTTGAAGCTGGTCAAAACTGGGAACATCTTTTGTGAAAGCCTTTCTCCTTTTTGCTGATATTTGAAATATTTTAACCAGCTCTGGTTGCAGCCTCTGTGCTTGGAGATAAAGTTGCTTAGTGCTGATAAGGCAAAGTCAGGGGTTTAATTCATAATTATTTTGTCTCTTATTTTGTCAGCTCACACGCTTCTAAACCTGAGAGAGGAAGTTTTGTGAGGGGACCAAGCAGCACTGCTGAGAGGAGGCACTCCAGAGAAATCCCATTGTTTCTTTTTGAAAATCGAATGTTAAAACAGGCTAATTGCATGATTTAACATTCGAAAACTTCACATTCCTCCTCTGGAGAGTAAAAGAGCCTATTATCATTTTGAGGCCAGATGTTTTACTTTATTGAGCCTGTTTGATCCCTGCACCTGTCTGAGACCAGCAGTTGCTGGATTAGTGGAAGGGCCTGAATTAAAAAATCTGGACAACTGTTACTGAACAGGCGAATGGTGTGAAAATGAGCAAGCTTTTGGTATAAAGGATTTACTGTTTGCGACACAAGGCAGTACACATCATTTCGAGTGCAAAACGAGCGTGCAGTTTTATCCTGGATGTCCATGTGCTGGAATATACATTACAAAGTGACAATCACAGGAACCTCCAATGAGGCGAAGAAAGGAGGAGGGGTGAGGAAAAGAAAGGACACATTACACCATCCATCTGTGAGACAGCCGTGCAGTTACAAGGAATTACATATTTTTTCTGGTGGATTATGATGATTATAAAGGGAAGAATTTGGTCCCCGCCCCCACAGAGAATTTTGCTGTGTATCTTGAAGGAAGTGATGGCTTTTCACTTACTTACCTCCTTCTCCGCTTATGAAGTACTTTGTTCCTACACTGTAATACATGAATTAGTCCTTTTCCTTAACAGCAGCGCTGATTCTCAGTAGTTGAATGGAGCTCTGAATGATCTGCAAGTGAATGAACGTTCTGTCTCTCTTCCCTCATATTTTACTTTCCCATCATCTAATGGCTCAACGTATTGTCTGATGTGACTTGCTAAATTTCCATACATCTAGTTTCTGTTTCACTACAGCCCATCATTCCCACCATTGGAATGAAATAAAACACAGTAATTCAGGGATACCAGTTAGCTGCTTTGTGCTTTTACACATTTACTGGCTAAATCTGAAGAGGACTGAGGTCCAACCTTCTCCTTTGAGGCTGTGCTCAATACCCATATGATTCATACCAGAAAAATGGTGTATCTAGATTTTGATGTGTGCATCTCAGGTATAGGTGTAAGCATCCAGATTTGCACTTGCAATTCACTTCAGATGGGGGCACAAATCCTATGGTTGCCATTATCATGTGTTTATTGCTTCTATATGGCAGGGCCTAGAAGCCCCAACTGAGATCATTGCATCTTTCTACCAGTCCTTGTAAAAGTGTTGAGACAATTCCTCCTATGAAGAGCTCAGAGTTTAAATGATGGGAGAAACACTAGCATTTCCAGGTTTCAAGTGGGGAACTGAAGCACAGAAATTCAGTGTTTTCCCCACTGTCACACAGGTAGCTTCTGGTAAAGTTAGGAACTACAGTTAGATCTGAGTTTCAGTCTGGTGACTTAACCACAAGGGGATTTGCACCTCCAAAAAGAAAACAGGGAACACCCTCTGAAAATCCAGTCCCTTTACCTTTACCTTTGTTTGAAGGGTCTAACCTTGTGTATATAAATCCTATTTTGGGGATTTGCAAACTCAACTCAGCCCTTGACTGATTCAGGCAAGTTGGTTGCAGTGTATTCATAATGATAATTACAAAGCTGGTACATGTGAATTTCAAAAACCCTTTCAATGTGGAAGTGGAAGCACCTAAAGGGCTCTTCTATAGGGTTGTGAGGAAAGGGAAGGACTGAAGAACCCTGTGCAGGGTACTTTCTTGGCCAAAACCACAGTCACTCTGTTCATGTAGACTTCTTGGCAGCAACATTATGGCAGTCACTCAAAAGGAGATTGTTCACAGTTTACAAGCAAGAAAAGGGAATAAGATACTCTCAGTTTGGGGGCCTATGCTAAATTTTGAGAGGAGTTAGATTTTTTTAAAGACATTTAGTTGTTGCTATGTCCCGCCTGATTGCAGTTCATACATACCTTTAAAAATATGGGCCTGAGTGAATATGCATGACAAGAAAGCCAGAAGAAGGTATAAAAATAAAAACACCCTGTTGGTTAAGTTGACAATCCCAATTCAGTTTCATTTTTATCACAATTTTTCAGAATATATAACATAACTTTAAAAAATAACAATGTCTTAGGAACTTTAAATTAAACCACTGCATTACTTGTTAAATCATTTCTGATAGATGAGGAGAGGCTGCTAATATTGAATGCAGATAATAAAGACTACATTTTTGCAAAGCATGGACTAATAAGGCTTTAGAGCACTCATTTACATAATACAGGTGGCCAGCAAATGGAGGAAAGAATGCAAAGTTTTGTGTGAGGATTTTTGGTTTGATGTAATTTTGCTGTCCAAGATAAAATTCCAACTAGTGTGTGTGTGTGTGTGTGTGTGTGTGTGTGTGTTTGCATATATGTATTTATTCATGCACACAATTTCTTTTATCTCTCATTCTGGGTCATCGCTACTCCCATAGGAATATATATATGCGCGCGCGCGCGCGCGCGCACACACACACACACACACACACACACACTCGTTTATATGTTTATGTTTATATTCTTTGTGACATACATACATACATGTGTATGCATGTGTGTGTGTGTTCTCCATTCCAGTTTCCTTTAATTTCTCTATTCTCATAGGAAGAATCATGGAATCAGTGAGTCGGAAGGGATCTAGACAGATCATTGAGTCCAACCCCCTGCCTTGGGCAGGAAGGAGCACTGGGGGTTGGAGGGGTCATAAGACCCCAGCCAGGTGCCTGTCCAGTCTCCTCTTGAAGATTTCCAGGGAAGGTGAGAGCACCACCTCTCTGGGAAGCCCATTCCAGGCTCTGGCCACCCTTACAGTGAAGTAGTTCTTCCTAATATCTAACCTAAACCTATCCTCCCTCAGCTTGTGCCCATTGTTCCTGGTGACTCCAAGGGGGGCCCTGGTGAACAGACTTTCCCCGAGTCCCTGCTGGTGGCCCCTGATAAGGTTGTAGGCAGCCACAAGACCCCCCCATCAGTCTCCTCTTGCAGAGACTGAAGAGATTCAGGTCCCCCAGCTTTCCCTCATAGGGCCTGGCCACGGGGGCCCTCAACCATGCGAGTGGCCTCCTCAGGACCCTCTCCTGGTTCTCCACGTCCTTCTTGAAGCGTGGCGCCCAGAACTGGACACAGGACTCCGGCTGCGGCCTGACCAGTGCCACATAGAGGGGGAGCATCACCTCCCTTGATCTGTTGGTGATGCCCCTGTTGATGTATGACAGGGTGCGGTTGGCTCTGCATATTGCTTTGTCGCACTGGCGACTCATATTCATCCTGGAGTCTATCAGGACTCCAAGATCCCTCTCTGCCTCTGTGCTGCTGAAAGGGTCAGCCCCTAACCTATAACCATAATGCTGGTTCCCTCTCCCCAGGTGCAGCACCCTGCACTTGTCCTTGTTGAACCGCATCCTGTTCAGATCCACCCACTTCTCCAACCTACCCAGGTCTGCCTGGATGCGGTCCCTGCCTGCTGGTGTGTTCACTTTACCCCACAGCTTGGTGTCATCAGCTGTGCTCTCCACACCCTCGTCCAGGTCGCTAATGAAGATGTTGAACAGCACCGGCCCAAGGACCGAGCCCTGGGGGACTCCGCTGCCCATACCCTCCCAGGTCGACATCAACCCATCCACCATCACCCTCTGGGTGTGCCCCTGGAGCCAGTTTGCCACCCATGTGACTGTGCATTTGTCAATGCCGCAGTCCCTCAGCTTGCCCACCAGAACTGGGCGGGACACTGTCGAAGGCCTTCTGGAAGTCTAAGAAGATGACATCGACTTCCTCCTTCACATCTAAGGTCTTTGTTACCTGGTCATAGAAAGAGAACAGGTTAGTCAGGCTGGATTGGCCTGGCACAAACCCGTGTTGGTTACCCCTCAACATCACTTCCCCTGCAGGGCTCTCACAAATGTGGCCCTTGATAATTTTTCAAAGACCTTCCCCAGTGAGGCTGACCGGCCTGTAGTTGCCAGGGTCTTCCTTCCTCCCCTTCCTGAAAATAGGGACCACACTGGCCCTTTTCCAGTCCTCGGGGACTTGGCTCAAGCACCAGGAGTCCTTAAACAGCCATGCCAATGACACCAGCCAGTTCCCTCAGCACCCGCGGATGAAGGTTATCCAGGCCCGCCAACTTAGACACATCCAAGCCCTCCAGGTAATCCTTAACTAGGTCTGAACTAACAGTCAGGGGACTTGCATCCTTCCTGGGCCTCTCTACGCTATCACTGAAGAGCACCCCATTGTCAGCAGACAGGAACACGGAGGCAAAGAACTTGTTGAAGAGCTCTGCCTTCTTTCGTGTGTCTGTCACCATCTGCCCTGCCCTGACCCTAGGGGTCCAATGTTACCCCAAGACTTCTTCTTGCTACCTATATACTTTAAAAAGGACTTTTTATTATCCTTAATCCCAGAAGCTAATCTAAGCTCCAGTGCTGCTTTAGCCTTCCTTACCAAGTCCCTACAAGCTCAGTTCAGGGAGGTGTACTCCTCCTTGGTCCCTGCCCCCTGCTTCCACCGCCAGTATGCTTTTTTCTTTGCCCTCAGGCCAGCCTGGATATCCGCACTTAGCCATGAAGGTTTCTTGGACCCTTGTCCTGCCTTCCTGCGCAGAGGAATTGTGTCCTGCTGTGCCCCAAGCATAGGCTGCCTGAGGAAGGACCACCTTTCCTGGACCCTCATACTAGCTACCCCCTGGGCTCCGAGTGCCTCCCTGACTACTGCCCTGAACACATCGAAGTTGGCTTTCCTAAAGTCAAGCATTTGCGCTGTGCTAGTTACCTCCTGTTTAAAATAATTTATAAACAGTAAATATAAAATATTGTATATATTGATATATCATAAAATTATGTATATTCCTATGGGAATATATCTACTGATTATATCTATCTATCTAGATACAGATACACATACAGAGTATATATATACTGTCTGTAGATGATATGTTCTCCACTCCACTTTTCTTTTCTTTTAAAAACTATTATAAACATTTTTAAAAGGCTTCATTTCATTGCTTCATTGATCCTGGAAGCCAAGATAAAAGAATCATGTACAATAAGCTGTACCAAGAGGAATTCTTATGGGCTTAATTACTTCTTGGTGTAGCCGCATTGAAGTCAGTGGATTTGCACCAATTGTTAAGTAAGCCAGTGGTGAAAAGAGATTGACTAATCTATTATTCAAACACGTGATTAAAATGCTGAATTGAATAGATTTAGTCTCTTTTGTCCTGGTAAATGTAACTCTATGATGTCTCTATTTCTTCCTAGTAGCAGCAGTTGCAACACAATTGTTAATTTATAATCATGCAACTAGAGACTTTCCTGTTTGGCACTACTAGCAGCATGTGCAGGCTAGTAGCTGTAGCATATGATATATAGTGACCACATTGATGGTCTGCTACTTTCTAGATCCCCTTTGATTTCTCAAAATAACTATCAGCAATGCCATCCAGTTCTGAACTCATCTAGGGCATATCACTTGCATGAAGGATGCTTTTGTGTTTTGGCACAGCTTCCAAACATGCCATTTAATGATTCACAACTATGAGACAGTAGATAAGGCTATTTGAATTCATGAAGTCAAAAAACAACTGCAAAGCACTATGTACTTCCAGCCTAGTGTCTTAGATTTTACATGAATTAATTACAGTAGCCTGAAGCTGAAATATATAGAACAGGACTGTTTGGAAAAAAAAAGAAACTATAAAACTCTTTCTATTGTTGGATCAAACCATCATGCCCCACTCCTTTTGCAGAAAACGTAATGAAAATGTAGAGTAGAAAGACTACTTGCAGAAAGTAGCTGGAGGAACAAGACAATTCCCCCAGTTTGAACATAGATAGATGTCTGGGAGGCTCTAGACCACCAATGGTTAGTGCTGACTTAGTTAAGGAGCACTTGGAGGGGCTGGATGGGTACAAGTCAGCAGGCCTGGATGACCTCCATCCATGGGTGCTGAAGGAATTGGCCAGTGTCATAGCTGAGCTGCTGGCATGGCTGTTTGAGCATTCATAGTGCTCCGGCCAGGTCCTTGAAGACTGAGAAAGGGCCAATATGGTGCCCATTTTTAAGAAGGGGAGAAGGGATGAGCTGAGTAACTTTAGGCCAGTCAGTCTTACCTCTATCCTTGGGAAAACACTGGAAAAAATCATCGAAGAGTGCATTTGTGAAGGCCCAGCAGGGGAATTGATGCTAAAAGGAAACCAGCACAGGTACATCGCAGGTAGATCCTGCCTTACAAACCTTATAGCCTTTTATGACCACACTGCCTTGACACTGGAGCTGAGGCAGATGTCATCAACCTGTACTTCAAGAAGGCCTTCAATACAGTTTTGCATCCTATTCTAATAAGCTAGCAAGCTGTGGAGCGGGCACTTATACAGTCAGGTGGGTGGCAAACTGGCTTAGGGACTGCACTCAGAGAGTGGTGGTGAATGAGTTGTTTTCAACCTGGAAGGAGTTGGGCAGTGGTGTCTCACAGGGGTCAGTCCTTGAACTGGTGTTATTTAATATCTTCATCAGCAATTTGGACGAGGGTGTGGAGAGCACCCTGTCCAAGTTCGCAGATGACACCAAGTTATGGGGCGAAGTTAACACACCAGAGGGCGGGGAGCAGATACAGGCAGATATGGGCAGGTTGGAGCAGCGGGCAGAATGAAATAGGATGCACTTCAACAAAGACAAATGCAAGGTACTCCACCTAGGGAGGAGGAATCCCCTGCACACCTATAGGTTGGGGGATGATCTCCTCAGCAGCTCAGCGGCTGAAAGAGATCTTGGAGTCACAGTTGACTCGAAGATGAACGTAAGTCAGCAGTGTAATGAAGCTATCAACAAAGCCAATTGCACCTTATCGTGCATTAGCAAATGCGTGACCAACAGATCAAGGGAGGTGATGCTCCCCCTCTATGTGGCACTGGTCAGGCTGCAGTTGGAGTGCTGTGTCCAGTTCTGGGCACTGCACTTCCAGAGGGATGCGGAGAATCTGGAGAGGGTCCAGAGGAGGGCCACTCGTATGATTAATGGCCTCCGTGCAAGACCCTATGAGGGGAAGTCAAGGGATCTGGATCTCTTCAGCCTTCACAGGAGACGTCTGAGGGGAGACCTTGTAGCAGCCTGTAAGTTTATCAAGGGAGGACAACAGGGAATTGGAGAAGTGCTATTTACCAGGGCACCTCTAGAAGTGACTAGGAATAATGGGTACGAACTAGTGGAGAGTAGATTCAGGTTAGACATTAGGAAGAAATTTTTCACAGTAAGTGTGGCCAGAGCCTGGAACGGGCTGCCAAGAGAGGTGGTACTATCACCTAACTTGGAGGTCTTCAAGAGGAGGCTAGATAAGCACCTGGCTGGGGTCATCTGACCTCAGACTTTTTCCTTCCTGGGGCAGGGGGTCGGACACGATGATCCTTCAGGGTCCCTTCCAGCTCTACAATCTATAAATCTATGAACTGTTAAGAAAACAATCCAGAATAATACAATAATAATTCGTTTCTATTTGTGGACTGGTTTATTTATTTATTTTTACCAAGCAGGCTGAGCATTTGTGGTGCATTACTTCAGTGCCATTAAAAATCAGGGTGATGAGGTACATATATAAGTATTTTAAAGAACTTTTCATCTCTTGGATGGCTGTACAGTTGTAGGAATCTGAATGCAGTGCCTGCCTGTCTCCCCCTTACCCTTCCCAATTTTTTGTCACATTTGTATGAAGCCTTGAGGGATTTACCATTAGATATATACGATGCAATTTACTCCTAAAATAGATACAGATTTGTAGTAGCCAAATATAAGTCATGTTTAGCACTAAGTCTGTTACTTAGTCTCATACCCTGGTCCAGTGTGAAT
The DNA here is from genome assembly GCF_001723895.1 of Crocodylus porosus. Lineage (NCBI taxonomy): Eukaryota > Metazoa > Chordata > Crocodylia > Crocodylidae > Crocodylus > Crocodylus porosus. The sequence continues at coordinate 94,325,888 of NW_017728918.1, read as the reverse complement.
TCAAAATCCAATAGACAATAAAATTGTGCCAAAGAGGATCCAAACACTGGTGGTTGTAATCATGCACTTTATGGAGTGAATGGTGGTTAGAAGACAAATTCAGGAAAGCACTTAAACAGGTGCCTAACTTTAGGTGGGTGACCTAAATGCTTTCTAGTAAAGCGTTGAAGTGTCTTTCTTGTTAAAACTATTTAATAAAGAGCATATTAATGCACAATTTCTTATTACTGAATCCTTTGTGATAAGTCAGTTATGTTGTGTCTTTGAAGCTATGGTGGAGACACAGAGAGACATCAGTAGACATAACATGATTTTCACCTGGCTTGTCTTGTTGTGCCACCCAGCCCTGCTTTAGGCACTGATATTTAGTGCAAATCCATTGCCTTTGTTAATGTGTGGATAATCCAGCCAAAGGAGGAAAGGTGTTCAAGGAGCAGCATTTCTCTTGTAGAGAAAGGATTAAGTTGCCAGTTTCTACATTCTACATATTCTTAAAATTCTTGTGCTCTTTGTAGATAAATCAAGAAATCATATCATGTGTGCTGAGGACAAACCAAAACCTCAAAGACTGAGATGCTTTAAGTCATTTTGCCCTTGCAGTTTAAATTCACTCTAATCCTTTCTACAGAGTTGAGTAAAGAGAGTTGAGTAAGGAAGAAGTAAATAGGCTAATGCCCAAATCCTGCTGTTTATAGGATTACTGGAGTGGCAAGGAAATTTAGATGGATCCCTGTACTGGGGGTGGGGAAGATCCACGATGCCTCGGAGGAAGCTCCAGGATGTAGCTTAGTTTCCCCCCAGAGTTACCAAGTCCGGGGCGGGGGGGGGCAGATGAATGTCTGCTGTTCGCCCTATGGTAAGAGAGAGTATTTTAATCCTTTGGACCCCCAGTATTATCTGCAGGGTGGGATGGAGAAGACAAGACATTGTGTCCCTTCCCTCCAGCCTTCTTTGGGAAAATACATCCCCAGCCAAGCCAGTCTCCTGAGAGAGGCTTGGAGAGCTAGTATTAAACATTTAAATAATTTGGATTTATTACTAAACTGAACACAACAGTAATTGGAGCCTGGTATTGACTTCAGCTTGCTGTGAATACATTCAAAATTTTCTCAGGTAAAAATGGTAAATACTAGCTAAAGCTGAGTTCAGCATTAGAGTTCATTTGTTCTTGAATTGGTTCTGTCCAACTGGTTTGGTTCTTTCTATGCTTACAGGAGGTGAGCAGCATGGGGAAAGGTGGTGGTAATGCCTGTGATAGTCCATGACTCTGATCTGAATTTTCATCAAGGCCCCATTAAATAATTAGAGAATTTTTTATAACAGTGTGTGATTGAGGTCTAAAACAATGTTTGCAATTTAATTACACTCATGAAATAAGCCTTCCATGTACCAGAGCAAATTGAATTGTAATCGTTTGCTAGATTTTGTCTCTACTGTGGTCATGATCCGTGTCTGTCTTTAATTATAAGCAAAAGCTTCTTTGAAATTCTTGTCAATGCATAAAGAGTCCTGAGCAGGTGACATGAATCAGTCAGTGATGGTGATGACTTAGGTCAGAGCACATCAGGCTGTGGATCCATCCATGAGAATGATACTTTGCACAGGCCCCTATGTAATGTGCCCTGCTTACTTAATGCAAAATGTTTTTTGTAGGCATATAATAGTCCAAATGTTTGAGCATAGTGTGTAATTAGGATCGCTGTTAACACTAATGGAAATTAATGCTTATTGCTTTGAGCATGGGAGGACCATTCCATAAACACCCTCATAGAAATGCATGATTGATTGGTTTTTCACTGGTTTTTCCAAAATACTACTGCTTTTGCAGCTACTGCTACTACCACTGTTACTACTACTACTACTACTACTAAATTGGATTGCAATCTCTAAGTTTTTCATTCAACACAAAATAAAAAGGGGTTGTTTTTGGATTCAAGCAGCTCCCTTTTGAATTTAAGAATACATTTCAAAATAGAAAGTCATTTGGAGTAGAAAAATTGAAAAGTTTCATGTTGAAACTATTGAAACAAACATTTTGAGAATTGTCATAAGAATTGTTGTCATGAACAATTGTGTGAATCTGAGATAATTCATTAAACCTTTTACTGTTGCATATTTCATTGACAGAAATTTTAGCCAAAAAAATTGTCTAACTGATTTTTTTACAAAACACTTCTTCATTGCTCACCTTCAAATGCCCTTTAGTTACAATGCCTGCACAATGGCCACTAGACAGCTGGTGTGCTATGAACACTGTCTTTCTTAATGGTTAGAATTGTCCCCTGATATTGTAGCTGTCTTTGGTAATAATGGTCACTTACAGACTTAAAAAAAAAAGAATATCGCTTTACTTTTAACTTTGTGCACTGCCGTGCAGAGTCCAGCACATGCCCAGAAGAGGTAGCACATTACTTGGACCAGGCTTCTCTAGTGTCTGTAGAGACTGGGCACTTTAATGGAACTTTTCTGGTGCTTTTATCTAATAGTTGATTGAGTCAGTTTTAGATTAAAGCACCAAAAATCTCCACTAGAGCACCCAATCCATACAGATGCTAAAGAGCCGGGTCAAACTAACAGACTGCTTCTTCTGGTAAAGTGCGTTTTCTTTTTTTCACATTTGTTAGCTGCCAATATGATTTTTAGAATTATAGTATTTGAATGGGAATCTCTACATGTGCAGTTAATGTAACTGAATATGCTCTGCCTCAATTTGAGCTTGGGTAAACTAATCCTGATGTCACCATCTACATGTACATTTAAGCTGCTGGATACCACTTGTATCTGATGGGACTATTGAGCAGCACAGTAAATTAGTTTACTGTGCCCTAATTGCCGCATACATGTAGACAGTGATGCTTTACTGAACAGCAAATTAGTCTGCTGTGCAGTAAAGCATCTCGTGTAGATGTACCCAATGTTTAGTGGATTTATTCTCACAGCACCCCTCTTAAGCTAATGCAATGCTGCTATTACCATTTTGCCGATGAGCAATGGGCAACTGAAGCATGGAAAAAGCCCAAGGTCTAGATCTACAAAAGTACTTGGGTAATTTAGGTGTCCCTACAAAGCCATAGACATGTAGAATTCTGCTACAAAGTGGGCGCATCTTCACATACACATTTTACTACACAGTAGCCAAAATTACCGTGCAGTACAGGCATATGTCTACACATGCATGCTTGTACTGTGCACTAAATACAGCAACTTGCAGTGACTTGGGTGTAATTTTGATACCTGCATTATGCACATGTCTAGAGAAACACAGCAGCATGGGGCAGAACAGAGATTCATATTCAGGTCTCCCAAGTAACAGGCTGACACACTAATCACTGCACCATTTTTCCTCTGTACTCAGTATGCTTCTATTCCATGTCCCTTCTCCATTTGTGGCATTCACCTCTTGTGTTTGTCTCATATTTGTTTGTAAGCTCTTTGGGACAGGGACCTGGTTGCAGAGGTTCTACTGAGGAGCAGAGTATAGGCTAAGTGGTCTGCAAAAGCTTAGAGAACACCTGGGAAGTGTAACCAAACCTCAGCATGGATTGATCTTTCTTTCTGTAATTCCTCATAGAACCTGCCAAGTGTGAGTGTGGATCCTGTAACTTGTTTTGTAGTGTCAAATGTTAACTAGGTAATAATACAATGGCAGAAGGATCCCCATGAGGGGTTCTTCTTGGACATATCTCTTTGTAACCTGGGCAGTACTCCAAGAGGTACCCCTCTCCAATTGAAGGGATCAAAGCAGGTGCACAAGTGCTATGGGAGGTGTAGGGACTCTCCTCCCCCTATAGAACAGAGCCAGACCACCAATGGGGACTTAACCATATACCTTTTAATGAAAGAACAATAGTGAGAACATAACAGGCAAAAATCAGAGGGTATAGTGGACACTACAATGCCCCAAGGAGGCAGGATTCAACAAAGGTTAGACACTTCCGATTATTGACAAAAACCAGGGTTAACAAAATATAAAACACAAACAGCAAAGCAAATACTGGCTGGTGAAATATAAAAAGGCACAAAATACAAAATGTCAAATGACAAGGAAATATAGTGCTTAGGTACCTGGAGGTGGGGGAAACATAACGGCTCCTTTCCACTGCAAGACAATTTGCTTCTTGTTAGCTCACTCACCCCAGCTAGGACTGGAACCCAGATCTCCCATGTGGTGGGCAGAAAAACCACCCCCTAGCCACCAATGTAGGCTGCTGTGGGTCTTGACTTTCCTGGAGCCCTGGACTCACATCGAGTTGCCTGGTCTCTGATTGGAGGAGCTGGAAGCAGAGCTGGGAACCTCTCAGGTCACTGCTCAGATCCTTGCTGGACTTGGGGACCTCTCCTGCTGGCTGCAGCCTCTTCTTGGGGGTCCTGGAGCCCAGTGGGGAGCCTTTCCTGCCGGCCACACGCTGCGCTGCTGAGGGCCCCACTGCTTCCTGCAGGTCCTGGTCCTTCAGGCTCTTCCAGGGCACTGCTCCTGCCCCACTGGCTCAGCTCTTGCCAGCTCTTTGAAGCTCCTTCCTTGTGGTCCCTCGCTGGTCTCCCCTGAGTCAGCCCATGCTGCCCCTTTTATTCCTCGCCAGGTGACCCAAGGAGCCAATCAGGGGACATGGAGGGTGAGTCTCTGGGGCCTGATTGGTGAGGAAAGGGAATCCCAAGTCCTCCAATCATCTTTTACTCCTTCAAAATCCCTGGGCTAGGTCACTGCCAGCAGCCCATCACATCTTCTTTGAATCCACATCTCTGGGATATAGTGTCAAGTGATCTGGCTCTGAAAGAGGAAGTATAGCAGTAGAGAAAGGCAAAGTTGCAGCATTTTAAAGTTGTAAGAATTGTCTATTCCCTGCTTTGAATTCTAATGACAGTGCAAATGATATTGGTGTGAAGTGTCGTTAGTGTCTGATCAATAACTTGAAAAGAGAAACATTGTGAAGGACCTGCACTGTCATATGAGGAGATACAACGCAGAAAACCATTTCACGGCAAGGTAAAGGAATGCTGGATGGAATCTAACAAAATCCCTCTAAGAGGCGTAATGGGGGCTTCCTGGTCACACTGCAGTTGTCTAGAACGTATTAACGATAGGCAATACACTTCCCTAATACATATCTATGAGAGGCTTGACTTGTATTTTATTACAAGAGTAATGCCAGCAGGTTGGTGATTACCCATACAAATTTACCGCATGAAAATAACTATTAATTTCCATAAGTCAAATTGCACTTTTGTTGCTACAGAAATGGAGGAAAACAGGCTACATCCTATATACCACACATTGTGGGGAAAAATGAACCAGAATTATATTTTGTAACCAGAACACACTTTTAAAATAGAAGGGGCAATAAATAAGTCTCCATCGCCTAACAAAACAGATGCCATTGACTTAAAAAGCAACAGAGAAAACACTTTGACATTGGCTTGCTAAATGTAATGTAACATTTACTTGCCACAAACTAGAGGTCAATGTCTTTTCCCTTCCTGTGAATGCTGGCTTTGGAGGTATATCTAGGAGCACTGTGTCCTTGTTTTGCTTTGAACAATACTTCCATTAGCAGACATATATAACTGTCTCTAAGTGGTTTTCCTGCTGTTGAACATTGCTGTTGGGCTTAGTACTCTTAGATTTTTCAAAACATGAAAAAAGTACCTTTTACGTGAAAGTCGCCTTGAACTACATGTTATTTTAGCTAAATAAAAACTTTTAGTCTCAGTGGTCTTTCCCAAACTACCTGTTCTGTCTCCTTCACTGCTACCCTGAAAGGTGAGACCAGAAGTTTACTGTTGTTTTGTAAATGATGCCATGCTGGTGACTGTCATGGACGGACACAGGAATGGGTGAACTGGGCAGCTGCCCGGGACCCGGACAAAAAGGAAGCCTGAAAATGGTAATTTAAAAATTATTATTATCATTATCTCTGGCAAAGGGTGGGAGGTGATACTAAAAGTTCACTTGGGGCTGCCAGGCATCTAGGTATGGTCCTGGTGACTGAGAGTTGAATCAGATTCATTGCAATAGACTTGTTTATTCACACCACTTAAGAGTGCACTTCTGAACTCATTCCCTAATTCTAAAAGTTGTATCTTATAGAGCACATATGGATGGACCTGTCAGGGTAGCTTTTTAAAAGGCCAGCAGAGAGGTCATCATTGGCTCTCCTGCTAACCCTAGATGTGCTGAGTGGCAGCATGGTGAAGGGTGGATGATCAGGGCATGAGCCTCTTCCTGCTTACTGTTCTAACATATGACAGAGATGGCACCAGACTATCTCTTGCTCATTATAAGGGAGATGCAAAGATGGCATAGAAACATCATTGAACCATTCTCCTTAAACTGGGCTATAGGTAAGTTGGGCAGAACTTGAACCCCACCTCTGTATGTTCACAAAAATTAGGAGCCTGCACAGCAAGAGTCACTGAGGCAGATTTTCCACTGTTCTGCAGGTTGTATCATTTACACTTATATAAAATGATAGTAAATGGTACCAAATCATAATGCTAATGTTCTAGATACACTTTGTAAGCCAAATGGAAGCTGATGTGTATTATTTAGGAAATGCAGTTACATGTTTTCTATTGGACTGGCCATCTCCTTTGGCTTTTAAGACTTATCTATTTATCAGACTTACACTTTTGCAATGTTTTGTCTAGCAAAGTAAGCTTCCCTGCCCCTACCTTTTATTTCCCATTGTTTTGTTAAGATTTGCCACTTTGAAGTCTATGTCTATGAGCTATTGAACTGTGGAGTTAAGGCCTCTTTGCTTAACAGCACTTGAAAGATGCTTTTCACAGGCAGTTTCGGTCACTTTGCTTCATGTACTTTAAAGAAGTAGTTATTAATTTCAAATATGCAAACTAATTAAAGATACCATCAAGCCAAATAAATGGCAAATACTTCCTTTCCAGCCAAACTCCTCATGCTGTGTGACAGGACTGAGGTGTAAATACAATTTTACAATTGTTAGGGAAACCCATCTTCTGATAAGGTGTATCTTTATGACCAAGACATTTGAAGGAGAATTCCATGTGTTTTAAAGCCAAGGTAAAGACACTTCTCTTATGTCAGAAGTAGCTTTATTAGAAGATAGATCTGTACAATCATGGTTTAATTAATTCTTTCCTTTGAGAAGAAGTTCTATTCATGGTTAGTGTTTTGATCCTGACAGCCCCATTTGGAGGTATTCAGTATTTTGTATGGGAAACCATAGAATAAGAGCTACTTAGCTTTGTGAATAGAAACTCAATTTCTTAAGTATAATAGATCTGTTCCCTGAATCTGTCCTTGCATCTATTGTTAAAATTCAAAATATATGTACATAAATGACACAATACTATTTGTTTACACCCCAATGAATAGAAATCGAACAATTTCTTAAATAGGTCAAAGCGAGATAGCAAAACCCATTTAAGAAAATGGAGAGGCTTTTTTTTGTAATATAATACACCTAGATACAATAGTACCTTGATCACATTTATTAAAGCTTTAAGAAATACGTTGCTTGCCTAGTATGTGTTAGAGAGAGAAACCTCCACAATCAAATACCTGTGAGAATTTATGTACATTTAGTTAATTGTTTTAAAATGGAGTGATTCCTGCTTAGATTCACTTTAAGACTTGGAGTCTTTGGAGAATTTTACCATTGATTTCAGTGGGAGCAGGATCAGGTTCTTCATTAGCAGTGATTTACTTGCATACACTATGGTTGAAACTCTCACTTTGTCTAATTCAGTTTTGGTTTTAATCAGGAATGCTTCTAAGCAGAGGAAAAATTGTTAAATACGCTAAAGCTCTCCAGTTAAGGCAACTGGGTAACTACCAAGAATTCCAAGTTGCTTCATTCTGTATTTTGAACTTGGGACTAGATTGTGCCCTTCTATTCACAGGGTGTGTCTACGTATTCATTTGATCCAGGATCAGTTTACTCACAAATAAACTACTCATGAGTAAATGCTGCTGAGGAGGCATCTACAAAGGTAGGGAAGCAGAAGCAGATTTGCTGCTAACTGCAGCAAACTGCTCCTGCTTCCTAGGGCCCCACAATGGGCTCCTGCTGCCACCAGGGGGAGCTCTAGGCCCCACCTGGGTGCTAGACCAGGGTCTAGCAGGGAGCACCAGGTCAGGAGACACTGACAGGACTAAGGACATTACACCCTGCCTCTGGGGGCTACCTGTTGCAAGGGTGGGGACAATGTCCCCCTGCCCAGGCAGCAGGGAACTCATGGGAGACTGGTGCTGAGCACAGAACTGGGTAGGGAAAAAGCTCCCCAGACTGTTTTCCATTCAACTCTATGCTTATGGAGCTGGGTAGGGAACAAGCTCCTCAGCTTCTGCCCTGCAATCACAGAGTGGGGGCTGGGAACTGTCCTGGTCAAGGTGGGTCCCAGCCCTGTTTCCCGATTGGGTGATTGAGGCATGGGGCTTGGAAAGAACTGTAGGGGTGGGGTAGGTCCCAGCCCCCTGCCTCAATCTGCCAGTGGGTCAGCTAGCAGTGACCCAGTGGGGCAGCTCGGGATCTTCCTCTCCCCTGCAGTTCTTTCCAAGTCCCCTGCCCCTAACTGGGGTGCCAGGTCCAAGAGCTCCCTCAGTGGTGACGCATAGAGGGTGCACCCCCTGACAAGCTGTGCTCCCCACTTAGGTGATGGGCAGGGGGGGCAGGCAGGACTGTCTGTGTCCCCCCTGCGAGTGCCAGCCATGGAGCAGGAGTGCCAAGTGAAGCACTGTGGCCGCTTCCCAGTTGGTGCACTGATTTGCTAGATTATATGTAAAAGTTTTAAAAAATGCAACATACTAGACAAAAAAAGTCAAAATAGTCAAAAATATTGTGCCATTAGTTCTGTAGTCATTATAGATAAAGGTTCATCTCTTATTCAGATTCATAAAACAAAATCTTGCCTTCTTGAGCATATTGGTGGAGCCTCCAACACTTAGATGGCAGTCATTTCCAAACCTGAGTTAATTTTCACCTGAGTTAATTACCACACCTGAGTTAAGGTTTTTAACTAAAGCTAAAACAGTTTGCAGAGCTGTGAAATAGCTAGAGACATTCCAGGTTTGGCTAACAGTCGGTACAATTACAGAAGAAAAGCTAGTTTGAAGACAGCCACATCAAGACCTTTAAAAAGGAGAGAGGGTTCTTGGAAACCAATCTAAGCCCATAACAGTATGGAAGTTTGGCGCGCATGTACTGATTTAAAAATGGCAGATCCCAGTCTAAGATCGAGCTAGATTAATGCACACTTAAACTTAATCAATTGAGGTTAGGCTGGGGAATCAAACTTCTGGACCAGATCCCCTACTGATTCATGTTCTGTCACTGTCCGTTGGGATCCCAGGAACCTTTGCAACCCTCTGCTGCCCCCTCTCACAGGGAGGTATGCTATCACTTGCCCCATGCTCAGATGCCCTGGGAGCACCCAGCCAGCTCTGCCCCCGGGCACTCACAGAGCCAAGTCAGCACAGTGGCTGATGATGACAGTGCAATGGGGGGATAAGGGGTGCTTGGCCATGCCCAGCTGCCTGGTCAGGATCCCTGGGGCTGTGCCTGTTCACGGGGACCAGCTAGGGACCTTCATGCCTCCCATGAGCAGGTACAGTCCCAGGGAGCATGAATGAGCTGCAGAGGATGGGCAAGCATAGATGCCTCCACTGCCTGACTGCAGTGACATGCTTGTGGCTGACAATGAGGGGGGGAAGGAGCAATATGCTCCCTCATGTCTGGCAGCCAATCAGGGGTGGCTCATACACTTGGCTGCACTCAGCAGTCTCCGGTATCTTGCACGTCCCCCCTACGATGTGTGTTCTGTTCACTCCTGAATTAACCTACACTGCTTATAGAAACTCACGTAAGTTTGATTGATTGTGCCTCAGGCTTTTTGAACATCTGTATTTAGCCTTGGCTTTAAAGTCTGGGTGGAGCTAGAATCAAAGGGGAGAGCAACTGCATCACTGCACCTCCCTCCCCCTCCCTGGGTTTGCCGCTGCCTAGGCACATATTTCCCACTGAAACCAATGGGCGTTAGGAGTGAGCGTAAGGATTTTAACATACTTTTAAAAACTTTATCCCCTTTCTCTAGACTTAGAAAGATGAATGCATAAAAGTAAATTATTCAAAGCACTTGTTTCTTTGCTTCCTTTTTAAAAATCATTACTGCCTTTTTCTTATGTCTTTCTCTCCCTCTGCTTTTTTTTTAATTGTGATCATGCAGACCACAGACTTGTTCACTCATTCTTTTCTTGCAGTACAGCTTGAGCTATATTCAGTGAGACTGCTGAGTGCAGCCAAGTGTATGAGCCACCCCTGATTGGCTGCCAGACATGGGGGAGCATATCGCTCCTTCCCCCACTCATTGTCAGCCACAAGCATGTCACTGCAGTCAGGCAGTGGAGGCATCTATGCTTGCCCATCAAGACACCTCTGTCATGCCCAGTTTGCACTCTTTGCTTTTGCTATGCAGTGTGGCAGGTAACTGTGCTGCAGTGAATGGCAATGAAAGTGACCAAAATACCCCAAATTAATCTATCCACACTCCTGCCTGAAAGTTATGGGATAAAAACTAGACTACAATATCTGTTCTGTCTGAGGTTTTTAAGGCTTGGCTAGACAAAGCCCTGGCTGGAGTGTTCTAGGTGGGGATGGTTCTGTTTTGAGCAGGGGGTTGGACTAGATGACCTCCTGAGATCTCTTCCAGCCCCAATTTTCTATGATTCTATGATTCTAGTTTGGATAAAATGTTTGCCTCGTGGGGCCAAGAACGATTTTCCCCCCACCTGTTGCTACATGTGTCAGAAGCTTCCCCCCTTCCCCCCCCAGAAGCATGGGTCTTGGCTGCTGCCAAAACTGGGGGTTTTGACTAGGATGTACCAGTGGCCCTGTGAGGACTAAAACCCAACGGTTCTTGTCTAGAAGGTATTGCCTCTCTGTCAGAGTCAGACTGAACACCACATTTGGGGAAGGAATATTACCTCATGGTTAGACTGGTATGCACTGTGGGGTTTCTTCCCTTTGTCTGTATTGGGGGAATCTCTTTTTTAGATTTCTTGAGCATATTTGAACAACCCTTGCAGCAGCAGGGCATTGGGCACCATTCCCTTGATTTACCTGTGGAAGGTTAGGGTGCTGTGCTTTGTGTGGTGATCCTAGCCAAACTTGGATGGTTTGGATGGGGGATCCTGCCTCAGGCAGGGGTTTGGACTAGATGACCACCAGGGTCTCAGGGTCTGGGACAGACCTTACATAAGCCAGTTGGACCCAAATCAGTTAAGTCTGATACTACATTCAAACAGGTCTATCTCAAATTGGTTTCAGCCATTTTCAAACTGGTTTATGTGCACTGGACTTCTGTTCTTTTACAGGTTTAAACCAGTTCTGATCACTTAAACTGGTTTATGTGTAATGTCTGTCCCTAGCCCAGAGGTCCCATCTAGCCTTACTTTTCTATGTTTCTATGATAGAAGGGCAAGGTTGGCCTTTACAAGTGAGAGAAATAGAAGCA
>NW_017728918.1:94278947-94314301 GCF_001723895.1 Crocodylus porosus | reverse complement strand
ACTTCTGTTCTTTTACAGGTTTAAACCAGTTCTGATCACTTAAACTGGTTTATGTGTAATGTCTGTCCCTAGCCCAGAGGTCCCATCTAGACCTACGTTTCTACGACTATTATATCAGCTCCACCCAAACCTGGCTTTTAGAACAATTTTAGGATGCAAAATGTTCTACTTTTAGCATGGTTTGCGAAAGCAGTGCTTTTGCAAACCATGCTGAACAGTGCTTAATGAAACATTTTTGGGGTACAATTTTAAAGAATAGTATTAGGTGTCTAAATACTTCAAAAATATGGCTGTTAGGCCACTTTTTCACAAAACATCCCAGGATGTGGTTAGAACAGTATTGATGGAATTATATTAAAATTCAGGATGGTAATGGTTGGGACAAATCATGATGGGGCAGGAAGGAGAGAAGATTTGTGTTGATTATTATGCACTGACTCCTGCTGACAATGGTGTTCTGCAATTCAAATGCCTCATTTACTGGTAAGGGTGCCATAGTTCTTGCTTGTTTTTTTTAAAAGTCCACATTAAGTAAATTTGAAGACTTCTGGAAAAGCTGCAAACAGCCCTGAAGACTGCAGTTGTTACTTTGTGACAGCTCATATCTGACATGGGCAGTAGCAAAACAATGTCCATGTCACCATGCTTCAGCCTTCACTTTTGGAAGCCACCGCTAGTGAAGAGACATCACAAACCACACTGATTCCACTCTTGGCCTCTCTGCTGAGATTGTCCACAAAAGTACCATTTAGTGCCCAGTTTGGTAATGTGTCCGTGTGCACCAACTCATTTCACAATCAGTTTAGTGATTTTTAAAACATCTGATGTGACAGAGCTTTCCTTTGGAGACCACTTTACAGACAAATAGATACCCCCATGGCCTTACAAAAATGTATGAAATGTATCCGTTTCAGGGATACAGGTTGTAGACATATTGGTCTATAACCCTGAAACATGGAAGATATCAAAATTAGCCTTTTTAAAAAATCAAAACATCATAATTTTGCAAATAGGAAGCAAAATTGAACACCTGGAAATCTGAAAGCTGACACCTTTGCTCCTGCCTTTTGTTTCAAGCCGAATTTACATGCTCACATTGCACAGAGCTGCCTCAACATAAAACAAATTCCTTGCCCAGGAGAGCTTTCCGTCAGCCCATCCTCCAGTGAAATACGAAACATCATAACCAGAAGGAAACAGTTCAACATCCTGCTTGCCATCAGACAACTTTGAGGTAAATAAACTGCGCTAACTTGTATCTGAGCCTAAGTGGCACAAAATGAACTTTTCCAAACAGGAGATCTTACAACACCTTCAGCTGTCCTGAGAAATAAAAATTTTTATTTCCACCTAGGAGAAATTTTACCATCTTTGCATTCTCCTATGCCTGAAGAAGGGTGAGTGTGCCTGCCTGAAAGGTTGAAAATAAATACAGGTATTGGAAATAACTAGTTGGTCTAATAAAACATATCACCTCTACCAAGAGTTCTGATTCCTGATGTTCCACCTAAATTTAGTTGCTTTGCTTCCTGTGATGCCTAGTCATGTTCCTGCTGCAACCTTGCCAATTTTCATCTTCACTGACTGGCTTTCTTGCATGTATACCAGCCTCTGGCTTCTTTACTATTCATTCCATCCAGGAAGAGCCCACGCCAACTGCAGAGGCTTCCTCAGCCTGGCAAAGAGTATTTATACCCAAAAGCTTGCTAAGAAGAATTTTTCCAACTATCTGAGTTGGTCTAATAAAAGATACAGATTTACCCAAAGAAACTTGAAAACCTTGCCTGGCATTTATAATCTGAATTTCTTTTTTTATAGAGTTACTAGCTCTTTGGCATCTTAAAAGTGTTCAATTCAATTTCAAGAAACGGAATCAGGAAAAGTGGACTCTGTTAGAGAATGATGAGCCAGTCTGGAAAACAGGAACTAGCCTAACTTGCAGAAAAACTGAATAACATGATTCCCACAACCTTGAATCTAACCTTGCCCAAGATTTCAGTAGTACACTCACCTCCTCACACCATCTCTTTTAATTCCTTTTTCTCACGGCTGCCATGCAATCTGAATCCTCTGATTTATCAATATCCATTTTTGCCAAGTGTTTTAATTTTCCATAACTTCATTTCCAAAGGCTTCTATTGTGGATAGAAATATTTCAGTGTATCTAAGAGCAATAGCCGGATCTTGAAGCCTGACAACCTTAGAAAGGTTTATCAACAACTTCAGAGGAGCATCCTTAGGGGATTGTGGAAGAAACGAAATATGGAAGAAACAGAACAGTAAAGGATCACTCACTGGATGCCCAGAAGCATTGTACCTGGTTACATTTAGAAATGGGCAGAACAGGATTGATTTTGTTAGGGATATCGATGGGATAGTGGAAGAAAAACGAGAAAGAAGATCTGGTTTAGTTCTGGAAATGCTGCAACCAGGAGAATATAGAATGTGAAAACTAAGGATAAGGCTGTTAACTGATTTTTTTTGTGGCTGCTTTGACTCAGACCCCTGAACCAGTAGAAGTTAATCCATAATTAGAAGCTGTAAGCATAAGCTTTTCCCCATAAAGAGCTTTTCCTCAAAACTAGCAATCAACACTTGTTTTAATGTTTAACACAAGACTTTGCCAAAGAAAATCTGCATTTTAACTTGTTTACTGTGGCATTACTACTCCTAAGAAAGCAAACAGACAGGTCAGCCAAATAATCAACATTTCCTTTAGCTGTACCTGTAGCTGCCACACAAATGGCCCGTCAAGTGCTAGAAGGTGTGGAGACGATGACACTCCTATTTGTGTAGGTTGCAATTCCGTTGGTAGACTTTAAGCCAGGCTAAGTCTAGTCGGACTTCCTCTTTTGATCAGTAAGTGAGATAAGAATGAAACTCTACCTAGAAGGTCTCTTCATGCTGGTAGGCAGGTTTAATGGATTCTGAATGACTATGTGTCTAATGAATTTAGCCTTTCGCAGGGAAAAAAAAAGTTTAAAAATACAGGGATTCTGAAAGCAATCTGAAGCAAACCTTGGCATATTGAATGTACTTGTGAGAAGGTATCAGTTTTTGTAAACAACATGCAGAGAAAGTAATAGGGTAATAAATTGTCTCTGTCTGCTTAGCAAGTAAATACGATAAGTAACTTGAACTCCCCCACATCTAATTTAAGGAAAACAGCTGGAAATGAATGAACTTCATTTAAATGAACTTGTAAAACTTTTCAGACCAATAGTAAATTAGATATAGACCTGCAAAAGACTCAGTGTTTGAGTGAGGTTGGTGCTGTACAACTTGAGCTAAACCAATGCAGTCTGGAATACTGAGATAGTCTCACATAGCTGTGGGTGGGGTGGGGGGGGGAGAGGAGAGGAAGCAACTGGAAGTCAAGGTAGATGTAGCACTTACTGTTTAAAAAACTCACATTGAGAGTGTAAGGGGAAAGAGTGAAAAGTGGAGTGAGGGGAACAAAGATGGAAACTGTCACTTTTTAAAAAACAGATTTTGAGTATTTTGTGAACTTCAGAAAAGTTCACCCACAAAAACACTTTTGTGGTTTGCATATTAGCAGCTTTTTTTGATGGGCCCTTTCATAGTCCCCTCTTAATTTTTCTGTCTATGGTCTTTATGGTTTCTTGCCAGTATTATTTTTTTAATGTATTAAATATATCTGAGGTTCCTGGGCCCTGATTCTACAAACTGGTGTATGCACCTGTTTAACTTTGCTCTTGTGAGTAGTCTTACTTGCTTCAGTGCACTCTTACCAGTACAGTTTTATTGTATTTGTATGAGGTGTGCCAAAGGTCCTGCTGGGACTAAATCCCAAGGGTGGTTGGAGGGTCTTGCCACTTCTTTCAGGGTCAGACCAATCAGTTGGGGTCAGATAGGAATTTTACCCCATGATCAGATTAGTATTGGGTGTGGGGATTTTTGCCTTCCTCTGTAGCAGGGAGCATGAACCCTCTTCCTTGAATCTCTGTAGTGTGTTTTAACCCTTGCAGCAGCAGGACACTAGCCACTGTCATCCTCCTGCCTTACCTGTGGCATGTTAGGGTATTGTATTTGGTAGTTCTGTGTTGCTTGTATAATTTTAATAATAGGTTAAACAAGGATTTGCTTGGGATGGTTTGGATAAGAATGATCCTGCCTCTGGCAAGGGGTTGGACTAGATGATCTCTAGAGGTCCCCTTCAGTCCTACTTTTCTATGCTTTTGTAATTGGGGCTCTAATAAGGAAATTAATAATACCCAACCCTACCTTTAAGCTTGTGATAAGAGTCCCATTGGTTTCAGTAGAATTTTGACATATGCTTAAAGGCCAGTAGTGTGCCTAACATAGGTGGAGGGAGAAAAAATTATTTGGAGGGGGCTGAGCAGTTATGCGCATGCAAGCACATGCACTCCCCTTCCCCCCTGCGCAGGTGCATCTGTGGGGAAGGGGTAATGGGAGGGAAAGGACCAGGGGGTGCAGATCAAGGCCACAGCAGTGAGGGAGGGAGTGGGGCAGGAGCAGGGCCAAGGGCTGGGGTGAATGGGGCCCCAGCTGATCTAGGTGGTGGGACAATTGGAGTCTGGGCAATCATCCAGGAGTGCAGGGGGGCTCCCACCACTGTGGACCCTGGCGGAGGCCCAGGGCCATGTGCTCCCCCAATCTGTACATGGGGTAGAGGTGGCTGCCGCTGCATGCTAGGCTTTGCACCCCACTACCCTGAGAGCCACACAACACCATGTGCATCTCACCACAGGGCTGGCAGGGACCACAGCACAGCCCAGCAGCAGCAAGTACATGGCATTGCACCACTCCCAGGGCAGCTGCAGTGGTGCTTAGAGCCCAGCATTCAGTGTTAGCTGCCTCTGCTCTGAGCACAGATCAAGGGGGCATATGTCCCCTGGGCCTCCACTGGGGTGACCCCAGCAGTGGGAGCCCCCCCCCACAATGAGCAGGTTGGGCTCCAGTTGTCCCACCACCCAGCCCAGCCAGGACCCCATTCACCCCTTCCCCTGTTTCTGTCCCACTGCCTCCCTCACTGTGGGGGCCTTGATCTTCCCTGCCCCAGCCCCTGCCTCTTCCCCTTCACAGAATCGACTGGTACTTGCTGTCATGCTGCTAGCGATCCACATGTCGGGCTGTGATCCTGGCTGTGTGTGCACCCTTCCCCACCCCGCTGCAGCTACCTTGAGCCTGCAGCCAGGCTGCCTTGTGGCTTCACATGCTGCCCGCATTAGAGGGAGGCTGAGCCCCGTTAGCCCTGGCTTTCTGCCTCCTATGTTGCCTAAGCGCTGTCTTAAGCACCTGCTTTAAGTATCTGCTTAACTACATCAAGGCCTAGGAAGGAAAGAAGCAAAGGGGAAAGACTGTCTGTTAGAGGAAAATTGGTAACTCTTTTTTAGCTGAAACAACCTGCTCAATCTATGGATTACAGTGATTCCAGCAGAATGTAATTTACAGGACTGACATTCCAGATGGTGCAAAGTAAACAGTGTGCAACAACTGATACAATTTAAAACAATATTAGAGGCTCAGGGGCTTGCACAAAAGTCATAGCTCACATTCTAAAGAAAGTCAAGTGTTGAGCCAATGTGTACTGGAGGTGTTGATCTCTCTCAGTCTCACTTTCTCCTTTCTTGTCCTCTTCATTCCTGTCTGTTTCTGTGATTTAAGAACTTGAAATAATGATATTTTTAATGCTGTGGTTTAGTCAGTAGTGAGGGGGTTTTCTACTGGGGTCTTTCCTGTCTTATTAACATTGGTCTCTAATGTTTCTGCCCTTTACTGAGCATTGCAAGCCCTGCCACAGCTGTTATGCATAACTTTAATCTATCTAGCTAAATATATGTGTGGACGAGAATCCCCAAATGCTTGTGTTCCACTCAGATGTTATCAGAAAGGCATAGCAGCCCTGACCTTTCACATAACTTGGTTGGACATGAATGGTGGCAATCCCCAGTCCCTTCGCCACATAAATTTTATGCCTGTTACATCAGCTAGTCTAGTGTAGAGGAGTATCTTATCTCTTCTGCTTTTGACATCTCAATCTGGTTATAGGGTTTTCCTAGAAGGTGCACTATGTGCATGTTTATTTTCAGCACTTGACTACTTGCAAATATTAGAGAGCAGAGCGCTGTCTGGATACTTTCACCTGTAGGACATGACCTAATAGTAACTTTTTTTTTCACATATTTAATGAATTGCACCACCAGCATGTAGATTCAGTGTTCTTTATGTTTCTCAATATCATCATTACTGGTGGCAGTCTCTATATATTACAGTCTTCCAGTAAATAGGGAAGTCATCAGTAAATCTGCAGATGACTGAGGAGGTTGATCCAAGATCCACATGTTCAACTGCAGACATGGCAAATAGTTCTGGGAAGGAGAAGTAGTGGGAAGGATCGTAGTGATTTCAGGTCACTGCTTTCTTGCTTTGTCTCACTCTATCCACAGTGAGGTGAGTTTGCTTGAAATGATCAGTACTTTGTCATACATCATGGTGTCGGGGAACAGGGCCCCAAGGTCATGGTGAGCTGGGGTGGCCATTGGGATGAATAGGTGGGATTTGTGGCATGGAGTTTAGAGATGCAGACTCGTAGTGGGTACAAACAAGGTGGGTTTTATTTCACTTACGCTTTTGTGTAGCGTAGGTACGAGGATCTTCGGTTATAGCATAAACGATTACTGACAACAGAGGAGTCTGTTGGCCCACGAGGTTCACAACAAGCCCTTGCTTTCTACCACTGGAACCAGTCCGGTGATAGGTGTGGCTGCCCATTGTTAGTCCTAGGGCTGGTCAACAGCTCATAAGCGGGAAACAAACAAACGATAACAAAACTGTAACTCGAGGTAACGCGTGACGCCAGTCCAATGATGATGGACTATGAAGAATGGTCGAGGAGATAAGCCGAAATCGAAGCCAGGGGATGATGTAAGCCAAGACGTCAGGTCAGTGGAATAGGCCAAGCCGTAGTCGATAAAGGAAATTGAAATCAGTTCAAAGCTGGGTAGGTATTAGCCGAGTCGTAATCAAAAATCGCAGAGACGTAATCAAAGTCGGAACCGGAGACAAAGCCAAACAAGTCTGTAACCAGGAGATCAATTAAAGTAATTACACAGGTAAGTCACTGTGCAACTTTGGAAAGGGAGCTGGGGAACTAGGTCCCAATCTCTCTCCTACTAGCAGTCCCTGCCTAGGCAGCCTCTGCCTTCAGATCGAGCAGCTCTCTCTCTTCGATACACCAATGACACTGCTAACGCTCACACAACCCACACCGTCCACCCCAAAGGTGGGGGTCAGAAACCTTTTAAAGCTACCCCCAGCCAATCAGGGTGCATGACCGCTAGAATCTTCTGGATGGTGACATCATGGTTTTATGTGACTGAGCATGTGCAAGTTAGGCCTCCGTGTTGTTACTAGGCATGCGCAGGGCTTGAAAATAGGTCATGGATAATTGACATCCCTACAGGTCACCCAGGGGGCACACGCTGGGCACACTGTGGAACTTTCCATAACTGTGAGCTGTCTGCGCATGTCTGGGGACTTAACTCTGGTGTTGCCTGCACTACTCAAGATTTTGCTCGGACACATGGCACCACTGGGGATGATTCAGTGCTTGAATCTCCCAGGTATTGATGTTAATATTGCATTTCTTCATATTAGCCTTCAAAGTGTTCTTGAATCTCCAGTTTGCCCACCTCCAAAGCAGTGACCATCAGTTTGATGGGAGTGTAGGCTTTTTTTGGGGAGCCTGTTATCAGGCATCTTAACGATATGTCCTATCCAAAGGAGCTGGTGCTATATTAACATGACTTTAATGCTGGTTTTGCTTGCTTGAACTAGAACACTGGAATTCATTCTTCTGTTTTTCCAATTGATATGGTGGATGTACTGAAGACACCACTTATGGTAACCTTTCAAAGCTTTCAGGTGATTCTGGATATGTTGTCCATGCTTATCCCAATTCTGTCCCAATCAGGATACCATACTTGTAGTCCAATATTATCCCCAGCAAGGGGAAGCAAGATTCAAAAATCATTTTTGAAGTCTGGGAAAATTCCGGCCCAGGGATTGGCTGGGTGGCTCCCTCAAATCATGTGATGAGAGGAGTGAGGTACTGCCCTTCTCTCCATCCATTGGGCATAAGTCAGGGTGACTAGCTATTAGCTGTAAATAATTAATTAGGGGATTAAAACAATGAGTATTTAATACATAAATTAAGCTTTGTATTTGTTAATTTGATCATCCCTTAAGTGTAAAAAGTTATCAGCTGTTATCTTTGTATAAACTCATCCTTGTGTATCGGAAATAGAGTATTTCAAACTTTTGATATTATTTAATATTCACTTGCATATAGCAATTATTTCCTGTATATGATTAAATTCTGGAAATAGTTGTTTCTGAGTCTGCAAGGTGTTTCCATTGTAAAAAGGGAGCCTCTCCTCTCAGGGAGCTTTTTACCACTCCTAGGTGAGCTGAGCAGGGCTAAACCTACCTGGCACTCGAGCTCCCTAACAACTGGACATGGCCGCGGGTAGCACCACACGCCAAGGGTTACATAATCATTTAAGACACAAATTTAAAGATGTCTATAGGCAGTTTCTCAATGTTTGGGAATATGAATGAGTACTTTCCCATGTTTACTTGTAAATGCATTGGATTAGCTAGCCTGTGAGTTTGAGCAATGCCTTTATGTATACATTTCTGAAAGCTGTTTATGCCTTATTTCTTACATTATCCCATTTATTAACATGAGATGATTATAGCTCATGGTAGAAGTCTTAGCATTTTACTCATGTTTTTCTTGCCTGGAGACCTGGTTTCATTCTGGTCCTATGAAGTGTTGGGTATAAAATCCTAAGGGATGACACAGTTTTGATGAAGATGTTACCTTCTACTTGTTAATTCCTTGCAATGCAGTGTTACATGAATTAAATGGTTCACATATTAGATATTAAGTAAAGGGAAGGAGGCAGACAGAATCTGTCAGTATCAGAAAGGCTTTGTATTAAAGTTTCTGAACCAGGAGAGGTCCATTAGCTTATAGAAAGACATCATGCAAAATAAAGCTGTGTTATATTAGCAGGCAGTTGGAACAGTAGTTTATTTGCATCTTAGCAAGACGAATGGTTGCCCGACAATGGGAAAAATTATGTGAAATTTGAAAAATAACAGTAATTACAATGTGAAAACTAAAATGATTTGTCAAGGTGCTTATTTATTAAACTTTTTAAAGGATTTATTAAATGCTTTTCATACTAGACATTAAAGATACTATTTGAAAACCAAACTTTAAATTTGGTTTGATTTATTGTTAAATATTTATAATTAAAGAGCTCGCATTGCCCTCAAAATGTATTAAGGTTATTATATAGCAATCAGATAAATATGTCTATATCTATTTTTGTAAGTCTGTGTGTTCATTGCATAACCAAATGAAATGAATTGGGATGTAGAAAAGGCTATGAAACCTTATTAAAGATGCATCTTTTGTTAATGTGGAGGGGCCAGGAGATTCAAGTCCTTTGTCTATAAAAAAACTTGCATATGTGCTTAATATTCTTCATATTGCTTAATTTTATCCCTATTCAAAAAAGTGTTTAACCACATGCTAAGGTACCATTTAAATCATACATATATACCAACAGAGAATCTGGTCTGTATTTTGTGGTAAATATGTCATTGACTTCACTAGTATGGTGAACTGAAGTGTTTTTTGTTGTTTTGTTTTTTGCTTTTTCTTTGTTAACACATGTATAGCAAATCTAGTGTTTGATGAAAGCTTTTATCTTGACAGCCTGTAAACTTGAATCTCTTTATCTGAGGAACAGGTGCAGAATGGGCATTAACAATGCAGGCTTTTCCCCTAGGCTCTGCCTGAATTGAACACTGACTAAGGGAATATTTTGGTGGGAGGTAAGACATAGTCCAATTTTTTAAGAACCGTTCAGCCTTTGGTGCACATGCTGATGTGATGAACAAAGCTGTTGCTTACTGCCAGTTGTAAGGATACATTCATGCCACAACTTATTTGCCCAATAAACATTAGAGTATAAATCATAGAAGCCACCAAGCAGCCTGATAAGAAGCCAGTTTGGAAATGGGCTGAGAACATGTCATTACAATTTCATGAAACTAAATGATAAAGACTAGGAAGAAAACACAGGAAAAGGATAGAGAGAATTCACTGAATGACTGTAAATATAATGTTCCTGATTTTTGACTCTTCTATCTTTGTTAATACTCTCCTAGCTGTAGTCCAGTTCTCCCATGACACAAGCTGGAGACTCATTGTCTTTCTAGCTCTGGCCCTACTCATAAAAGCTCTGGTGTTATAGAAAGATGAAGTGAATCCATCTGTTGATTTAGAGAATGAAAGGAAAGACTCAGACCAGTCTGTCAAACAGAGGACGTGGCATGTTTGTTTCTTTAGCATTTAAATTGGTGGCTTCCAGCTTTCTTCAGCTTTTCACATTCTTGCAGAACAGCCATTTTCTGAAACTGAAACACCATTATTCAATGGCTCCATGTGAAACGGCGTGTTTGGTAAACAAATGGAAAGAATGGGACAAGCTCTCAGCTTCCTGGGCTCTCTTGAATGCATGACTGGACATCACCTGTCCAAAATAAAAACAGAAGTTAGAAACAACAGCATAGCATCTCACACCAACTTGGGAACTGACAGATATGTCCTAGTGAATGTGTTTATACTGGGTGAGATAATATCTGGAAAGTAATAGTCTTGTGCCAAGTGGAGATAATTAACTATGAAAACAAAACAAGAAATGATCTTTTACATTTGTATCCTGTCTCATTCTCATACCATTCTGGACTCTTCTCTTAAGTCTTCACAGCTATTTGAGATGTGTTTATTATGCTAAATCAAATGGTGGGGTCTTATTCTGCTTCTTTTGGAAACGATTGGGAAACAGGCCTTTTTTTTTTGATACCTTGCCCATGTTGTCTTTATGTTATTTTTGAGGTCACCTGCTGTTACTGTGTTTGATCTTACAGCAGAAAACAGAGGTTCCAACCCACTGTACTGGTTACTCTACAGCCACAGAGGGTAGATCTGCAGGGACCTACAACCTATACGTTATGTAGATATACTTTAGTTACGTTTAAGCTAGCTAGCTCAGGTGCTGCTAAAAGCAGGGGCCTAGGGACCTCACTGAGTGTCTGGAGGGAGAGAACCATTCTGTTTACTCCGCTGACCCCCTGCCTCCCCAGATATACTGTTTAATGTGGCACGGCACTGCCCAGCTCCTGTGGCTGTGCTGAGGCAGTGCAGGACCCCGTCCCACCCCCCTGCAAAGGCTCCTGGTGGGGAGTGGGAAGCGGAGCACCATTCCACATGCTCTACTTGCCCCCCTACCTTCTCCTGCCCTTGTAAAGATTCCCTGCTGGAGGGATCCTGGCACCCCCTCAGAGTAAGCACCCAGGGTGGGTACCCTCCTCACCCTGCCTGAGTTACAGGTGGGGTAATGGCATGGGAAGTGATGAGTCATGTCCATTCTGCTAACTTGCTGCTCTGAAACATTCTGCCTAGCTCCATTTTTGCTAAAATCTGAACTGGAAGTAATGCATCTGTTTTGGAGTGGCCCTGTTCCTGGGCTAATTTTTGCTGCTGCTCCATTGTGTTGATTCACCCACCTAGAGCACCATCTGAATGTGCCTAGATTACTTCCAGTGCAGGAAGTCACACAAGTGGTGCAGCTCAGTGTGTTTGTGCATGGCATCACCTGGCACAGTATGTTAGCAGAATAGATATACCAAGAGCAGGGAGGGAATGCCTGGGTCATCCAGTCTAACCTTTTGTATACAGAGGATATAGAAGTCTCACCAGAAACTGGATAGGAAAAAAAAGGTCTAATCTAGTTTAAACACTCAGAGCAATGAGGGGCCATAAAATATGCTGCATCCAGTTCCCAGTGCTGTTTATGCATTCTGTATTTAAATCACTGTTGGATAAAATGGATAAATAGTGTAGGCAACGGGGGCTAAAACTCAGGATTTCTCTCTCTCTTCACCTGGGCTGCAGAGTTACTTGTCCTCTACTTATTCTTTTTCTAGCCTAAGCAAGGTTTCCTTTCTGGGGCTCCACTGGGCCAGCTTCAACAGAAGAAGTAGCAGGTGCCCTTCACTCTGCCTGATCCATAGCTTGGTGGTTAGGGAATTTTCATTGGAAAAAAAGTGCATTCAGGGTGATGTGGTCCCATTTCCTAGGTATGTGCTCTAACAACTAGGGTACAGGGCAAAAGATGTGTGGGTCCTCTTTCCTACGATGTGCTTTCTCTCACTATGCATCCAGGGATTTTCAAGGTTGGTTATGAGTTTTTCCAAATAGAGTTGGGTCACAACTGCAGTGCTGTGGCGCTAGGGGCCTGTATGGCTCTTCTCAGTTTTTTCTTAGCATGCCCAAATGTATTTACTTGCCAGCTTTCCAAGGCAAGAGCAGATCCATGAGCAATTAACATGCCTTCATGGAATTCTGACAGTTGTAAGAGATGGGATAAGATTGCATTTAGTGAGTTAAACATGTAAAAGCTGCCTAAGTGCCACTTAGATGCTTTAGAGGTGGAATAGGTTCTGGATCTATGGTTTTAGATCTCTCAATAAACCAGTGTTTAATCCATTTAATGTGTGCCCTGTTAATTCCTGGTAATGAAAGTTTTTGAATCAAGGTGTCAGATGGCAATCTTTAATCTTGTAGAAAAGAAGAAAATGGTTGTTTGATAAGGCCTGATTTCATTAAAATGTATTGACTGGCATTATATTTTAATTCTTTACAGATAATTGTGAATTCATTTCTTTATTTTGTCTGAATTGATATTGGCCTTATTTGTCTGTTGTACTGACTTATCTCATTTACCTTGTTAGTTTACACAAATTATATGAGCAGTCTTTCAGCTGTTTGTAGTTTCCCATGCTTTCAAAGGATTCCCTCTGCAGCTGTAGGGTTTAGAAACTAAAACTTCTTGGTCGTGCTTTACTTTACAGCACCCCAAAGTCATTTGCTGTGTCCCATAGTCATTTAAGGTGCATTATGCTGCCAAAAGTGCTACAGGGGCTGGAATTAATGTGCAATATGCTGCCAAATGTGCAAACAGCAATGCCATTAAAAAAGTGCAAAAGGCATTTAACCCACTTTAAACCTTCTTTAAAGTACTGTCTACAAACGGATGCTAGAGGTGACAAGTGTATTAATGTCAAGGTGCCCAAGTGGGAGGAGGGGTTGCAAGTGGTCCAGTAAAAGTCCAAGTACAGTTGAAGCCTCCCTTCCAGCACCTAAGACTAGCTGCTGATTCCCTAAGAAGGACTTTCTGAATACCTGGCTGTAGGGAGACACTCTGCCCTCAGTACTACATAAAACTTATGCAAGGCTTTTTCTTATCTTCCTGGTTTATTGCATTCCATTTTAAGTTAGACTATGCTGTGTGTGTTCTCACTGCGCTTTACTGGGTTGTATTTTAGCTTAGAAAAAGAGTTTTACTTGTTCTTTCTTGTGTGCTTGAGGTTGCAAATCGCTGTGTTCAATACATGTTCACTTCAGAGAAAGGACTGTTCTTGTTCAAGCTTTTATGAATTCAGTGCCACAAGCTTTTTCCCCACCCACCCCCTCCTTATACTGGCAGGGGCTGCCCTCCCCCAGGCAGGAAAAGGAGCAGAAGCCTGACATGCACAGCCCCCCCTCCCCAGACAGACAGCCTGCGTAGGCCAGGAAGGGGATTTAAACACCCAACCTCCAGCATGTTAGGTGCTAGCCCTGGCTGCAACCTCACCATGCCCCCTCTGCTCAAGCAGGGCAGGGCGAAAAGCCTTGGAGCTTCAGGCCTTTCCATTTGGCAGTGGCTGGCAGGCTGGGAGGCATGCTCTAGGGCCCCTGGCTTTTGACCTTAGGTCAAAAAAGGCATGTGGCTGCATTTCCTGAATCAAAAGTGAACGTCTGCTCACTTGCTTCTCAGTTTAATCTCTGCAGTTTAGACTAAACTGCAAAGACTGAATTGATTCAGCCTCGGGCTTTTTGACTGTCTCTACTTAGCCAAGCTATTCTCTTCAGATGTTTTACATGGGGTCTGATAGATTTTTGATACTTCCAGTTGTTCAGATATCCCTTTCCTTCTCTTTATTTTCATTGTAACAAATTTGCACTTGCCTTTGCTTCCTTATTTCCTCTTGGCCCTTGGCCCTTTTGCCTCACTCTGTAAGACTTAAAGTGGTACTAACTGGATGCAGATATCGAATGAATTCATAAGGTGAAAACTCTTCCTAAAGAACCTAAAGCTTCCTTTCCATCAGAAGGTACAAACTTGTACTTCATATGGACAGTCGTTCCAGGATATAGCATGTCTGATACAGTTCACAATAGCTTATGGTATGTGCTGCTGAAGCAAGACTGCACTTGTAAATTGAAACCTGCCAACTCCCATAGAAACTTCAACGCTGGCCAGACCTGCTGACTAGTAATGTTCTAGTGTATTGTGCCTCTGAAATGGGGTGACAGGAGATCAAAGGGAAACCCATTACTTAGTGAATTAATCGATGTATAAGTTATTCTATAGTTGGGTAAACAAGGAACTGGGACTCTTTCACTGTTTCAGGGGCTTTGGATCTATCCATAAGACTGGTGCCCCACTTGTTACTGAAGATGTTACAGCAGCTAGACATTTCCCATCATTTGAAATATGTTGTCTTAATTTCTTAACAAGAGTTTCACATCAATTTTCATTTGCTGCACCGACAGCAGATTAGGAAAAAAATGATATTTTAAAATAGATTAGTACATAATGAAACATCTTTCTGAGGAATGCTTAAGTATTCACACTTCAAAGAAACTGACCTTTAAGCCACACTTAGTGAAAGTAAGCTAAAATCAGTGCTGCATTCTAGTTACCAAGGACACTTATAATCATCTTTTTAATTGTCCTTGACAATCTTATCATTAAAGATCATGGCATTAATTAACAATGTAATACCCCTTCCTTGATAAAACAAGCCTTGGCTACACAATAGACATTGTATTCTCAAAACATTCTTTAGAGGCACTGTATCTATAGCAAGGGTCATTCATGTTACAAATGTTGCCTGGCTAACACACAAACATTTGGAGCACTCAATTGTTTGAGAATTGAGCTGAATGAAGTCAGTGTTGATGATGTTGTAAAATATGTTCCGAATCAGTGTTTCTTAAGGGAGCTTTTATGCCTAGATTAGTATCAGTGTTTAATTGACAGCCTCTTCACTTAGTTAATTACTTGAGCTATTGTGGCAGAGAGAGATAGAAATGGACAAAGGCATTTGTGGTATGAATCACTACCAATACAGAAACAAATATGTGAGCAATGTCAAGACCAACAGAAAACACTGAGTCTTATTTTAAATCTTTCCTCTGCTGTAGTATGATTTTCTTTTATCGTTCTGTAAGGGAGCCATGAATCACCACAATAACACTGGTAGTTCAAAGGTGGACTAGTTCAATGCTTTTATATTTTTCAGACCACTATTGAAAAAAATTGCAAGTTGAAGGCTGAAAGTTCAATCTACATATATAAAAAATACAAGCCAAGAGAAATTTTGTATAATTGCTTTTGTGTACACATATGTGTGCATGTACATAATTGTATATCTAGCTTTTAAAATATAGTCTATACATGTAATTTTATAGCATAAATATAGTACTCTTTGATATTAGAAGGGCATTTCAGAATATATGGTGACAGAACAGTCATGTCACAGGTTTTAAACATTTTCTGTAAATATTAGTCCACAACCTGATGCAGAACCAAAACTGGATGGATGTTCGAGTTCCTATGGGAGAGATCTACATTTTCAAAACTGAGTACACATTAAGGTTGAGGCTGCTTTTAAAAATAAAGCCAATGAAGGACCTGGACAAACAAAGCCACTTGGGCTTACCAGCACTCCCCATGCTAATTGAACAGGATTAATGTCAGGTTCAAAGCAACCTCTTACTTCTTGTATGGCCCTAGCAGAGACCAGAAAGTGGCACCACAAATCTGGTAGGGCTTTGCAGGTTGGAGGCTGGTGATGATATTACACAAGCAACTGTGATTCTCTAAGCCATGGAAGAAGCAAAATAGTTTTCTTGTCCTTTTTATCTGCTGGTCTTCACAATCAGTCACCTTGACAATGTGTCCTGAGAAAGTAGGTAGATGTTGCAGATTGAAGGGATTGACAGAGGTTAATCTGAAGACCACATCCTACCCTCATAGGGGCAGCAATGAAGAACCAGCTATTCTTCTGGCCAGGGCAGAAATCTTCTAGATAGGCAAAGGAAAAAAATATTTAGTGGTTTACACTTTTGCAAGTGTAAATCCATGGTTAATCCAAACAGAAGGAGTTTTTGGAAAAGTAGCTGTTTGAAGGCAGATATGCATTTTTATGGAGTTTACGTTTTGAATTCTAAGGTGGGTTTTGTGCGGACAGTCCCTGATTCCATTTAATTCTGTTAGGGGCCCAGAGCATAAGATGAAATTGTGGATGTCCTATAGATCCCAAGAACTGTAAATATCTCAGGCTTCTTGTTTCTTCCACAGTAAAGTTCTCTCCCTCCCCTAATGATGGGAGAATTCAGTGTTGCCTAACTCCACTTTGAATATTTCTGTATAGGCCCATGATCTCACTCTGTTACTTTCTTTCTTTAAAGTCCTTTTAATCTTTTCATAACTAGCACAAGCCTTTGCAAAACTGATTTAAGGAAAAATCTCATGGGGTACATCTACATGCTTAGGAAACATGTAGGAGGAGCACCTGGCGAGGCACGTACTCCTCCTGAGACTGGCCCTCACTGGCTGGGGAGTGGGGGGTGATGTCCAGTGCCACCCCTGAGAATGTGGGGGCACCAAGAGAAGCCCCAGTAGCACTTCTGGGTTCGCCACTGGCATTTCTGCCAGTGGCAGTAATCAGCCACTGCCCCCTGCCCCAGTTGGCGATTGGCCACTGATGCCCCGCCTCCCCAGGATTGGGAGGCACCTGTCGCCCATGTCTACACGTACGCTTTACTGTGCAGTTGACTCATAAGCTCAGCAGTAAAATATCACAGTCTACACATGCACCAATATTTGGGCGCAGTAAATTAATTAACTCCACTGTAGGATAGTATTGTCCAGGACAGTACTATCCTACAGCAGAGTAGTTACATGCACTGTAACGTATGTATAGACTGTGACTGGGGTTGTCTGAGGCATGAGGGTGCTACCATGTGGGAGCTGCCTGCTGTCTAGCCCCGCACTGTAGCACCCTCATGTCCCAACCAGCCCCTCCGCCACCCGGCGCTGCCACCCAACTGACCCCCTGCCAGCCTGGGGCTGCTCCATCCTGGCTCAGACTGCTGCAGTACTGGGTGCATGAGTAAGTGCTGTGCCCTGGAGAAATTTTTGGTGGTGCAAACTGCACTGGAGTTTATCACTCCAACTTAATTTCATGTATAGATCTATCCAGTGTCTCCTAATTAATCTGTAAAGAAGGATAGTAGAAGTTTGGAATCCCAAGCATCCCTTACCAGCCCTTAGGAGATGGAGTGTGTAACTAGCGCCTGCTTTTTCTGCCAGTCATTCATTTCTCCTTTTTAGAAGTGAATTAATGCTTATGCAATGTTAATTTACCCAATAAGGTAAGCAGATGAAGAGAAATCTCTAGGAAATTGTCTGTTACTTCATAGAATCAGTAAAATTGTTTTGAAAACATACTGCTATGTACAGTAAACACATGTTAAGCATTAGAAAGAAAATGAAAGACATAAAGGGAAGAATAGTGAAAAAGAAAGCAGCAGAGAAACTGCATTCATGCTGCCCTCCTCATAGCTTTTCTCCTGATAACCCACTTTCCCATGGCTGTAGTCTACTGCTTTTTCTTTCTTCCTCATCTGAAAGCTGCTAGTCCCATCTTGCAGTGGTTCTTACTGTGGCAGGCTCACCACTTTTGCCTGGCACACCAGGCTTGGAAAAGGGCACTCCTAATTGGTGGAACATTTCCACTAATCAGGCAATGTCAGGGAGGGGTTTGCCCTGCCCCTGCTTGGAGGTGGGGGAGTGGGAGAGGAGCTCCAGATCTGACCGAAGGCTGCACTTTGCAGGTCCACCAGGCTCCGGGGGCCGGGTCTCTGGAGAGACTAAAAGGACAGTGTGCTTGACATGCAAGGCAGACATATAGAGGGACTCAAGAAGAACGGGATCCAGAAGATCTGGGGACAGCTGCCCAAGGGACAATCACCCAGAAGAACCCCTGAAGATGCTGCTCAGGAATTCAAGTGGCAGGAGGCTCCTGTGGTGCGCAACCCAGTGCATAGAGCTGCAGCCCTCAGAGTGCTTCAAAACCACTTGGGCTACCTCATGGTGCATAGATCAATGGCCCTGGGAGTGGTTTGGGATCACACAGACTGGTACACGGAGCCTCAGCCCTGAGAGTGGTTCGAGACCACTTGGGCCACCTTTTGGTGCATGATCTGGTGCATGGAGCCTCATCCTTAGGGAGCCACTTAAGGCAGTTCAGGCCTGTAGAGCTGGCAGTGTGGTTTGGCATATCTAAAAGAGCCCTTGGTGCCTAGAGCAGGGCACAGGGCTGCAGGCAGAGGAAAACCCCTGGCATAAGGCCAGATAGTCCCTCATATCCAGCTCTCCAGTGTGTCTTTGAAAATACCCTTCTAAATAAATATTGGTTTCTGCTACCCATTTTGAGGAGGAAAGTATGTGCCATTAAGTTGGCATTAGTGTTTCTTCTCTCTAGAGCCATAACTAGCATGGCCTTTGCAGAGCTGATTTAAGGAAAAATCCCACTGGGTGCTGTATATGTGCATTTTACTGTGGAGTTGAATAATTAACTTTGCAGTAAAGCATGACAGTCTACATGTGCACCTATATAAGGAACCACATACATCCACATACATCCAAAAAGAATGGAAATCAAGCACAAACCTTAGAGTACAAGACCAAATATTTGTGCATTGCTAAATGCACTGTTTTTCAGTTCATTAAAGAATGTAAGACTTCAGCAGCTACCATGTAAAATCTCCTACAAGGACACAAAAAACATTTGTTTCTACAGCATAGATTGAGGTTGATAGCTAGTATAAACCAGGAGAAAGGTTTCCTCAGAGTGTCTCAAAAGCCTGGCATTTGTGAAAGATAGATATAAGTGGATGTCATCTATATCCAGGCAAGCCAGAAAGTTTGAAAGTGAGCCAAGGACGAACTAAGCCAAGAGACATGACTTGGCTTTCCCATCCAAAGTCTTGAGCTGGGCCAATGGAGCGCAGTCTACACATATGGCAAAGGTTATAAATTAAAAGAGTTTTAATTGCGGCCACCAGGAAGTAATGTCAGCATATTGTCACTTGATTCTGTATTGGCTCTTTGACATGCACAAACTCCAGCAAGTGGCAGTCAGGTAGCATCATATAACTGCTTTGCTCACATATAATTCTATCCCAATGTACTACAGATCATGATTCAACTACAGCAGGGAGATGGATAGGAGCTGACATTTTTAGAAACGCACGTTTTTTATTAAAGCTGCATTTATTTTGTAAATGAATAAACAGGTTCTGGCAACTGAAAACACATAATGGGTTCTGTCCTGTTTTCCCCTTTTTCTTTAAAGACCATTTTCCAATGCAGTTCAGTGTACGTGAAGACAAGAAAGGTTAGGTATCAATATTTGACCTTTGCGAATATTGAGTCATCCACAGCACAGTTTAACAATTCACACTACAAATCTGTTTTAATCACAGAGACAAGCCTAAAGCCCATGGACGATGAGGCATTATCTGTCCTGGATTAGTGAGTGAACTCTGTTAATATATGGACTAGCCCTTGGAATTCAGGGCTTTGGTAATATTTATTTAAAAAAAAATCAAAATGGCACAGCTAATTGGAAACTAATAGCAGGGAATGCGCCATGATTTATCTCTAAGTTAGAACTGAACATAATATTTACTGTGCCAAAAATGTAGAGAGATTTCCCAGATATTTACCACCAATGAGAGAAATGCCTGCAATGTCTGTTGCAGGACTCCACACACAGAATTACAGTGACCTGATGCTCATTTCAGGTTAAGAGGCATGCACTTGAAGAATTCTATGCCTCAGTGACAGGCAGTGCCCATAAACTGATGGATGTGCCCCTTCTTCCTGCCAATAAAGTTTTATTGTAGGGCTGATCCCAAACATTTTCCATGTGTGCACTATTTAGGAAGGAAAGATAAGAGCAATGAGACGAGTGTAACACAAAACAGTAGGGTCTAGGTACTGCCCTGAAGCACTGGTAATGAACTCAACAAAATAATTTAGCACACCTCACATATTTAAAACAAGGTATGAAACACCAGCAAATGAATTTACTGAAGACTCAGTAAGTTACAGACTGAGTGAGACCTTCACCTCTGAATCATGTACTGCTAGGATCAAAAAGTGATGCCATTGTATTTGCCTTTTAATGGGACAAAGCAAGTGCCCAACGGATATATACGTGATATTTGAGGACAGATTGTTGAATTATGATTATTAATAGGCCTGTGTGAATATCCAATGATGGGCTTTCACACCCAAAGTCCCGCCCCTATCTGTGGTAGAGGCTTGTCTTTATCGGTCTAGGTGTTGTCAATCTCTGGAGCTCTTCACTTGTCTGAGCAGCTTTTTTTCCTTTTCTTCCTTTCTGAATCTATCTTCTATACCAAGACAACTTTAGCACTTCAGCTAACAAGCTGAAGTCCACCATGTCTTGATGGCTCTTCTCACACATCCACGATCTCATCTGCCATGACTTGTTGTTACAGGAGAAAATAGAATGCTGGGGCGTATGCATCTTGACGCTTTGGCTCTTGCAATTTGTCTTAGTGTAGCGAGGGCTCCACCAACCCCTACACCCTTGCCTGTTCCACCAGGTGGTAATTCAGTTGTCTCTGCAATCTGCTTTTGAGCAGTAAAAAAAAATGCTCCTTGGTTCTCTAGGTCTGGCCACTCATTGTTCTTGATGGGCCCGGTTGTACCTTGCCCAGCTGGCACCTGGCACAGACCTACCAGTAATCCTAGCCAGTCTTTTTCCTGACTTATTGTCCTGATAGTTGTAAATGCATTATCTGGGGTGACTTTCCTCTCACCCTAACGAAAAGGAGAACAAAAAACACACTGGCACTTCTTCTGCCCTTATATTCCCAACTTTACGGTACCCTTTTTCTTCAGCCCTGCTATTAGGGTCTTTATTGTACCATCTAACTGCCTCCTGCCTGGTGTTTCTCTTAGGGTTCTCTCCCCTGGCAGCTCCCTCCACAGAGTTGCTTCCCTTAAGCCTGGTTTCCCTTGTTTCTTCAGTGCCTCCGGCTCTCCCTGCATCTTTCTGCCTGAGTCAGTCTCTTCCGGTTTCCTGTGTCACTCTTTTGCCTGCCCCATGTCTCCTTTTATCCTGGAGTTCTGGCTGACTCAATCTCTCCTCCTGAAACACCGGGTGAAGAAAGAGCCCTGTGGAGTTCTTTGCAATATTGGTGGGGCTATTTTACTTCTCTGGGGCTCTTCTCTCTCCTCACAGTAAATAGGGAAGTATTCAATTTGGATTTGGATTTGGCCAATTCGGAGGACAGTGATTCGATTCAGAGATTTGGATCACTGTCCAGAATCAATTCAGCTGAATCAGCTTTGGAAGATTCGGCACTGATTCAGAGAGATTCAGTGACTCGGATCAGCTGAGGAGAAGCAGGCACGGCCGGCTGGCTGCAGGTTCTCCCGCAGCTCCTCCAGCTTTACCTGCCTCTCCCTGGGTGGGGGGAGCTGTGGGTGAAGCCCCCATAGCTGCCCTGCCCAGCCCCAGCCCCAGCCCCATATTCATCATCTCTGGCAGTGGTGACTGGGGCCTCTGAGGGCTCATGGCAGAGCCCTCCCCCACTGCACAGCATGGGGCAGTGGGGGGCAGTGGGGATCAGCCCCCCCACCTGGCACTAGCGTGGCAGCTGCCTCATAGCGCAGGTGCAGAGTGGCTCAGCAAGGTGCTGCACACTGCCTGGGAGCTGGGGCAACGGGCTGAGCGATGCCAGCCTCTGGCTGACATGTGGAGCCACCCCAGCTCCCAAACAGTGCACAGCACTGCTAAGCCACGCTGCACTTGTGCAAGGGGGGACATGGTGGCGTTCTGCCATGAGTGCCCAGAGGCCCCAATTGCCACTGCTGCAGCTAGTGAGTGGGGAAGGGTGTGTTTTTTTTAAACCCCACACTCGCTGACTGCAGCAGCAACAACTGGGGCCTCTGGGAGTTTATGGCAGACCCCCCCTATGCAGTGCAGAGTAGTGGTGGGTAGCAGGGATCACTCCCCTCTGCTTGGCAACTGTGCAGCAGCTGTTACATTGTGTAGGTGCTCGGCAGGGCACTGCGTGCTGCCTGGGAGCTGGGGCTTCTGGGACTGAGTGGTGACAGGCTCCAGCTGACAGGTGCGGCCACCTCAGCTCCCAGACAATGCGCAGAATCCTACCAAGGCATGCTGCACCTGTGCCATGTGGCAGCTGCCATGCAGGTGCCAGGCAGGGGGGGCATCCCTGCTTCCCTCCACTGCCCTGCATTGTGTAGGGGAGCTCTGCCATGAGCCCTCAGAGGCCCTGATCACTGCTGCCAGAGCCTGTGAGTGCGGGGCTTTTTTTTTTTAAAGTGCTGGGAGCTGGGCCGGGTTGGGGATGGGGTCCGGCAGGGCAGCCATGGAGGCTTCTTCTCCTGCTCCTCCAGCTGTGCCTACCTCTGCCTCAGCAGTGGGGGCCACGGGGGCTCTACTGCTTGTGCAGCTGGTGTGGGGGTGGGGGCACAAAGGAGGCACGGTGTGCTCCAGGCAGCAGCAGGGCATAGCCCCTTCTCCGAGAGCTGCTGCACCCACATCAGCACTGGGAGCTGGGGCTCTGCCCTGCTGCTGCTTACCAGCTGGCATGGGGGGAGGTGCAGGATGCAGGCGCAGCAGCACTGGGAGCTCCCCTCTTCTGCCTGGAGTAAACTGTGCCCACATCCCCCCATCCTGCTCTGGCTGGGCAAGCGGTAGTAGAGCAGAGTCCCCACTTCCAGCACTGCCACACCTGCATCCCACACTCCCCTGCCTCCCTCTCCAAGTAACGTGCCCTCGCGCCCAGCCTCAGCCCCAGCCCCAATTCCTCCCTCCCCCACGCCCCCTTCCCTCCTTCCTCCTCCAACCCCAACAGATTTACCAGCTGTCTGCTGCCTGTTTAGTCTGTGGCCAAATCTCCTAAGTGGCCGAATCTTTTCTGAATTGATTCAGATGCTTCAAATCAATTTGGAGCTTTTAATTGGTCTCCTGATTCAATTCGAATTCAGAGATTCAGTCCCCAAATTGGGCTGAACATCCTCTGAATCAAATTGGCTACTGAAGCTTCATGCAGCCCTAATCATTAATAATGATTTATATTACAGAATTTCCTTGAGGACCCAACCATAATTACAGTTTCATTGTGAGAACACTATATAGACAACTAATGAAATAGCCTTGTTGGTAAAGCATGGGTAGACAACCTTTTCTGGCTCTGAACTGGAATAATCTACCTGGGTCAGTGGCAGGTAGGGGGCAACTGCTGGAAGCCATCTATCACTGCCATATGTCTCCACAACAGCATGGGAAAAGCATCCATATCTGACCCTTGTCCCTGCAGTGGCAAGGGAGAATGCCCACAACTGAAGCCACCCTCTGTGGAATGCCACCAAAGTCCCATGTCCACCAGTCACAGGTTGCTGACCCTTGCCTTAAAGCACTAAGAGACTAAAGACACAAGATGAACTAGAAGAAATGAAGGATTTTTATTTTCTTTCCAAAATTGGAAAGCCGAGGCACAGAGAGATTAAGCTGCCTTCCCAAATCTCCACAAACAAGGTCAAATTTGAGTTTGGGTTTCAAACCAACCCCTGAATTATTTGGAAATGTTTTGATTCTGGGGCTAAATCCTATTTCACCTTTAAAATGCCCAAGTGGTCTTTATATAACCATGTGTGTGCAATTCTTGGCACTTATGCAGAGTTTGGATACTATTTGCACAGATCTAACTACCATTACTCTGTACTTTCCTTCTGAACTTGCTCAGAAGGCTCACTGGTACTGCATGGGCCCTGGAGTGGAATAAAAGCACCTAGTCATGTGTACAATGCTAAGTGAATCGTGAAATGTTGTTTGCAGACAGATCAAAACTAGTGTGTAACTGGCACCAGAGGAGGGTGCCAGAGTTATCCTTACACCTTTTTTACCCAATTCTCCTAGATGATATGTACTCAGGGAATGGGAGAACCACGGTCAGGTAGTACAAGAGCCTTCCTTTTAGCGCAATGTCTCCCAAACTGAGCCACTCTCCCTCTAGGTTACCTACTTTCTCCTAGCCCCACATATCTTCCTCTTCTAGCTGCCTAGGTGATGAGCTTCAGCAAAAGGGTTGGAGAGAGCTCTGGGCAACATAGCTTGGGGGTCAGAGCACTTTGCTGAAAAATAAGAAATTCGGAGTCAACCCCCCCTTTGAATGAGGGAGACATCCTAGAACATGTATAACCTGCTCCCTAGGCAAGTCTCCTAACCATTAAGCAAACAGCTAACTTCTCCCACCTTCTCCTTTTATCAGGTACACATGTATCTGGGTGATCCTATTCTGCTGGAAGTAAAATACAAAATGCATGTAAGTACCAAAAATTGCAGTTACGAGGTTACATATGTGCTACTTAAGCATGTGACAGTAAAATAGAATTTCGTCCATAATGTTTAAGGTCAGGGGACATCATTAGATCAGTTCACCTGACCTCTTTTTCTCTCAGGCTATTACATTTTACACAGTTGCTCCTGAACTGAGATCAATAACAAGCTAGATGGCCCCCAGATCTCACACACAGTTTGCATACCATGTCCCAGAATGGTTAAGATCTTGGAAGAAAACTTAACCCTTCTTTGTTTTCTACCATTTTGGATATGGAAGCCAGGCTTCCTGCCACTCACTTTGGGATCTCAGAATTTGCAGTGCAATATGCAAGGGGTCAAACGTTAAGTAATTTAAATACTAAGGCAAAACATTCTTATGTTTAATTTTCAACTAGGACTAGTTGAAGTGAAGTAGATGTCTTATAGAGAAAAATAATATGTGAGTATGTAATTAAAAGTTGTGTCATAAGACAAAGACACAGGGGGTCAGATGGTTTAGGCAATCTTATGGCATGGACAAAGAATATGTTCATACTATGCACTTTGCATTATTCTGGTGTAAAAAAAAACAAAAGCAAAAAAAGCAGTGGGCAGACTGTACAAAGCCCTAAACAAGAGTAACTTCACCCAAGTCATTTTAGAATTGTCCCTAAGAATCCAAGGTAAAGCTCTACCAGTGTACGTTACAGTGTTACTTGTCTGATTTGTGCTAGAGCAGATGCTTTGCTCAAAGTCAAGAAGCTGTTTACTGCTCCCACCACCACTGAGTGACAAGTCTCAGTAATAGCTACCTACTGTATGCAGCTGTGCCAGGATAGTTGCACAGCTGTCTTTTTCTGACTGTGGGGTGACCTAAAATGGTGTAAAAGAGGAAAATTAAATCAGGTTATTAGAACATCTGTCCATGCCCTGAATTGTTAGTGTTTTGCTTTGTAATTATGACATGAGTCCATTGGACTATTTCAAATTTATAATAGAAAAGCCAATCTCATACTTCTGCTAGGTCTTATACTAAATCTTATACTAGAAAATCAAAGCAGATTTGGATCAGAAGTTACATTTTTATAATAATATTACATATAGTATATATTCGTAATATATACCATTCACATTTGTGTGTGTGTGTGTGCGCACACGCGTAATTTAGTTAACTTAATCTGCTTCTGTGAACCCTCAAATAGCTTGACAAATGTGAAACACTTAAACTCCAGGGATCACTCTAGGAGATCATTTCAAAAGTATTGTTTCTTTTCTTTTGAGACCTACTCCACTTACTACTATAATGACTGAAAGCTGTTGAGATGTTGAGTTTTTGCTTCCAGTTCCTACAGTCTTCAGCTTTCTGAAACAACCAGAGAACTGGAATCCACCTTTATAAATTATCAGTATAGTGACTCCCTTGGAAGGAAGGCCTGGGTTTTTTATGCTGAATCAGTTTTATTTTAGTCTGTCTAATGGATTTATATGGCAATTCACTTTTCA
This sequence comes from Crocodylus porosus, assembly GCF_001723895.1. Taxonomy (NCBI): domain Eukaryota; kingdom Metazoa; phylum Chordata; order Crocodylia; family Crocodylidae; genus Crocodylus; species Crocodylus porosus. The sequence continues at coordinate 94,288,171 of NW_017728918.1, read as the reverse complement.
GTAGATATGCTACAAAGCTGAAAGCATTATGTACAGTGTATTTTGTGAAAAGGGATTCATTCATGCATAGTAGAGTTTTTTTCCCTTATGTTGTCATTGCTTTCCTGATAATGAGTTTGTGTGTGTAGTGCAGCAGTTGGGGGGAGGTATGATAAAAGAAACCAAGGGAGGAATTTTTTTCAGTTTGGATTCCAGGTTGAGTTACATGTAGCTGCATTGTTAATTAGAGGTATTACGATGCAAAAAAATGTATTGAATTTATTGCCAGAGGCACTAAAAACGTTTCATGCCCTCATGGAACATGAATAAGCCATAACCTCAACGTAGAAGGTCTGAAAACTGGTATCTGAATCACTTCAAATTTCTAACATTATGTGCTATCTCATGTTTCAGGGTGTTTTCTGGAATGTCCAGGTTTTTTTCCTTCCCTGCACATTACCTTCTATAAGGAAACTAGCATTATCACATTAATATGTGATTTTCCTTATCCTTTCATTTCTGGATTTTACTCAGCCTATTTTCTTCAAGTCAGAATCATGAACTATCAAGGTGCAATCTTTTATAGATCCTGTTTTAATTGAAATTCTGACCCTTCCTTCCCCTGCCTATAGAGATTTCAGTGAAAATGAATGAGTAATAAAATGTTGAGAAAATGTTCATGAAAGTGTGCCACATATCTTGACCTGTTATTTATTTATTGCCTCCAACTGTACAGTGTAGGCATTTCAACCTGCAGCAAGGAGAGAAAAACAAGCACAGATAATGGCTGAGTAAAAAACTCAGCTTATTGCAGCTGACAATAGGGGTGGTAGTATAGGGGTGGCACTGGGCAATGCTATGGAGCTCTGATTTAAGAGACAAAAGCTACCTGAGTTATACAATTTGTAACAATAAGACATACAGTCAGAATACAATTAGAAAGTCTTCCTTAAAGACTTTTCAGGGGCTTCACAAGGAAAAGCATTAGTATGACCTACAGACATATAAAAAGAAAATTAAAAATAACAACCCTAAATGCTATTAGGATAAATGGGCATGTTGGCTGCACTTTAGAATAAATGAAAGCGGCATCAAGGTAAGCTTTAGAAATATATTTCTGTATTACATTTAGCCTTGATGTGTTACCAGTCATCATGACCTACAAATGAAAAGGATTGGAAAACTCATTCAAAGGTTTTCAGGTTTGCTTTTTTATTCTTTTTATTTTTACCTCTTTGGTGCATCCCACAATAGTAAATAATTTGTTTCTTCAATTATATCTTTGCCATCACACAGCTCCTGTGAGGTAAAAATATGTCAGTCATTCTGTTAACCCTTGGCCACTACTTTTGTGGTAATTATACCTCAGCAAAAAGAAAAAAAATAACTCAAGGCTGAAATGTCATAAAGAGTGCAGTTATAAAGACCTGCATTCCCAGAATATAGCAGGCATTCAAACATCTTGTTGGATGCACCTGTGCAAGTGGCTTGGCATTTTGTTCAGGTAATAGTTACTGTTTGGTACACTGGTTAATCCCTAATGGTATGATACATGGAAACAAGTTTCTCCTTGCCCTGTAGAGATGATCTGATCAGTATTAGGGAAGGATTATAGTAGAAGGGATGCAGGCCAGATGCAGATGCAGATGCAGATGCAGGCATTTTGAGTCAAACTGAGTCCTGATACCCGCCCTGCCTTCCCAGAACCTCAACTCAGAATAGTACTATTGCAGTGAGATGGCTCACCCTGATCTTCGGACTAGGAGCCAGTCCTCCAGGAGGAAGCCAAGAGTGGCTTAGAGTATGCATTCAGAGGACTTCTGGAGAAAACTGGCATGAATCTAGACCAAACCCCAGCGGAATGGTAGAAGGACAGTGGTGGGGAGGCAGCCTGGAGGTAATCAGTAGAGGTTATATAATGTTCTGCAGTAGTTGAGCAAGTAATACAAAGTGAAAAATGAGTGTCTTACTGCTGAGAGAGCTGGAAACAGAAGAGTGACTGAGAGGGTGGTAGGACTCTGAGCAAGGGAAGATGAAAGGAGGAGAAACTGAAAACAAGTTTTTACGCCTCCAGATCTCTAAAGGCTAAAGCTGTTAAACTTGGGATCCATGCTACATGCAGGAAATAGCTGAAGCTCCCATTCCGTCTTGCGGCCCATATTTAGCTGCACATTTACCCATATGTTTATTTTTAATTTTAGAGTTCATACACGCACCCTCTATCATGGCCTAGTCAGGTCTTTTAGCTCTGTTGTATTTATGGATTCAAGTTACCATTACCGTTGGTTGTAAAATATAATAATAAAAAAAAGCTTTCTCTACCTGTTACTGAGGTTTAAAACTGGTTACACACCTGTTTTCTGTTGCTCACTTTGGTAATGCGGAGGAGAGATGAGGAGAGATGCATCACATTCCTGCTTGATGCAACATTTTATTCATCTGACTAATGCCAATTTTAATCCTCATAAAAGCAGCTTTTCACTTTAAACATGATGGAGTTTCACTAAAGACAACACAAGTATTTTGTTCTAAGAAGAAAATTTTCAGAGATGGCATATACCAGTCCATGTAAAATACCAGTTGTAGCAACAAGGAAAAGCTTTCCCCAATGGTACTATTTACAACTCTTTTTTATCCTACAGTATGTGTCTATTGCAATTTCCGAGTTCTATATTATTCTGTTTAATAATATTGATTTTCTTGAACCTTTATGAAATGCTGTGTGGCAAGGCAAAAATAAAAAGCTGCAACATATTAAGGTTGAGATTTTAAATTTGGAAAAGACAGAACTTTCAGTTGTAAGGTTTCTGTAGCAGCCTTCTTTTTGTCATTTGCATATTCCTAAAAACAAATAAAAAGGATGTTTAAAAAACTTACTTTCTTAAGTACAATTACCCATTGCACCATTCTCAAAACCAAGCATTTTTAAGCTAGGAATTGCATAATTAATAGGTTAGTTCATTTTATGTTGCCAGTACTAAATACCCCAGGACCAACCCTGGTTCTATTAAAATCAATGCAAAATGCTAATTGACTTCAACAGGGTAAAGAATTCACTTCTTCTTATCATTTTTATCATAATAAAGCTATTTTAATTCTGATTTATGGTGTATTCATGTCTTTTATGTTTGGCATCCTGATTTTGCTTTATCCAGAGATAGTGGATTTTTGATACTGTATTTCAAGAGCAGTTTCTTGAGGATAATGATATATATGGCATTTAGTAGAAAAAGTTTCTACAATTTTACTGTAATGTCACAACAATATATGCACATATACCTGCATTTGAGGGTGATCAGTATGCACCATTAATGTACAAACATTAATTTTTGCAAATCATTATTTTTATGGCATTATATAATAAAAATGCATGTATGCCAACTATTTGGGTTAAACAGTAGGTTATATTATCTACATAAATCTACATGAGTTAACAAACATTTATATAAAGCACTGTCTGGTGATGCAGAGGCTCCCAGCACCTCTGAAAAATAGAAACATCAATTAATTAATTCTGTATACTCGCCCTGTGCTACATCTTCCAAGAAGCACATCATTTTCTTCTGTGTTCTTCTCACATTTTCTCATGCTAGATCCATGACAGTTCTACTCTTCCACTTCCCATACCCAGCATAACCACCTACCTCTGCAGCTTTGGAAGTGTTTTTTTATTTTGATTCCCCTACCTGCAGGCAGAGTGGAGAGGAGGGCCCAACTCCAGGAGTTCTTCACACAACCCAGGAAACAAGAAAGACCAGAGATGTCTGGGATCTGCCAAGCTCTCCAGAAACAGCAGGTCCTCATCTGACCTTGCAAACACAGGACTCAGTGCTGCAGTAGCACTCCTATCCCAGGACAACACATAAGGGAGGGTGAAGCCTAGCCTAGACATTGAGGGAGTGAGTTGCTGCTCAGCAGACACACTGAACAGCCTTTTCTAGGAGATGGGTTATTGGGAAGGGTAGCCAATACATAATAAATTTCCTTTTAGAGAAAAGGGTCTGCAGGAAAAGAAATACCAGTCTACATGGAATTCCTTATGATGGATTGCTTCACAGAACCAAAACCTACCTGCAGACCTACAGTCCAAGGGTGGAAATCCTTTATGCTGCTACCATGCCACAAAGCCTACCATCTGTCAAGGAGATAGGTGCACTGGGAGTCTGGGTTCTGGGGACCTGCACCTCTGGTCGAAAGCAGGCAAAACTCATGACATGGGTGGTTGTGGGACTGTGTGTATGTTCAGGTGTGCCCTTCCTGGTGGTGGGGCCTCTGCACAACATGGCAGTGCACCCCTGGGAAGTCTCCTCCTCCCCTACAGCCTTGGTCCAGTCCATCACTGTAAACGACAGCAGGTCAAAATAACTTAGCTGGCTCAACACCAATAGCACCAGCAATCTCAAAGGTAGCCAGATGGAACTGTCACAGAGCCTTCCTTTTCATAAAGAAATTGACAGCAAGAAATAAAGATGTTGTGTTGGATACATGTACTTGTGGTGTGTGATGGCTTATCTTGTGTTTTCTGTTTATATGTTCATTATGAAAAGAAACAAAATAGTTAGAAAAATATATCTTAGGAAGCTTTCAGATTGAAAAATCCGTCGTCAGGCTTTGTGCAGTTGCTGTGTTTCCTGGTCCAGGATGGAAGGAATAGTAAAGAAGTCAGAGACTGGCCTGGCATGCAATGCAAGCAAGAAAGCCAGCCAGTGAAAATGGAAATGGAGACGCCATGGGGTGAGGGACAGGCTGGGGTTGGGGGGAGAGGGGGATGTGGCAGCACAGGTAAAAGTGCAGAGGTGCAATTTCCCAGAAACCCTGGCACCTCTCTCTCTGAAAGCTTCCAGCTTCATGGCTTCAGCAGGGGCTACCATCCCTGCAGTTTTCACCCCACTACATCTTAACACACACACGGTGTCACCTATGTCATGATTTTGCTTGTCAGATGTTTGAGGTGGTTTCCCAGAAACCCCTGCACCTATCTCCTTGAAACTTGGCAGGCTTTGTGGCTTCAGCAGGGGCTAGCATGCCTGCAGTTTTGACTCCACTGTGGCGTAATAGCCACACGTGACATGAGTTTTGCTTGTCAGCAGCTTGAGGTGCAGTTTCCCAGAAACTCATGTACCTATCTCCTTGAAACTAGACAGATTTTGTGGCCTTAGCAAGAGCTACCACCCCTGCAGTTTTCAGCCTGCTGTGACTTAACACACACACGTGACATGAATTTTCCTTTCAGGATTTTGAGGTGCAGTTTCCCAGAAACCCCTGCATCTATCATCTTAAATCTTGGTAGGTGTCATGCTCTCAGCAGTGGCTACCACTCCTACAAGTTTAATCAGAATCAGCCAAAGAACAACAAAGCTATAGATATTTCATTGATTCCCCATTATACTCTATGTCTGAATCTCCGAATTGCCAAATCTTTTCTGAATCAATTTGGAACCTCTGAATTGATTCGGAAAGCCTAAAGCTTCTAGCAATTCAATTCAGATTTGTAGATTCAGCCTCCGAATCATCTGAATCATCTCCAAATCTGAAACACAGTCCGAAGCTTTGCACAGCTCTAACATGTACCTTCTAGACCATTACAATCATTGCCACTGCCATGGAAGTTTTTCTATCGATTTAAGTACTGGTAAGCTCATATCTCTGAGCAGGGAAGGGGGAAGCAGAGGCAAAATGGCTATATAATTGCTTTCCAATTGTCACATATAACACAACATACATTTTTCTTCAGGTAAAAGAAACTAGAAGCAGTATTAATATGCTAGGGTCTTAGACCTGTATTATTCACTTTAGGATTCATGCAAAAACATATATAACTTTATTGAATTGCATTAAAACCAATCTAAAAGGCTATGGAATAGGAACCATGAGCAGCTAACAGACAGTAGAATTGTAGAAGAAAGGCTAGCTAGATTAGTGAAATACCAGGACAATTAAAAAAAGAGAGAGGGTCATTAACACCTGTGGATAGGGACCTACTGAATTCACGGCAGCAATAGAGTGCACAGGGGCTCCTTTAATCTTTCATGTTCCCTGGTACACACTTTACCCCTTGTCCTTCCCACCCCCTTGTTGCTGATTAGTGGAGGACCTGCTGCTCCCTACTGATCAAGAGAGAAGCTAAAACGGCAGTTTTAAACACAGAACTGTTTTTACCTCCCTACCAGTTGGCAGCAAACAGCAGGGCCGTCCAGAGCCCCTCAGCCGATCAGTGGTGGGAGCAAAAATGGCACCATATTTAAAACCTCAGTTTTTGTCTCCCCAGTGATCAGGAGCAAGCCGCAAGTGTGGCCCCTCCACCAATCAGTGGGGGGCGAGAGAGAGTGCAAGATTAAAGGAGCCACAGCACACCCCATTTTTGCCATGAATGGGGTAAGTCCCTACTTATGGACTGAAGAGTTTCGAAGGAATCTGGTAGAATTGAATGAACCATAACAGCAATTGACTCCCTCACTGCTGTGTGAATAGAAGTGCTGCTGCCACTGTCAGACAGCTGGTTTTAAACTTTGGGTGGAGCAGGAATCAAAGGAGGGTGCAACTACACCAGTGCACTGTCCCTGGATCTGCCCTTGATTATACTTCATATGGCACAGAATTTTTAAAGTGTCTTAAATTCCCAGTTTCTAACATGAAGAAAATTGTATAACATATGGGTATGGTACACAGGAACTCTACAGCAAATGGGTGATTTTTTTCCTGTGCTCCTAACTCCCCTGGGCACTTTTGAAAATCCCATCTGATGCATATGGTGAACTCTGAAGTACGCTCCTCTCTCAAATACAGTTCCTCAAAACTGTGCAGTGTTTATATGAAACTAATAAAGATGATTCCTGTTGGGTTTATTTCATTAGGTGCCTAAATACTTTTCAAATCTGGCAGAGAATGAAAAATGCAGCTTTACTGGCACTGTAACGGTGTTAAAATGTGGATTAGTATTAGCATGTGCTTTGAATTTAGAATAATAGAAGTAAAACCAGACGAGTTTTGTTTGGCATCTATTTTATGCCCTAGTGAAGCTGGCATACCACCATTTGATCAGGCACAATGCCATCCTAACAGATGGTCCTGAGTAGAGGAAGCCAAAAGACCATGTATGAACATCAAATGTGTTTGCTAAGGGCAAGATTCCAGGCAGTGAATGTCGAAATTGTTTTCCATTCCAAGCGTCTGTGCCTATGTCTAAGAGGGCTGCACTCGCAACTCCATTTCCGAGAGATGAACAGCAAAAATGACAAATTTACTTCCACAGCCAAATAAAGTAAGACTCTGCTTCTGACTAGTTTAGATTGGTGTCCTAGAGAGGGAATAAGATAAAAGTTATTAACAGTCTCCCTGTGCCCAGCTCCCTTTTTGATTCTTTGGACAAGGCCTATACTGCCTTGGCTTAAAAATTAGCTCAGATGTATGGCTCAGTTTCAGATGAAGAGATCAAAAGAGCAAGGAGTCCTGTTTCATGATATTCTCAGGATCTGCATGTGTGTCAAGCCAACATAAGATGTTTACACAATGCATCCATGCCACAGAGGGACATCTCTTTAAGGAGTGGAAATCTTTTACATTCATATGATGGAATATGATCATCTGAGTTTAGTAAAAAAACAAGTGTGTGGGGAGGGGGAGGGTTGGAATATAACATGTACAACTGTTTTCATCTCAAACCCCTGTAGATTTGCTTTATTTCCAGTTTCTGATTATCATATTAATGGCTGGCTACTGAAGCTGCTTCATTGTTTGTGGTTCATTTTGGAAAGCCATGGATCTTGGCTAAGCTTGCAAAACCAGGTAGTTTATCAGTACATGGAAGACTTGGATAAGCATACATGGAGCAAATACTGTAGCTTGTATGCATGAGTGAAAGTCATTCAGGCTTGCTTAAAGCCAAAAGTTACTTAGCCTTTCCTATTAGAGCTCCACTTTCCGCATCTCCATGAGTAGGAACATGTATGTTCCTGAGGACAAACAGCAAAGGCACAACATGTGCTACTTGTCCCTGGGGAACCTCTCTGGCACGTGGTACGTTGCCTTGGGTGGAGTAGGGGAGGCTGAGGCAAGCACTGGGGCTGGCTCCAAAAGCCTTACCTGGGATTCTGGGGGCCACCCTGGAGTCTCCGTACAAAAGTGAGTGTAAACTCCAGTAGCTATTGAAACATCTGAGTAGCAGTCATCATTTCTTTGCTACTCTCTTTCCCACTCAAGGATAGAGTGTGGACATGCCATCCCACTGAAAACAGCACTTTAAACACTCCCTTCTACATCACAGTACAGAATGGGGTAATAGGCAAACTGCCCTATAACATATGAAACCTAAAAGTGATGCCCACCAAGCATGCTCCTGCCTTGTTCCATAAATTTGCAGCAATAATTATTTGCAAATATAATATGATTTGGATTTCATAGACTTTCAAATGCACAGAAAAGCATGAAGTTGTGCAGCCAAACAAGAGCTGCTCCACAAAACTGCTTCCTGTCAATCCCAGTGATTCCTAGGCAAACACTTGTGTAAGAATTATGCTGCTCCCTGCATACATAACTCTCATGCAGTAGCATGGCCACATAGGCAGAGATGGGAAAGGGGGCAGAGCTGGCCTTAGGGAAAATGACACCCTGGGCGAACTTGTACTTTGGCACCCCTCACCTTGGTGCCCCTCTCCCTACTGCTCCTGCCCCAGCACCTCGTCTCCAAGTCAGTGGCACTGCTACAGGCAGAAGCAGGCCGGCAAGAGTGTAGGGTTCAGTCTGGCAGGGAGGAGGAGCAGCATGGTGCACCAGGCAGGTGGGCAGGCAGGTAGGCACTGTTGCCTCATACACTTCCTAGCCAGGCTCCTCCTGAGCAGTGGTGGGAGGCAGGGGGTGGGTTGGGCTCCTCCTGCCTGGAGCATGGATCAGCTAGGGCAGGGCAGGGGGAGAGTGCTGCTGTGGGCACGGGCTGCTTACATATGTGTGTGTATTTGTGTGGTGCCCCCCTGACCACGGCGCCCTGCATGCCCACTCTGCCCACACTGAAGGCCAGCTCTGAAAGGGGGGCAGAGATTCCTAAGAAAGTGGTAGTAATAGTGGGATGGAAAGATTAATATTAGCATGTGGGATGGAAGTTTTATAGGCTTGGGACCTGATTTTTCAGTGAATCTCAAGAGTTCCCAGCTTGCTATACCTACATCTTCTGGTTGGCTACAGTCGCTAATCTTTTAGTACATCTTTGAAAGATCTTGACTGCTGGTTTCATAGTTTCATAGTTTCATAGT
>NW_017728918.1:94265571-94278936 GCF_001723895.1 Crocodylus porosus | reverse complement strand
AAGGAGGTTCACCGACCTGGAAGAGAACACACGCTTACCTTTAGGGGAAAGGTGGAGCCCATCCCATCCCAGCATGTCTCTCATCACAATGTGGTTCATCATTCTCAGGTCTTTTTACCACAGGGAAGCATTTGATCAACAATTTGAAACTGAAAAATGCTTTAAAAGATTATCTCAAGGGTCACTCTTTTGCATGTCAACCTAAAGTGACCCCTGGAGCCAGTCATGCTAATGAGGCAATTGCCTACATTTAGGATGCATCTTTCATCAAGGAGGTTCCTAAAGCTTTGCAAGCCCTATGTGCAAGCTTTGCAAGTCTGTAAACGCACATGTATGCATCTAAGTAACTTTACTCGTCACTGAAATGCAGTCACCTCGTCATGAATCATAGCGATTCTTCAACAATGCAGAGCAACACTATACAACAGTTCAGGGTAGAGTGAAGAATACCACATTTAATTGAAACCTCAGAAGGAATGAGGTAGGCTACATGTAATGATCCCAACTGGAATCATCTCATGAGCAAGTTAAACATTTATAGGCGAGAGAGAGAAACAGTCAATATTTCATGAACAACAGGTTTGTCTGTATTTATGCCACCTGGTGTGCATGAAACTTTGTAAATTGTTTGCATTTTTACATAAAAGACTTATAAGATCCCATAAAGTTATTTTGACAATTAATAGTTAGTTAAGCTATGAATGTGAAACCAAAAAGATTTTTAAAATGTATTGAACTGGGCATATAGTGAATACTTCTCATCTGCATCTGGCCAGAATACTGTAGTTACTCTTCTAATAGCTTCACCACTGGTAAAAGTTTCAGTTTGTGTTAGGTGTAGAAAATATCACTCATATCTATAATAACACAGTGCCTCCAACAACATGCTCTGATAACTTAGCAGCAAGTACCTACTGGGTGCGTCTACATGAGATGGTGATGTGCAGCAGTCAGAAAATACTATGCGGTAGCGTATAGAGCATGGACAATGATAATATGCTACTGAGCAGTATTATCAGGCTACTGTGCAGTAGCATTGTCTAAAAGATGTTCACCGGCACTACTGGATAGTAACTCCGGTTACTGCACATTTATTTAGGACAAGTCCTAGATATGGATTAGTACAGGTCTCAAATAAATGCACAGCAATGACTGTGCAGTAGTGTCTTATGGAGAAGTGTCCAGTGAACTCTAAATCCCTCTCTTGTGGCACCTGCCTTTACTTTGGGGTTTCTTATTTTAGCCGTGACCAAATTTGCAGTTTGAGATATAGCAAAAGCGCATGCCAGGGTGGTATTGTTTAAAAAAAAGTGTTTCTCAGCCTTGCTGGACTCAGTACAACCCTGGTTAGACTACGGGAAGATAATGGAGCAATTCTTCTGTTACAATTCCTCTCAGAAAGCCCGCAACAGGTCAGAATGTTTTTTTTACACTCTGGATCCCTACTTGGGCTTATCTTGTAAACCATGTGTGAGTTTTTGCACACCTACCAGTGGTAATATTGTGTAGCACCCCTTGCACTCTTAGAAGGATCTCATGAGACCCCAGGGTACCACAGCAGGGTTGACAGCTACTCTTGCCCCTACTGAGGTCCCTAATAGTCTATGTAGAACTACATTCAAGTATTTACTGGAGATGCACATGCATTTTCCCTCTCAAATTATTTGCCTGGTGGACAGAATACTAGTTCATTTCTCTGAGACCCTCTAAAAAGAAATGAGGGAGATTATTCAGCAAATGCTGCTGTGTTCCAAGGGTAGTGCTGCCATCTACTGGCGATATGGTTCAAAGTGCCACATGTATCATCCGAGCCATTAAAAACCAATGACTTGTGTAAAGACCATAGATGTGAAGCAAATCCTATCCTGTAACAAATGCAAGCATAGCTGCTGATTTGCATGGCCACTCCTAAAGCAGATTTGCAGACAAGTGGTTGACTTTAATACAGGATTACACTATGGAACAATTTATGGCTGTCCTGAACAGAACCAATGTGTACTACAACCTGCTGCCAGCTGTCATTTATTTGACACAGATAACTATATTTGCACTAGCCAACAGAGGAACTAGACACACTTCCCACCCTATTTGGATACAAGGCATGCAAGCAGGCTAGATATTAGCAGCCGCTCTTTGCTAAAAGTTGTCTTGAGTGAGTACAGCGAAGAGATTCTCTGCATATGCTGGTCAGTCCCATTTCACCCTGTACAACACATACACAACCTTCTGGACCAGTGCAGTGTAGAGAAAAATCTAGCTCTAAGGCACTGTAAATCGAATTCATTGGGTTAGGATGAAAAACAGCCTCCTAGGACAGCATAATCACACCACAGAGCAGTGGCTGAAACTGTTTGTGATTGGTGTTTATTTACTGGCATTCCCATTTTTATACTTCCAGAAGTCTAGCAATGTTGGGGGGGGGAGGGTCCATTATTGACATGTACAACTCTGGAAGAAGAAAAGGCTTGTAAGGAATAAACAGGATTTCATAGTTACTCCTTTCATTGTGCACCTGCTGTTTTGCTTCTCCGTGTTTTCCTTGAGAGTTAGCAGCTGCTTCAGACACATTTACAATCCAGGCTCATCTCTTCTACAAAGTGCTGCCATTTCAACCCTTTCTACCTAGGCCTTTTTATCTAGTTTCATAGATTTCATAGACATTAGGGGCCTGAAGGGACCTCGTGAGATCATCGAGTCCAGCCCTCCCCATACCATAGGCAGGAAGTCAGCAGGGATCAAGAGATCCCAGCCAGAAAAATATCCAGACGTTTTTTGAAGGAGTCCAGAGTAGGTGCTTGCACCACCTCTGGGGGGGGCCTCTTCCAGACCCTGGACACATGCACCATAAAGAACTTTTCTTATGTCTAGTCTAAATTGGCCTTCCTGCAGTTTGGGGCCATTAGACCTTGCTATCCCTTGGGGAGCTCTGGCAAACAGCTGTTCTCCCAGGTCCTGATGTACCCCTCTTATATAATTGTAAGCTGCTACCAAGTCACCCCTGAGCCTTCTCTTTTCCAGACTGAAAAGTCCCAAATTCCTCAGCCTCTCCTCGTATGGCCTGCCCTCCAGACATTGAATCATACAAGTGGCTCTCCTCTGGACTCTCTCAAGCTTTTCCACATCCCTCCTGAAGTGCAGGGCCCAAAACTGGAGACAGTACTCCAGCTGCGGCCTCACCAAGGCCGAGTAAAGCTGGAGGATGACATCCTTGGTTTGCTTGAGATGCATCGGCAGATGCACACCAGAGTTTGCTTTGCTTTGCAAGCTACAGTATCGCATTGGTGAATCATATTCATCTTGTCATCAGCCAGGACCCCCCAAGTCTCTTTTGGTTGTGATTTTAGTAAATGCAGTACTGCCAAGCTTGTAAGTGTGTTGAAGGTTCTTCCTACTGAGGTGGAGCACTTTACACTTCTCAGCATTGAAGGCCACCTGGTTTTGGTCAGCCCACCTTGAGAGCATGTCCAACTCAGCCTGGATCCCCAGCCTGTCCTGAGTGTGACTGCCCTTCCCCATAATTTGGTGTCATCCATGAACTTTGCCAATTTGCATCTAACTCCTGACTCCAGATCATTAATGAAGATGTTAAAGAGCACCGGCCCAAGTACTGAGTCCTGAAGTACTTCACTGCTCACCCTACACCACGTTGATTTGGTCCTGTCAACTAGTACTCTTTGGATCCAACTTTGCAGCCAGTTACCTAGCCATCGGACCATAAGATGATCAAGGCCACAGTTCCCCAGCTTAGCCATGAGGACATTGCGGGGAACTAGGTCAAAGGATTTCTTGAAATCCAGATATATGACATCCACATAATCTCCCTTGTCCAGGGCCTGTGTCACCTGGTCATAGAAAGAGATGAGGTTCGTTAGGCAAGACCTGCCAGTCACAAAGCTGTGTTGGCTGGCCTTCAGAAGCTTGCCTTCTGTTAGTCTGGTGTTGATGAATCCCTTGATAATTTTTTCTAGGATTTTTCCAGGGATGGATGTCAGACTGATTGATCTATAATTCCCTGGGTCATCCGTCCTCCCTTTCTTGAAGATAAGGACCACATTGGCCCTTTTCCAGTTTTTCAGGACCTTGCCTGAGCACCACAAATTTTCAAATATCTTTGCCCATGGACTTGTGAATGTCCAGATTCTCAAGGTGTTCCTTCACCTAATCCACATGAATTTTAGGCCCACCACTCGTTCCCGAGCTGGTCTTAAAGGGGCCAGCCTGCTTTCTGCTAACAGGGCTAGGGTTCCCTGTTACAGAGCCATTTCACCTCATGGCTCATTATGATCTACCTGATTCCTTCTAAACTAGGGGTGGGCAAAATACTGCCTGCTGGCTGGATCTGATTGGATATGGCCTGTAGGTCTGCCAATTGATTATATCCAGCCCATAGACACTGTTTCACATAGGCATAAGCTCCACCCAGGGCAGTCCATGCTGCACTCCAGCCTGCACCCACTGACCTAGCTCATAGCTTCTGGCGGGGCTGCTGCTTGTCAACCCTCAGCTCTCCTTGACTCCAGTGACAATGGAGCTAATGACCGTTCTTTCTTTTTAATGTCCCTCCCTCTTGATGTTCCACCAATCAAGCTATCCTTTCTTCTGCAATTCTGCTTTCTGTTATCTGCTCCTAATAATCTAGCTCCAATTTCACAACCTTGCAGACTGTTTTTAATTCATTCCAATCAAGTTATATTTGCTTTGCTTTAATATGAAACCAAATAATATAGTCCTAGGCCCTTGGCCGGTTAGTAAAGCTTCTAGTTTACTTTGAAATGGAGGAAAATATGTGTCGTTTTATAGGTAATGATGCACCTCACCATATGCACCCCCTGTGAAAAGGTGCCGATGAAGCACAGCATTCATATTTTCATGCATAAGCATTCACTGCAACAGCAGCTATAACTCAGGTATTTCACTGTCATTTGAGCATATAGCCACCAGGATGGAGTCATTTCTTTGCATTGTCTCAATGAATATTAAGTATTTTTTACAAAGTGGAACAGGTCCAGCAAGAGAGATGAGGGAACTTTACCATAGACTACTGTGCGGCATGGTTCATAAGAGATGCCATGGGGAGATGAGAGAGATGGGTTCAGATCCTCTTAAATGGAGGAGGAAATTCAACTTAGGGGTCCCACATCCTGGGTAAAAATAGAAGGAAGGTCATGATACCTCTGGCAGTTCTGTGAATCCAGTCCACAGGAAATTGTTTTCCAGCTGAAATTATTCAGCACATTCAACCTGAATTCAGCTTTGTTTCCCAACTTCAAGCACTTCCTCCCCCTAATCCCCACACATGAACCTTCCCTTTGACAGAAGTCAGGGTAAAGATGCACCTTTACAATCCCATACTTTGACAAAGTAATAGTTGGGTAGAGGAAGGGCAGGTGGTATTCCTGCTCTTAGGAAAAAGGAAAAAGGCAGTGGAATAAACTACCCAGGGGAGTTGCAGAATTTCCCTGATTTGAGGTTTGTAAAGCCTATCTTGTAAGATGGTATTCAATGCCAAGAAATGCAAGGTGCTCCACCTTGGGAGAAAGAACCCACAGCACACTTACAGGCTCAGCACTGCTATGTGCTAGCACCACATCTGAAAGAGACTTGGAGGGTCATGATTGACCACAAGATGAACATGAGCCACCAATGCAATGCTGCAGCCAGAAACGCAAACAAAACTCTGGCCTGCATCTTCCTATGCATCTCAAACAAGACCCAGGAAATCATTCTTCCACTTTACTCAGCCTTGGTGAGACCACAGCTGGAATACTGCGTCCAACTCTGGGCTCCACAATTCAGAAAGTATGTGTAGAAGCTTGAGAGAGTCCAGAGGAGAGTCGCACTAACAATTAGAGGACAAAAGAGGACCATGTGAGAAGAGGCTGAGAGACATGGGACTCTTCAGCCTGGAAAAGTGTAGGCTCAGGAGTGACTTGGTGGCAGCCTGTAAGTATGTAAGGGATGTGTACTCGGAACTGGGAGAATGTCTGTTCACCAGGGCACCCCATTGGAAGACTAGGTCCAATGGTCACAAACTCATGGAAGACCATTTTAAGCTGGACATAGGAAAAAACTTCTTTACTGTCCGAGTCCCCAGGGCCTGGAATAGACTCTCTCCAGAGGTGGTGCAGGCACCTACTGGCTGGACCCGATGATTTTGCGAGGTCCATTCCAGCCCTAATGTCTATGAATCTATTAAATCTGTTTGTCTTTCACAAGTGAAAATGACCCCATCCAGCACCTGGGGGGTGGGGAGCGGGGGAGAGAGAAAGGAAGCAGGAAAGAAAAAGGGAGGGAGAAAGAGAGGAAAAAAGAGAAAGAAGAGAGAGAGGAGGGGAGGTGGAGGCCAGGTCATGTGGGTGTGCAGGTGACATAAGCCTAATCTTTGCCCTGAACAATCTGCTGCAGCAGGGGAAGGAGAGCGATGAGGACTGGACACGAGAGGTCCTCATTTTCTGGGCATGCACTTCCTGACTGCCTCTGCCATGTGCCACCCCTCGAAGGCCAGTGCTCCACTCTGGACCGATGGCTTCCAGGATGGATGGTCACGAGCAATTTGCTCCCCTGACTCCGGGTCGATGCCAAAACTTTTTAGGGACATCTTTAAGTGTCCCTGTATCACTTTTTTGGTGTGCTGTGAAAGCATACTCCATTTGACAGTTTGCTATAGAAGATTTTCTCCAGCAAGCGAGTGTCGGGCATTCTTGAAATGTGGCTGGCCCATCTTAGCTGTGCTGGTTTCAGTAGTGTGTGTATACTGGGGAGAGCTGATCTTCTGAGAAATCTAGGGGGCTGGATAAGCATTGGTCACCCATGACTGGGGGAAAGCATTTTTACATTCATTCAGAGGGTTGGATGAGATGATACTTAAGGTCCCTTCCAACCTTACGCCTTTATGATTTTTCTTGTCTCTACTGCCTGCCCAGAACATGTAGGCTGCAGACTTGACAGAAAGAAGCTAAAATTCTCTCAAATGGTGAGACTTTGAACTACAATTATAAACTAAAATTTAGGAACCCTAGAGAATAATAATAACATAATAAGAATAACAATAATAATAGCATAAACATAAATAATAATAATAGCATAAACTAAATAGAATAAACATAATTCTAAGAGAATAACAAAGCCTTATCTCCAAATCAAGGAACATCCATGCAGAGAGTATGAGCTCAAGGTATTTAACTGCTTCACAAGCATAAAAGTTACCTTACCAGTATGTAATCACCATGCATGACACCCTGAAGGAAACATGAAGTGGTGTAACATCGACATCAACACTTAGGAGACCCTTGCTCAAAATGGAGGAAGGCTCTTTGGAAGGGACCTCAACACTTTGAAACAGCTTGTCGATAGGCAGAAGAGGAAACGAGAAACAGGTGAAAAGAACATCCAACTTAGCAACACAGTGTCCATCCCTCCTGGAAACACCTGTCCTCATTGTGACAAGGCATGTTAATCTAGAATTGGGCTATGGAGCCACCTGTGGACTCACTGTTAAGATCCTTGGAAGACAATCTTCCTTGTTCGTGAGTGATCGCTCATCATTGTTCATCTGGGGACACTAGCCCTGTGTGCAGCCCTAACCAAGAGCCCTGCACCCTATACTCACTGTCACAGTCTGGAAGTGGGGGCTGCTGCCTGGCTATGACCTACTGCCACCTGCAACAGCATGTGGCCTCAAGGGTGCACTCCTGCCAGACCCGGATGGGGACTGCACAGACAGTAGAGGCATCTGAACCTCTGGGCCAGCTGTCAGTGGGCTGTGGCTACACAGTTGTCCTTTGTGTGGCACTACTGCCATGTGTGCTACCGCCCTGCCATCTGGGTAGCTATCACCGAGAAGATGTTCTCAGTGTAGTGGCCTGCTTTGGATTGTCAAAGCATGTTCTCCTGGCCCTAAGTGGCCAGGAGGTCAGTCACCACCAGCTGGGTCTTGGGTGCCAGCTCCGAGCAGGCTTCTAAGCTTGAGTCTTGCCACTTGCCTCCGTAGCAGGAATTCTGGTGTTCCCTATTTAAAAACTGCAAAATTTCTGATAAAAAAATCCCAAATCCACTTTTTAAAACACCCCTAAATTCATGTTCTTCCACAATTAAAACAAAAGACCACTATATTTATATATACAGAGAGAGAGACAGACAGACAGACAGACAGAGATTAGTTGGGCAATGTTTTATTGATATATTTACAATAGTAAAGCAATTTGGAAGCCTACCAGTGTCTCTATTATTATAACAAAAGAAATTCTAAATATCTATATGTTTTGATGTTTGCTTTTGGTTTTCTTATCATAGAAAAGTTAGAGCTCCCCCTGACCCCTTCACTAACTAGGATGGCGGGACAGCTGCCCCTGCAGCCACTGCTCCTGCCAGCAGTTCTTGCCCTGTCCGGCAGCAGGGCATGCAGGGTGTGTGCTGGGGAGGATGTGAGGTATCAAATTTTGAGCCTATGCTGCAAATATGCAGCACGGGGAAGGTTTTTTTTTACTCCCAGCATGCCTTTGCAGCATCTCAAATTGCTTTGCGACACAGCAAGAGGCACGTGAGGGTTCATCTGGATGTGCCCACAGAGGCTGTTCTAGAGCTGTGCTGAAAGTCAATTTGTAACATTTTACTAAAAGGCTGGGCTGCCTCTTTGACAAACAAGATATCAGCATGTGTTAACCGAATGGCAAGACCGTGCATTTCTGAATGGTGCATAAATACTTAAAATGCCACTATGAAGCATCTGGATGAGAACCTAAAAGGCTGGGTGATCCACAGTCCTGCATCTTGTGTAGCAATTACACCTGTGGAAAATACATATTGAAAGACTACTGTTCTGCTGGGACAGCAATTCGTGTCTTGCACTGGGGTTAATGGCAGTGGAGGGCTGAGGTAAGGACATCTTAACAATTTCCTTGATGCAGTCTAGGAACGGTGTTGTTAGGTTGGGTGTTGCATTAGTTATCCAGCAGAGGGAGCACACATGATTGCTTTGCGGGCTCCTCAACAAGTGAGTGCTGTCTCTTTTTGGATGCATAGTGACAGACAGGTGGATTTCTATTCCACGGTGCTGATGGGACAGACAGGCCACAATCAAATTGGCCATTTACTTCCCCACATTAGTTTCCTTTCTCTTACATCCTTTTCCTTCTTTCTTTAATGAGACATTAACAGGACTTAACTTACTCTTTCCAGTCCAGCAGTAGGCAACGTTTTTGGCCGGAGTGCCAAAACCCCCCACAATTTCTACCTTGTAAGGTGCTGGAGTGCCAGCATGACAGGAAAAAAAACTGGGTCTGGGGGTGCATGGCAGAATGCACTGCATATTAATATAATTAATAATTGTACATGTTGCTTTTTTTTACAGTAAATACCAGGTTTGCTAAAAATTCTAAACCTGGTGACAGTAAATAAAAATTCATATACGACCTTTGTTGGTGTGCCTGTTGTTGCGTATTTTTTTTTGTTAAGCATGTTGTGATGAGAGAGAGAAAAAAAGGAGAAAGAGAGAAAGGAGAGAAAAAGAGAAGGAAAAAGGAGAGAAAAAAGGACAGAAGAGAGAGAGCGAGCCAGACACACAAACACAGAGAACCAGAAACACACACTTGCACATAGACAACCAGACGCACATGCACACACACAGAACCACGTGTGCAAACATGGAGAACTAGACACACATATGCAAAGACACACATAGAACAGACACACGCATGCACACAGACACACAAATGCACATACAAGCACAGACACACACACAGCTGCATGAACCAGACACACACACACATGCCTGCATGCATGCACAGTGCTGGGCCACAGGACAAAGACTGACTTGACGATGCCTGCCGCAGCCCCTGTGCTTCCCTGAGGAGCCAGCATGGCCTGCCAAGCCCCTGACCTGGAGCCTGCCCATCAGCCAGCTGCCTTCTTCCTGGAGGGAGAAGCTGTGTTGGGCCAGGCAGAGTCCTGCCCCACAGCTTCTGGCATGCTGAGGAAAATGTCTCCAGATGCCACTAATTGGCACATGTGCCAGGGGTCACATATCCCTGTTTTAGTTCAACAGTAATGTAATTGAGATTAGAGTTTGTTACTAACCTAAAACCTGGTGGCACCCATCACTACAGGTGTTGTTTTAATTAATTAGGCACTCCCTTCCTTACCTGTGCTGCAGTGTGGAGCTCCCACTTTCTCTGGCAAACCTTCTCCCAGTCCAATCAACCTGATGCAATCAGCAGTGGGGATTTACCTTGAGGGCGTCTTGTACAAGGGTTCAGTTTTCAGCCCCTACTCTTTTCTAGGAACATAGCTGTGATGCAACAACAGCTCCTGACTAGCTGACAGCCCCATGCTACATACTGTTCGCCCTACTCCAACACTGAGCCTACCTCCAACAATGAGTCTTGGATATTTGGATTGTTTTTTTGTTTTTTGTTTTTTTAATTACATCCAGGGATGCATGAGGCCTATGCTAGGTGTATGTTTTATGTATCCTATGACCTGGACTGGAAAAGGACTAATCCCTTCAGAAGACTAAAGGAAAATTATCCTGTTTCTAGAACTGCATTTTTAATCAGCTGTATATTTCTATATAACAAATTGTTTTCATTCATTTCCAGAAACGTTATTAAATGAACATCTTCATTACTATCATCACTGACCACAAATAGGTTGATTGGCATTTGAAATGCCTGCACAGACGATGCCATCTTCCTCCTGCTGCTATTCCTACTCCTTACCTAAAATAAGTCACCAGAAGACAGGCTTTCCTTCTTCTATAGTACCAGCCCTGTATTAGTCCCTACCCTACAGAACTGAGACAGATCCAAGGCTTCCTGAGCCACTGGTCCAACAGAAACTATGTTAATGGAAACAGTTGGATTTACATCAGGGTCTATTTCCCTCATTTTATCTTAGAAAAATCATTGCTTTTATTGATAGCCAAATACTTTCTGATTTAATAATTTACTGTATTTTCTCATATACAACATTCCCCTAAACATAAAGCACAACTTGTTTTTGAAAAACAGCATGAAGAAAAAAGATTTTTCCAAAGTTGTGGCTGCATAGACCAGGGGCAGAGTCTAATCTTCAGCGGGCTCATCCTTCCTTTCCTGCATAACTAAATCTGAATCCCTGACTGTTGCTGAAAACAGGTCTCCGTGAATGAATTTATGTTTTGAAAAGAGCAACAGAGTTTAAGCTAAAGAAGCAAACAGGCTACAAAACGGAGAGATCAGGAGCAGCTAACAGATAGCAAATTACCCTAAGAATGATTAGCTTGATTAGTGGAACATCAAGACCACACAAAAGGAGAGTTCTTTGCTGTAGAGTGAAGAACAATAAGCCACTAAGTTAATTGACTAAGTTAATTGACAACAGTAATACCACAGCTGCTGCACAGCAGAGTAGGGCTCAAACCAGGCTGCTTCCAACACCAGGCAGAAAATCAGCTTCCCCACTTAATACATGCACCCCAGTTTTGGGTCAGGGGCTGATTGTGGGTGCAGGGGGGAGGAAGATGCAAATTGTATATGAGAAAATATAGTATTCCTGCGGACAATAATTTGTAAATATGCTTGAAAAAAATTCCTTGGGAAAACCAGACAAAGTGAATGAGACCCATTCCTTAGTATGACAGGAATAAAATGATAAATGTCCCAGTGCATATTTGCAATGGTTCGGTCTTCCTCTTAAATATTCAATGCACGATCACTTTAAGATCCAAAGGCCAAATCCATAAAGAACTAAGGAGGACTTAAAGCACCCCAGTCCCAGAATGAGATCCAAAATGTCCCCACACTCAACAGCTGATTAAGCTTGGGATACATCCCTACTTGGTCTGAAAACTCTCCCTTGAGAGCCTCCTGCCTGGCTCTCGTCTAAGTTCCAGTGAGATCCAGAAATCAGGCAGTGACAGCCAAGTCCCCTGAGAGCACTTCTCTGGTAGGTGTGCTCAGAGAATGCTTAACAACCCCACCTGTCTCACAAAAGGAAGTACCTTTGGTTCAGAAAAGGGCCACAAAGGAGCTCACCTTGTAGTTCAGTAGTCCACTGATTGGATAGCTTGCTCAGGAATCAGGAGAACAAGATCTAGTGTCCTCCTCAGCCTGAGGGGAGCTTGAACCCAGAACTTCCAAGAGAACATCTTAACCATTGAGGGAGAATGCTGTGTTCTCAGTTTTGCCCCTCACCCCTGTTTGTGGGTTTTGTATAACCACCAAGCTATAGACTAGTAGGGATGAAAGGGGCAGCTCCTGTTGAAGCTGTTCCATTGTGCAAAAATGAACGCAAGATCCATAGGGAGAGGAAGAGAGAGTGAGTGTCTGACTGTAACCTTATGGCTATGGCACTCACCTGGGAGGGTGACAACCAATGACTGTCTTATATATAATGCATAAATAGTGATAAGACTAGAGACTGGAACCTGGGACTTTCTCTTCCAGCTAAATACTATAAAAATAAGACTACACCTTCTTGGTCACCTTGATCACCTTCTAGCTATGTTAATCATAGGTTTTTTTCTGTACAGTGGCCCAGTTTCTGGAGGCTGGGGGAGAACATCTCTATACGGAATAACCCTTGTTGTGGGAAATGAGATGGAGGTTTGCACCTCTGACTGATGAAAACATTGGACCTTTATCTCCTGCTTCCTGGGCAAGTGCTCGAACTGCTAGGCTATGATATAAAAGGTGAAAGCTGCCACTCCTATCATCTTCTTTCTGTATTTTAAAAGGAAACCAGTAATCCCTGCTTGGCTGAAGAACAGTAGAAGGCATTTACCCTTACAAGAGGACTCTGAGGGTGTGTCTACATGTGCATTTGATCTGAGAGCAGTTTACTTGTGAGTAAACTACTCATGAGTAAATGTTCCCAGGCAGCATGAATGGTGCCCCCGGCGGCTGGTGGGCAACAGCTGCATTGGTGGTGGCTAGAGTGTGGTGGCAGTGGCAGGAGCCCAGCAGCAGTAAGCGTGGAGCTCCAACAGATGCTGCTGGCACTGTTGGCGGCAGGGGGGTGGGGGTGGTGAGCACTGACCAGGGGTTGAAGACTACCCACAGGCACTGCCAGCAGCAGCAGCCAGGGGAGATTGTGGACTGCCCACAGATGCCAGCAGCAGGGTGGTGAGCGGCAACCACCCGCGGGTGCTGTTGACAGTGTCATTGGTGCCTTTTTGTAGGGGGTGTACAGGCACATGCAGGGGGTGCACATGCACCTGCATGTATCCCCTACACATCACCCCTGCCAGACAGAAGTTTACACATTCAAGGACACTCTGGAGTAGATTTGCTGCTAATGGCAACAATCTGCTACCACCCCTGCCAGCCCTGTACTAGCCCTCTGCAGCAGCCAGAGAGTGCTAGGCTGGCAGGGAGCATGGGGCAGGAG
>NW_017728918.1:94261247-94265361 GCF_001723895.1 Crocodylus porosus | reverse complement strand
AGGGCAGGGACCTGCCCCTAACTAGGACAGTTCCCAGCCCCCACTCCATGATCACTGGCTCAGGGCGATAAGGATCTCCCAGTGCCAGCCCTGTGACTGCTGAGCTTACAGTGGGGGATCAGGATCTCCCAGCCCCCACACTCCTGATTGTGATGTTGAAGCAGGGGCCTGGAAGCTCCCTACTGCCAAGGCAGAGGGACATAGTCCCTGCCCAGGCTTTGGTGGCGGAGCATGGAGCAATCTCCTGTCCCCTGCTGCCTGGCTGACCAGGAGCACATTTGCTCCCAGTCAGGCATGTACATGGGCGCTACTGTGCAGTAACTAATCACAAGTAAATTTGCTACTTGCATTTTCAGGTAGCAAATTTATTCATGATTAGAGCAATTTACCATGCAGTAAGTGTGTGCACATGTAGACACTCAGGCTTACTGTGCAGTGAACTGCTCTACTGTGCAGTAAGGCAACTTGTGTGGACGTACCCTGAGCTTTGGAACCCCAGTGGATGGAGGCACTTGCCTGAAACCCTGACTCAGGTACCTGAGTTTCAGAAAACAAGCAGGGCTGCTTTCCACTTACCCTGAATTGCTCTGCAGAGTTCCCTATCTATCCCCATGTGCTATACAGGGAATCAGGGCACTTCATTTTGGGATTTGGATTCCAGTCCAGGATTTGGAACTACAAATTATGTACTGCAATGGCTAGCATATAGGCGCAAAGTATTTTAATGGGTCTAGTCCTTGACTGACATTTAGTCCTTGGCCACTTTTTTATTTAGGTTTGTTATTTCCCAATAAGCAAGTCATTACTGGAAAATATTTCTAGCAATAAGGCATGAATTTGCCTGTTAGTTCCTTCTAATGCAGTAGTAAAGATTTAATGGGCACCTGACACCTTCCTGCACTATATTTTCAGGTACTAAAGTAAAGGCAAGTGGAATAAGGGACAGGTGGTAGTATCTACAAGCTGTACTAATAGGCCCATTGACATCTGTTTAATGCATTACAAGCTATATTTCACATCCTACTGTTGCTAGTACATTTCCTCTGGCCCCCCTTCTCAACAAAGAAATTTGGAGAGGAAAGGAAACATTAATAAACTCAAACTGTTTAATCTAAAAGCAGATATAAATTTTAATACTGCTTGTAAGAAAGCTTATTTGACAAGAAAACAGTTTATTGTAGTCTTCAATAATTTTGTTGCCAACATTAGTGAAAGCCTTCAACAAAGCAAAGGCTTTTTAAATGGAATTATGGCCTCTCTACAACATTTGTTGTTTGTTCATGTCATGCAACAACATCACTTTTTAATGGATTACAGAAGCAGACAGGTCATGGGACAATTTTGTGTAAATGTTTGTGGGAAAAAGGTAGTGTTTTTTCCACTGATATTATCAGCTTTCTTGCATGTGCTTCTCTGGTAAAAAATTACTTTAAATTTAGAGAGGTACTATGTTCTAATGGACAGGGTTGTGTGCTGTCCTGCCCTCAGCAGCCCTGAGTTCATATCCTGAGAATAATCACTAGCTTGGAAGCAGATCAGGCAGATAAAGTAGTCAGCCTACCTGTAGAGTCCAGAACATACCTCTATTTAGAAATACACACTTCAAACCCAAATGACTAAAAATGACCTGCTTTCTCCCCACTTGCTCAAGGGATAACACTCTTGCTAGCTGGCAAGCACTCTTCTTCCTTCTGGGCCAGGCTGCACCTGTACTGGATTGCCAATAGACAGGAAGTTAGCTTCTCATTTAGGACCAGATCCTATAAATGACTTCATGGTTTAAACTAGGACTGCCCACACTTAATCCCAAAGTAGTATCATGCTTCCTTAGCATGCAAACTCCATAAATGCCTTACTTTTTTACTTCACTATTCCCTAGGTGCCAGTAGTTGTGTCTTTGTACATGAGAAGCATAACCCTGGGCTTAGTTCTTAACAGCTCAATGACTACAGTACTGTAATATGGCATGGTCAAGTGGGGCATGGGCCATGGATGCCGCCTTAGGGGAAGGGGAACAGAAGGACAAGGAGGGGGCTCCTTACTACCCCATCCCTTACTCTGGATCTATACCCCAATGGTTGTGGCAGACATCTTGGGAAACAGATACCTGGATTTTGTATTGGATACAATAGTCATTGGATAAAATACAGAAACAGTACTTTCCCCCCACCTCTGCAGCTACCAACCAGGCTGAAGGATGGTGCTCTCGCTCAGGCTCTCTCTTTGCTTCAATGACTGGTATTTGTTTTGCATTAGATAAAGGGTGGGGAGTAGGAGGCAACACTTCTTCTCTAGCTGCATGATAAAAGGAAAGAAGCAGCACTGCTTGATTCATTCAGAGAATAATCAGCTTTCAAGGAAGGGCTCCAGGCTCTTTCAAGTAGGTAAAGATATTTTTCTGCAGCCCTCAGCATCCCTGATATGTTCAGCCTTTCTTACCCTACATAACAACATGCTCAGTGCACCAACTGTGTTGGCTGTTAGGTGACATTGTAGGGCACTTCACCCTCTCCATGTAGAGGCAAATCTAGAAATTTTTGGCACCCTGGGCAGTAAAAGGGTCAGTACTGAGGGCGTCTATACACATGTTTCAGGGTGGAGGGGGTTCAATTTAATTACAGTGGCTCTGAGAAGGGCTCTAAATAAAGCGCCCATGGCATCATATGTATTCAGCATCCCACACTTCAAAATGGGGGTGGAGGCACTTTAACCAAAGCTCATTTGATGAATTTTAGTTAAAGTGCCCACGCTGCCATTTTGAAATGTGACGTGGAGGCTGTTGGTGCGTGCTAACTAGCACTGTCCAGCAGACTTGCACAAGACTTGATTGAGTTTGCTCCAACACATGCTAATTAGCACACTTCAGAGCAGAGCTCTGTCACGACTATAGGAGCCCTGAGTGCTCACTTCCTGTGCAGGAGCTGCATGGGCAGTGTCAGTGTGGGCTCTCTGGGGCACAGTTCTGGCACCTTTTCTAAACTGGCTGTTGGGACTAGCACCTCACTTGTTCAGCTCTACTTAACGCTACTGTTTCCATGCATTGTAGAGGGACACAGTGTTCTGAATTTTACCTGGAGAACCAGACACATAACAGGTAGACACCTGAGTCCTCAATAGCTAAACACAAGTTTAGGGCAGAAAGAAAGAAGTAGGACTAGCAAGAAAAGGCCAATCAGACAGAGGGAAACTGGGGCCTGCTGTAAAAATCTACTTGGGGTTCAGATTGCAGCAGGGTTTTTGAAAGAGGTAAAGATGATTTTCTAATTGCTAGACTGATGAAGTGTATCCTCAGATATTATATTTCCCTATTTAATTTTTTAAGTGTCAGCTTTTTGTTGTTAGCTGGAGTCACAAGTAAGTTTTCATATGACAAGAGATGTATATGATTGCTGGACAGGCTGAACAGCATTATCTGCTTCTACTAATAAACTAGTGGCAGTATTACAAGTAACCTTGAGTGGGGGCATCTACGTGACACCCCACGGAGTTGCCTAATTAGGTTCACAGGAAAGCATCTCCATCTACACATGTGGAGCTATTAGGCTGGAGTAAACTAATTAAGTCAGCTGTATGATAGTACTGCCCAGCACAAGTACTATCCTACGGTGGAGTTATTTACTCTGATGCAATTTATGTGTCGATGCTGAAGGGGCTGGCTGGGGCATGAATGAGCTATAGTGCAGGGTCTGCCTGCTGGCTAGCCCTGTGCTGTAGTGCCCTCATGCCTCAGCCAGTTCCTCTGCAGCACCTTGAGTCAGGGTGGAGCAGCTCCAGTCTGGCAGGTTGACCCCTGGCCCCTTGCCAGTTGGGGCTATGCCACCCTGGCTTAACGTGCTGCGGTCCCACCTATGAGCACCGGGAGCAATAAACGGTGCACCTGGGAGCAATAAATGCTGGTGCAAATTGCACCAGAGTTTATTGTGCTGCACTAATTTTACATGTGGATTCATAGATTTCATAGACATCAGGGCTGGAAGGGACCTCGGGAGATCATCGAGTCCAGCCCCCTGCCCAAAGGACAGGAAGTCAGCTGGGGTCATAGGATCCCAGCAAGATAAGCATCCAATTTACTCTTGAAGGTGTTCAATGTAGGTGCTTGAACCACCTCTGCTGG
>NW_017728918.1:94244010-94260692 GCF_001723895.1 Crocodylus porosus | reverse complement strand
CCCAAAGTTTGGTGTCATCGGCGAACTTGGCCAGTCCACTCCTGACTCCAATGTCCACATCATTAATGACCAATGTCCACATCATTAATGGATGCACCCAGTAAGTAGCAAATGGACTACTTGTTCAAGACCTATGCTAAGCTATGATTTTTTTTTTTTTATTAAATGTTATCCAAATTACTTTTATGTTGCCAACACTTTGCCCTTTCCACACTACTGTTCCCAGTAGAATACCAGTAGAAACTTGTCTGCGTTAGCACAGCCAATTAGTTCTAATTGTGCTTAGTCCAGTAAAATATTTAGGTGTGTACTTAAACTGGAACTCAAAATCTAACTTACAAGCTTGTAAATATGTGAAGTTAAACTTATATACTGTAACACAGGGCCACAGTGCATAACTTAAAGGATAAAGACCTAAGGATTTTCCTACTTTCACCCTTAAGACTATTGAGCATATTCCCTTGGAGTCATGAAGACAACTACATTGCCAAATTTTTAGCCTGTCAACATAAAGGAACACTGCTGCTTCTAACAGGTGACATTTATTAAGAGCATAAGGGTAATTAACAGATAAACTGTCTAGAAATGTTTATTTTCCTTATTTTTGTTCTATCTGCTATTGTAACTCAAGCTACGTCTGCTTCTTCCTCAGACCTGAAGGTCACATTGATCCTGTTAAACTTTTCTACCACTTTTAAAGTTGATACAAGAAAAGATATTACCAAAAAAAAGTTCTTGCCCCTCTTAAATTCCTAGAACATTACAGCTACAACACTCCAACCAACTTTTTTTCTTTGCAAATAAGTGCTCAGACACCTACATCAACTGCACTTGACTGTCTTTTAATCACTGTAAAATTTTAACTGGATGTGGTAAAAGGCAATGAGGAGAGGAAAATGCACACATTAGAGAGGCCTGAATCCTTTCTCATCTTCACCAGTATAAAGCAAGAGAAACTCTATCAAATTCTCTGGAATTATCCTAGTGTAAGCACTGTGTTTGGAAGAATACAGTCAGGGTCACTTTTCCCCCCTCTTATTCTGGGATTCATTTTTTCCTCTTTCTTACATTGGGTAGCAACTTACTCTATGAGAGTATCTGCTAACAACAATGGTGAGATCCAGTGTCAAAGCTGAGCCCGTGGTTGGCGGGGCTCTTCCTGAACCACATGAATCTGATTCCCTTTTCCTTAATCATTATCTGTGTTTATCACACCCACACACTATTGATGTGATGCTTTACAATGGCGCTCACCTAACGTGAATGTAAATATCTTCTATGTGGCCAGTTCAGATTTTAATATTTTGCTAGTTCAGAAAAAAATGCTTCCCATGCCTATTGTGACGTCACCCTCAATACATGATATTAATTCGGGGAGAGTTTGCTAGCGTGTGCACGTGTCATGTCCTCTACAGTTGTTAGGGAAGACATTTGTGATGCATATTTGATGATACCCCTCCCCAAGGCTGAAGTTCTTAGCTGTGTTAAATATATATTGACTAAACTCCTTGAGAACATGGCATTCACAATCCCTATATGCTGCATTTTTCCAAGTGAACAAAACAACATTCCTATTGTATACAATGTCAACATTTTCCTTGTTCTGCACCTGCTTTGAGGTTTTCAAAGTACCTGCTCATCTTTTCTGTCCTCTTATTAAGTCCCATTTCCATTAGATTTTGATATTTACTTGGATGTCAGGCTGGTCTCAAATCATGTATCCGGAATATTGGACCTCAGTTGAGTTTTTTAAAATACGCCTTCCCTTGCCATACAGTATTGCAGTTTGTCTCAGTAGATTTCTTTGTTACTCTTTAGCTGCCATCCATTGATACTAATGCAGAGATGGTTAACAAATATAAATGGGGAAAATCAGTAGATCTTCAGTTTACTGAACACCCGACGGAGAGCTGTACTGCAGTAGCTAATGCAAAGTTCTGGTTAAATATTGTCCTAACGTTTGCACTATGCCGTCTGTTGTTTTTACACTAAAGGCTCAGCAGAGGTTGGAGGCAGTATTGACTTTGTAATTAAACTATTTTAACTTCAAGATTTTGTAATCACTGCATTTAAACCATCTGGTGTAGTACACAGGTGATTTCCCCCCTCTCTTAAAGGACAAAACTCTGTAATGTTTTTAATTGCAAAGCAGTAGATTTCAGAGCCTGTCTCATCATGGGGTTAGTATATAGCCTTCAAAAGGGAAAATGAGGATAATTTCCTCTCTGAGACCACAAACAAAAGCTCTCAAAGTGTATCATTAGGAGAGCTTTGAGGTGGGTTATGATTAGAATCTTACAGCCCCAGTTCCTGCTACCACCTGGCCCTAGGAGGGAAGTAAATTGTGCCCGCCCTTTTGTTGGCATGGATTATTTCCCCTTGTAGCGGGCTCAGCTGTACTGGCCAGAGCATTGGGGCTAAGGTGGGGGTAGGTGGGAAGAATCCTTTGCTCCACCTATTCTTATGCTCTCCTAAGCGTATGCCTGGCAATATGGATCATGTACGGAGAGAATAAGGAATCATACTACTCAGGGGAGTCTGCAATCTCACATCAGGTGGCCAGGCCTTTAGTCCTCTGTGCATTTGTAGAATAGATGAACATTTTCTTTGGTTGCCTCATGTATTTACATTGTAGCACCTGCAAGTCACTGCATCCCATGTACTACAGGCCATACATAGTGCACGCACTGAGATAAAATTATACATTGCCTGGATTTATTATTACTGTTTTTTATATATGCCTGTGGTCAAAAATGGAAAGGTTAGCCATTTGGAGAAAAAACGAAGATGACACAGCCAGCAATGATAGTCCACATCAGTGGCTTCCAAACTCTGATAGATTGTGCACCACCAATTTAAAATCACACAACCTTAAGTACCACCAGCAATTTTTTCAGTTCAACCTTAAGTACCACCAGCAAGTTTTTGTCATATAAAGTAATTATAATAAATCTGTTAATGCGTACCAGTGACAGGTTGTCTGTATACCACAGATCTCTCTTTTGCCTGTGTGCCATATATAACCCCTTTTCATCAGAGGGTTTCACCCATTTTCCAAACATTAATACCACAATAATGTCCTGTGTGAATTTGGGCAAGTCATTTAGGGCTTGCCTTGGTATAACACTTGTACTTAACCACTATGAGATAAAGTGGCACAACCCTCTTGTGTGGATGTAGTTGTTTGGTGTTCCCATGGAAATTAATTATACCAATGTAAGCACTTTATAGCAGTGTAACTGTGCTCACACTTGGACTTTCCATTGCTGTAACCAGTTCAGTAAAAATATATATCAGGGTGATATGTATATGTGTATGTATGTGAATACACGCATGCGTGCACTTATACATATATATATCACCCTCATAACTGAATGAGTTGTCCTGGTATAGACTTTTAAGGAATCCTAAGCTCCACATCGGCTGTCCAAACCCTTAGTTCTCTATGAATTTGTAAAAGAGAATTCTTCTTGCTTTGGCACATCTTTTTACACCAAGGCATATACAGGTCAGTGCATCCCACATATTACAGGTCATGCATAATTAGTGCATGCCATGAAATACAATTATACAGCCCTATCTGTATTCATATGATTTTTAATATTATTCTCCTTATTGTACACATGAATAGGGAATGATAGAAACCTGCAGTCTTAACTCCCAGTCTGTTGGTCTGACCATAGATCACTAATGAAAAATCATATCAAAGTTAAAATTTAAAATATTTGTCTCATTGTGATGCATTTCCTTACATGCTTTATTTTATATATTAACACAACTTTTGGAATCCTCAATCAGAAATTCTTTTCATCCTCCTCTCCATACAAAGGTCTTGTGCTTTACCAACCATTTTTCACTGCCAGAAAGTTGGAGGAAGCTCCTTCAACTGTTACGTGAGAAGATGTATTTATTACATCTTTTTTCAGAACAAAGGTGGGGTTTAAAAATAACCATAAACAAGTAAATGGACTCTGATTATTAAAATGATAACGTAGCTTTGAGGTTATACTTTAACAGTGTTCAAGTTTTACTATCATTCTACATTGTCCATCCTGTACCAAAGCAGTTGCTATCAGCACAGATAAAAGTGCTGAAATCAGATCTGTCAAATAGTGTATGTACCTGAATATCAGGTATCTAATTGTTCTTCCATATGACGTGCTTGTCATGATGCACAAGCCTAAGCTTTGATCTCAGCCCAGGATTGTTTGGCATTTTAGCCTTAGGAGTTCTCCTGGAGGATAGCAGATAAAATGGTGCTTGAGAGAGACAGATCTTTTTACTGTTAAACAATGAAAGCATGTTAGAAATTCTATGTTTGTATTTGTGCATGTGGAGACACAGAGCTGGCCAACCTCTGCTGTAGCCTAGGTTGTCTGGGCCGTAGATTTGCTTCACAAAATCATGTCACTAACAGTAGAATTGTCTCTCATTCCCAGGGATTGATATCAGGTTGACCTTATGCAAATGTGTGAGCAATTCCATCTAAATTAATTAATACAAAAATCATTACTAGTTCCTCATGAGCCAGTTTGCTTCAAGCTACATTTATCATCATATACACATGGTTTGTTAATGACATGAGGATTAATATAATGACACTGGGCTTTAATAATCCTTACACCACTTTAAATCAATAGCAGTATTTCTGTTGGTTTAATGAAAAGAAGGCTTGAACCCAGCATGTTGTTCTGTGATTATTATAGAAGTCAGAGGAAGGCAATGGATGTAGGTGTGTTGGCAAGTGAATGTGCCATGAATGTTATGTGCTGTGCTGTAAATATTGTTGTGGGTGGTGTAACAAATATAGCATTGGAAGAACAAAGGGCAGACCTTTAGCAGTACTTAACCACACTGAAAGCAATGAGACTTCAGTACCAAGAGCAGTTTAGGTGCCTCAGTGACCTCAAGGACAAAGGCCTAGATCTTTGAAACATGTAGTCCCTTAATTCCTATCGATTTCAAAGGGAGTTAGTTCCTTAAGTATTTACAGGCATCTGAGCCTGACACCCTAAGTCACTTTTGAAAAATGGAACTTAAGAGCTTAAACCTTGTTGCCTTTCGGTAAGACATAGCCTCAAGTAAATGTCCTATGTAGACATGGCCTATGCTTTATTGAAATTCAATAAGGCACTAGGCTGCGTCCTAAATTTTTTCTGCTACATACATCCTCTGCTAAATTTTCTGTTTCAACTGATACTTACATATGTATACCATATGAAACAGCTCCAACAGAAAGCCTGGAGAGCATTTCAACTCTGTTGTATATATTCTTTTTATATTAATAACTGTTGCTAATAATGATAATTAATATATGCAGCACTCACCACATAATATATGTAAATTTAGAGTAAAATTCCCCTTTTGAATTATGAGTCCAGAGGTTATTAAGTAGCATGTGGGTCTTTGGCATAGGAATGAATTTCTTTTTCTTTCCTTTTTTGGACAATCCCTGGTAAAATTATTTAATTTCTTAATTTATTGTGTCACATACTAACAATATGTAGTCTCTAATAATAACTAGAAAGCAAACACATGTGGTCTTCTAAAGGAATTTAAAAACCTTATGACTTAACAGGAGTCTAAATATAAATTAATAAACATCAGGGGTTTAAAAATATATATAGGAAATAGGACTATTACAGTAATGGCACTCAAAGGAAGACCACATGAGCAGTTTTTCAAGTGCTCAAGGTCTAAGCCTGTGATAACAGCTGTGTTGGTCCTGGTAACTTCTAAAGCTAAAAGTACCAACACTGCATGATCACAGGTGAGGACTTTCAAGAGCTCACCTTCACTGGGGGGTGGGCACAGAAAGGAATAGGGGCCACATGCTAGACAGTGAATTACATGGCGTAAAAGAAAATAGATTCAACGTAAAGGTGCTACTACTAAAGCACATCTTGACTAGTGTTAAGAGCTGCTATTCATGTTTTGAAGATGAGGGCAGGTAGAGACCACGCTACAACTACAGATGAAGAGAGAGAACTACAAGAACTGTACTTCTACTAGACTATGTCAACCTCCCTATATTTGTAACAGGTTTTTCATTGTAGTGTAGATTTTATGAAAGATTAAAATTTGTTCATTGAGTATAATTGTCTTTCTCTGCTAGATCAAACCTTCTGGACAAAGCTGAATGATACAATGGGAGGAACACCCTATTCATTTACAATTGAAAATGTACAGAACAGGAAAGAAACAAAAAGACATAATATCAATCTCTTTGCAAATGCAAAATTTCAATGTATGGCTCTCTTTACTGTAGCAACCAGGGCACAAGGGCAGAGTGAACATGTGGCCCTTTATTTGATCAAGGATAATAATCAACTAAGCCAAAAGGAAGGGAAGTAGCTTTTCCTATTTCAGCCGCTTAGTATAATCTTTTATGCGCCTCCAATTGCATATCTGTGTGATCATTGCCAGCGGGAAAAACCTGCAAGTAACAAAGAATCTGAACTTGTAGAGACAGGGCCAGTTTTAAAACCATGAGGTACTACAAAACACATTCAATAACACTGTTCATTCTACTCCTGGAAATGCACAATATGGGCACAACTTGCTTCTTTACCTCCCAAAAAAGGGAATTGAATTTTACAATAAAAAATGTTCTATGGGAAAATATGCCTTAATTTCTGCCCAGCTCTGGAACACATATCTCTGGATCACTTCAGGCTGCTAATCTTCAGATCATTTTACATTCCAGACAACTCTGTCTGGATAGTTTGGGAAGGTTAGCATCCTCCCCAGATTGTCCTGATTATGCCATAGGAGATTATAATCTGGCTTTGTCAGAATTGTTTAGCATAAATCCTAATCAATTTTTCTTTGGAGGTCTAAGACGAATACATGCATCTGTTGTGTTTTGCTGTATGGCCCTGATGGTGCATGATCAGAATGCATGTGGTTGGTTCATCCAATTGAAAAGGACCATGCAGCCAGGAGTGAGTAGTACTTTCCTTAGTGCTTCTGTGGCACTGCTAATGTGTGTATGGATTATAGGCAAAATTCTGTTTCCCTTTATGTGCCTAAATGGCACACATGAAACAATATAACTGCAGTTTTCAGCACTTACATGCAGTCTGTGATTCAGTTGTGAGATGAGGGCCATTGGAGCTCTTGCACCCTCTATCTAGCAGCCCCCATGCCCAGGTGAGTGGCATAAAATGTCTCTGGCATGTTTAATAGCTTTACGCCTTTGGAATACAAGATTCTGGCTGGGAAGCTATGCAGAAAAACAGGATTGCTGATGTACATGCATAAGGCCAAGTAAATCCTGATGTTTCAGCTGCAGAAAATCCATGATTAGCAGGTGTTAGACAGAGGAGGAGGAGTGCCTTCAAAGCTTTAGCTCAGTGCATAGTGGTTAGGGCACATGCTCAGGAAGCAGAAGAGTCAGGTTTTAGGCAACTTTTCACCCAGAAGGGCTTGAGTCAGCTTCCCTCCTACTTCATTTTACTTCTAGTAGGTGCCAATGCAGAGCAAATTAGAATCCAAAACTGCACATAACTGCCAAAAACTACAGTTATGTAGTAGTGTACATGCTATTTAGCTCATGAGGTGAAATTGAATTTAGCCCAACTTTTTATGAAAATCAAACATTGGATAACATTGCTTTTACATTCCTATGTGTACTTGCATCACACAGGTAATGTTGTTAATACTGAAAACTGACAGCAGCCCTGTAGTTTGGCCTATCATCTACAGGTTCCTGGAGTGCTGCAGTCACTGTATTAAATGTTTATCATGTATTTCTTGCTTCCCCATTCATTATTTTTTGTTCAAGTTTGAGTCCTTATCCCTCCATTCTATTATAATAGTTTTGCCAAATGTAGTTTTGTTCCACACCCACTTGACCCATGGACCAGCCTCCACTTTGCACTTATTAGCTTTTCAAATAATCCATTTTGTCTTTTTGCTATGTTGCTCCTCATGCTTAAGATCAACATAAGTAAAACTACTTCAATAAATTCCTTCAGATCCCTCCTTAAAACTCTCCTTTGTCAGGACTCTTGCAAAAACTTGGCAACAGTCAGGCTATCAATGAACCATGCCTACTGCCTAGCAAACTGACCAGTGGGGTTTTTTTGTGTGTTCTATGTCAACCTGCTGCCTCTTGTCCTATACTTGCTAAGCTCTCTGGGTCAGGGATTGTTTCTTCTGATTCTTGTAACAGGGAGGTCTGGCCCTTTAAAAAGGAGCAGCCAACTCTATTGTAGAAGCCCAACTGCAGGTAATTACCCTACCAGGTGTTAAACCCCAGAGAGACCTGAGAGCAGACAGTAGGAAGCTTGGGAAGGAGTAGCTAATGGCCACAAGCCATAATGATCCATGCTTGGTCCAGTACTTTTCAACATCTTTATTTACAATTTGGATGTGGGTGTGAAGAGCTCATTGGCCAAGTTTGTGGATGACACCAAGTTAAGGGGGAACGTGGTCATGCTTGAAGATAGGCAACAGATACAGGCAGACCTAGACAGGCTAGCAAGTTGGGCAGAACGGAATCTGATTAAGTTCAATGTTGAGAAATATAAAATGATGAGCAACTCCCAGCACACTTACAGCCTTGGTGGCACCAAACTGACTAGCACCACAAATGAAAGGGACTTGGTTGTAATAATTGAATAGTATGAATATGAGTATTCATACCACAGTATGAATATGAGCTGGCAGTGTGATGCTGTAGCCAGTAGGGCAAATAATACTCTGGCATGCATCAGCTGATGCATCTCCAGCAAAACGAAGGAGGTGATTCTTTTGCTCTACTCAGCACTACTGAGACCACAGCTGAAATACTGCATCGAGTTCTGGGCATCACACTTTAACAAGGACATGGACAAGCTTGAAAGAGTCCAAAGGAGAGGCACCCATATGATCAGAGTCCTACACGGCAAGCCATACAAAGAAAGGCTGAGGGATCTGGGACTCTTCAGCCTGAGGAAAAGAAGGTCTGAGAGGGGACCTGGTACCAGCTTACCACTATACTAGGGGAGTACATCAAGGGCTCAGGGAGCAATTGTTCACCAGGGCACATGAGGGAAAAACCAGGATAAATGGCCACAAAATCCTGGAAGATCGATTTAGGCTCAACATTAGGTAAAACTTCTTCATAGTCAGGTTGTCCAGACTTTGGAATAAGCTCCCTCCAGAGGTGGTGCAATCACCTACCCTGGAAATCTTCAAGAGGAGACTGGACAGTTACCTTGCTGGAGTCACCTGACCCCCAGTTATCTTTCCTGCTTGGTGCAGGGGGCTGGACCCGATGATTTTCCGAGGTCCCTTCCAGCCTTACAGTCTATGAATCTATGAAAAACCTCCACAGTGCCCCAGTGCTTGATGAATAGGGTTCTGTAACTACACAGAAAGTATGCTGGGGCCTATTTCGACAAGGTGGTGTTCACCAGCACTTACAAGGAAGATCTTCATTGGGTCAGGTCACTGCTGCAAGCACTTGGGGTTGCAGGTCTAATAGCCAGTGAAATGCCAAATCAGCTGTCATAAAACTATTTAGGGTATACATTAGGAAACAGGTACCATTTGTAGACAAAGTAAAGATGTTGGTATAGTCTCCCATACTTAAAAGTCCTTCTTGGGGTTGGCCAGCTATTATCAATTCTTTATTCCATAGTTCTTGGTGATCAGCACCTCACTGACTGACAAACTATATAAGACAGCACTCAAAATAGTGCAGTGGTCTCCAGTGTGTGCTGAGGCCTTTGGAAAAATCAAACAAATACTGTATACCACTACCATGTTACACAGTCCAGACTTTAACTATAAATTAATTTTACAGACAAATACCTCAGAGTGAGGCTTAAGGGCCATTCTTCCCAGTCTCATATTTGAACTACAAACCTCTTCCTCAGGAGCAGAAATATTCTGTAATTGAGAAATGGTGTCTTGAGATAAAATGGGCAGTTGAGGCCCTCTAGTACTACCTCTTGGGTCCCCTTTTTTCTAGTCATGGGCCATGCCCCTCTTAGGTGCTACACATGATAAAAGAAGACAACCCCAGGCTGACACATTGGTACCTGGCATTATACCCTATTCCTTTGACATCTGCCACCACTGCTGAACATGCTAGTGCAGGCTTCTTTTCATGGGGTAAGGATGAGCCTGAAGGCAGAAGAGTGGGTCTGAGACTCCACTTCTGGGGCAGGGGAAGCAGGGAGAGAAGATGTGTAATACGTTGTTTGGATTTTTAAGAAAGAACAGACAGCCCTGTTGTAGAAACCCAGCTGTGGGTGGTTATCTGATAAGAGACTATCCCACTAGCTGCTAAAAGCTAAGAGGAGAAAGTGGAGTTGGGAGGTGAGGGAAGGAGCTGTTTGTAGTCAGGCAACATATTGGAACTCAGATACGCTTCCTACCAAGAAGGGCCACGTGATGGTACTGGGTCAGAGCTAAAGGGGCTCTCCTTCCTCCTACAGAAGGGGTAAGAGTTTGTTTGCTCCTTTATGTGTTTGTTTAATACAAAGACTGTTGTATATCTGTGGGGTCCTTATCCCAGGAAAGAACAGGGAAACCATCTTTATTAACAATTAACTACCCTTAATACTAAAGCAGAGCAGCAAACAGCAAAACAAACAAGAGGTGTATTTACATGTGCATTTGATGTGGGAGCAGTTTACTCATGAGTAAACTACTCAAGAGTAAATGCTTCTGGGTAGGCATTTACATGTGCAGAAAGCAGGAGGAACCAGGGGGAACTGGAGGCTCCAGCCACAGATGCCTGTGGCAAGAGACCATCTTGAAAAGGTATCCCCACTCCTGGCTCCCTGGCCAGCTGCATTTCTGGCCAGAAGCAGTGTGCACAGCAAGGGGGCAGCATGCTTCAGCTCTCTCACCACAGCCTCTCCCTCCCTGTGCCATGGCTGCTCTGGCCTCTGCCAGCAACACCAAGCACCCCAGGCTCCTGCTGGCCACCGCACTTGCGCTGCTGGCCTGTCGCATTGGCTGCCATCTGGCCTATGACCACCTGGGCGCTGCTGGCTCTCCCATGCACAGAAACCACCTGCCTGGCCCCACCATGCTGTCCCAGGGCCATCACCGCCATGCAGTTGCCACCTGGGCCCCATCCTGCTGGTTGGACCCCAGCAGGAACACCGATGATGTATTCCTGGATGCCACCACTGGGGCCTTCCAGGGTGGAAGCTGGGGTAGGAGCTCCTAGCTGGTGGAGGTGGTGCTGGACCCAGCTCAAGTTCATTGACATGAAAACTTAATTCAATGAGCCAACATTTCTCATCTTTGTTTTTTGTCATACAACTTTCCAATTGTGGCTTTTGGACTGTTATACTCAGTCGATACAGAATTGGTATTACTCAGTTGATACAGAATACAATCTCAACCTGCAAATGTGTATCATTTTGTGTTAATTTCTGGAATGTGCATAAAAGCAACATATGTATATATACACAAAGTATCCTCAACCAATACTACCATAACATGGAATATACATATTGCAATTCTTACACTACCATAACACAGAAGATATCAAAAGGTGCTTCTTACAATGCATACACTACTTCAACCAACAAATTGCATAACTAAGAGGGGAGAGGGATGACTGGGGCACCAACCGTGAGCACTGACTTAGGGGAAGAAAAGGAGCAAAAATAACAGCTCCTGGCTTCACCTGCTGCCCTGTGTGCTGCAAGCACCCAGGGTGCAGAACAACCCAGATAATGCCTCTTGAACACATTTAACATTCCTGTCAATGTTTTCAAGTGATAAATTCATTAATTCTCTTTATTCCACTACTTTATTAGTGCTACAATGCCAAAAGAAAGAATTTTCCAGTAATGTAGTTTACAGATCTCTGATTAATCTGATTTAGCACAAGCAAAATTGCATTAGACTTTGGAAGGAAATGCACATTAAATAGTGTAAGATTAAATATATTGGCAAAATTAAATTTTTATTTTTTATCATTTTGATGGATATCAATGTCTATTTTTAAGCATTTATTTCAATTTTTATCAATTTAAAATTTCAGGATTACATGAAATAAGAAGCATGTGTGTGGGGGGGTGGGGTGGGGAGAGAAGACAATTTATTAATGACAAATGTAACTACTGTAGGACTGCCACAAGCTGAGCAGCAGAACTACCATCAGTCCTGGCTCCACTTGCCCATAGCTCCCTCATCCACTTTGTCACTTTGTCTTTTTTAGTAGCCAACCTCCTGGGACAATCATTTTTCATATGCCCCCTTTCTATAAATTTTGATTATAAATGATAGTAATATTTTTGGTTGGTTTATGAGTGTGGGGTGAAATCAACGTTTATCAACATTTACCAATAAAAACTGAATCCTGCCAAGCTTAAATATATTAAACATGTTTGCTTATGTAGACAAAAAGGCATCAATTTATCTTTTTGAATGCTAAGATTTTTAAGTTTTCCCCTTGCTTTTAATTAAATAATTCTAAAGATTCTAACTACGTAAGGATTTTCTTGATTAGCTGAGTAATTTAGATTATTAGAATCTTTATTTTTACCTCTCCTTGGCTGTTGGTAACGAGCTATAATTTTCAGTAGTTTAAGATTTTATCTGGCCTACATCTGGCCTATCCATCATTATCATAATTTGGTCATTTGGTAATGGGTGTTGGAATATTGGGTCTTGTCTGGGCCAAAATGAATAGTTTAGATGAAACACATTGCATCAACAATGTAACTAGAATTTGTATGGGAGTTATGCATGTAAACCACAATGCTCTCAGATAAGATGCTTGGCATACCACTGCCTAAATAATATCAGCCACTTGCTGCCATCCCCAGCATAGATCATACAGTCTATGTAGGCCTTGCTAGCTAGGAGCTGATCCATCAAAAATCAAACTTGCTTTTTCAGGATGGGATGACCCAAGGTGAGCTGTCATAGCATATGGTAAGATGTTGTTTACTGCTCCTCTAACACGTACTATTTAATCTTTGATAGCTGGTGCACCAGTCAGCTGCTGATAGCAACACATTTGCTAATTAGATTGTAGGCTGACTAACTGTACTCTTTTCCTGGCTGACCTTTTGGTCCTTGATTAAATCTCATCCCAGGTGCAAGAGATAGGTAGGGCCAATCTCACTCTTGAAAGCTATGGCATTAACATACTTGCTGATGTCCACTGCGCTGTAGTTTAATGAGACTTTTATCTTCATTGCACCATGTATTCAGTCCTAAATCTGTATTTAAATACTTCATCTTAATTACTCAGCACTTCTTGTATAAGACAAAGAAACAATAATATATGATACCAGTTGATTAACTTACTCTGACCTATTAATATAAGTCTGCACTTAGGAGGAAGGAAAAGAGGAAACATTTTGGGAAGGGGACAGTAACTCCCTGAAGGAAAGACCTACATGATAGAAACTAAAGCACACAGTGCCTTCTATGCCAGGAAGTTCCAAGTCCAGGAAGATAAAGATTCTGAGCAAGTGGTCCAGATGACCAGGGAGCAGGCCACTTCGAGGAAGAAATGAGACTTCCAAGAGGAAGTCACATTGCAAAGCCAATGAATGCCTTATTAGAAGGACAAACCCACAAGAAAGGAAAGGGTAAAAAAAAGAAGTTATCACAGCTTCTGGGGGGGGCCTGCTCAGTTTCTCTGGCCTCTAGTGGCTCCTCCTTGTGTCCCTGCTGCAGTGCTCACTCCAGGCAGCAGGTAGGGAAGCAGCAGTGGGTGGCAGAAGCTGCATCTGGGCAGGAACATGGAGAGTGGGGCTAGGACTGGTGGAAGCATGGAGCCTGGGGCCTGGGGTCCGTACCCAGCAGGATGGCGGGAGCGCAGAGCCTGCATTGGCCTGGTTCCATCACATGGGGCTCACTGCAGCTCATGTGCAGCTCCCAGGACTCATGTAGCAGTGGGGGGAAGCCCCATGCAATGAAGCTGGCTGCCTTCCCTGCTGCCATGTGCAGCTCTCTGCTGGCAGTGATGGGGAGCCCCAATCCCTGTTTTCTGGTGGAGTCCCAGGAGCTGCATGTTGTGGCGGGGAGTGGAGCCAGGCCACTGGCTCCATTGTGCAGAGCTTCCCCCCCATAACGCGTGAGTCCCAAGATCTGCACATGGCCACGGGGAGCCCTGCATGATAAAGGCAGGCTGGCTTGGCTCCACTCCTTGCCATCACATGCAGCTCCTCTAGCTGGCTAGAGCCGCATGCTACTGGGTAGCTGTGCCTGCATAGGCCATGAGCGCCCCAAGAGCCTGCCACCTGCTGCTGCTGCTGCTGCTGCTAGTGGTGGGGGCTGTGTGCCATGGGGAAGGCATGTGGGGGGTCCCTACACCCCCCAGCCTCTCCCACACCTCACAAACCTCACACAGCCATACCCACACCCTGACCACACACCTGCCCATAACCTGCCCACACATACACCCCGCCACCCCCAACATACCCTGCATCCTCCCACACACAGAGCCACACCCCCACACCCCCCCCACACATTCCTCCCCCCACATAATATAAAAGAGTAAGACTTTATTTTTGAGCTATAATGCAATCACCTCTATATACACTATGCAAACACACATAAATCAGGACAAAATATATTTGTAAATAAAATTAAAATATGCTATAGTAGATGTTTGACTTTTAATATATGATTTTTTTTTCTGGTTTCAAGAGTGCAACCCCCCAGCCCCAAGGAGTACTTCTGGGGACAAGAGGAGGGACTTCGGGTGGCAAAGTTCAGGCGTTAGGGATGGGACTTCTGGTCCCAAGATGGCAACTAGGGGGTGGGGCACCTGTCCAAAGGGTGGGGCTACCCTTGCAGTCCTTAACACCTTGCCAAAAGTCATTAAGTGATCCTCCAGCTGAAGTAATTGCCCACCCTAATTGAAATGGAACAGGAATGATTTTTTGCCTCGATATAGGATCCCAAATAACCTGCATGTCTGAAAAGTTTTCATAAACAGAATTTTTCTCAGAGGAAGATGCAACTTTTGCAAGGTATATTGGAAGTTACAAAGCTGGAAGCCAGAGTATTCATGCAGACAGGTTGTCAAGGATTCCATATAACATTACAAATGACTATGACTCAAGAAAATTGGAGGAGAGTGGGTGTGTCTGCACATGCAAGTAATGTGCCAGAATTTTCTGCAAAGAAAATTCAAACTCGTTAAAGAGCTTCTGGGTGCATATTTACATGTGTGCCCCTGTTGCGAGCAGTTCAGTCCAGGACTGCTTCTTTCTCCTTGCACTGCTTTCCCCTGTTCTGGTGCTACTTAGCTGCCAAATCCTCCAGACATGGGCATGGAGCAGGAGCCATCTGGGTTGTGTGCTCCATGGGCAGCAGCAGGGCTGAGGGGACAGGGGAGCTCTCTGTCCCTTCTGTCCTGCCACTGCCTGCACAGCATACATCCCAGTGGCTCCTGCTCCCCGCCCATGTCTGGGGGGAGCCAGGAGCTGAGCAGCACCAGGACCAGGAATACAGGAACAGAGAACTCCCCTGTCCCTAGGGATAGCCAGGACAGGAGCTCAGCAGCACTGGAGCCTTGGACAACTCCTGCTTCCTGTGGCCCTCCTCCTGCCAATGGTGACCAGAAGCAAATTGCTCCCAGTCAGCATCTACATGTGCACTACTGTACAGTGGCTAATGTACCATTGATCTAGTATCTGTATTTGCTGGTACTAGCAAAGGGCATATTAGTTTAATTTACTGTGCAGTAAGTCTTGCACACGTGTAGACACTGATGCTTTACTACACATTTGAATTCTGTGAAGAGGCGCAGAGTCTGGTTGACTGAAAAAGACTATCCTTTTAAAAAGAAAGAATAAAACCCCACTGACTGATCAGGGCTGAGTGAGCTCTGGCTCCTGCTGGCTGAGGGGTAACAAATCTGCCCAGTTTCTCAGGAACTGCAAGAGGTTGAGGGAAATGTTAAAAACTTTTCTCTCAACTGAAGAAGCATGTGTTCTGTTCTGATCATGTACTGGGAAAAAGCAATGTAACACAAGAGTGTTGGATCCATCCAGGGGTTCCAGAGGAGGTGGATTCAATCTGCACTAATTGGGAGGAGCTCTCAGAAATTTGATTTATCCCACTAAGAGGATAATATTCTGCATAAGCCAGAGTTTCAGGCATGTATTTCAAGAAATGAACACAGATCTGAAACAGAGTGGAGTTATTCAGGAGCAGCTATTCTCTCTCTCTTTTTTTTCCTTTTGTGTTTCCTTTTTTATGGACTCAGAATGCAAAGAGTTCTCAGGGGTGGGGAAGATGGCTTACAGGCTAGTTGACCTCCTCAAGAGGGCTTTAAACTAAGTTCATCAGGGAATGGGGATCCACAGGAGCAAGAGAAAACTCAACCAGATGTAGGACCTACCCAGGTAAGAGCTCAGGTATATACCAAGGGACCAGTTGTCTCTCAGGAAGGCGGGGTGACCAGGGCTCCCTGGATTAAGGTGTCTCTTCACTGATGCAAGAAGGATGGGGAACAAGCCAGAGGAGCTTGCTCTCCTGCTTGCAAGTAGTAAAATTGACCTTGTTGGCCTAGTGGAGACATGGTGGGATGAAGCATTGACTGGGCATTAGACATAGAGGGCTATAGGTTGTTTAGAAGAGATAGGAAAAAAGGTGGGGGAGAAGGGGAAAAAAGGTGGGGAGGTTGTGCTCTATGTTAGGGAACAGTA
Source organism: Crocodylus porosus (assembly GCF_001723895.1). Taxonomy (NCBI): domain Eukaryota; kingdom Metazoa; phylum Chordata; order Crocodylia; family Crocodylidae; genus Crocodylus; species Crocodylus porosus. The sequence goes on along the minus strand of NW_017728918.1, from coordinate 94,244,061 downwards.
TACCAGTTCTACCTTCCAAATGGGACCAGAGGAAGGCTTAACTGAGACCCC
>NW_017728918.1:94224793-94243525 GCF_001723895.1 Crocodylus porosus | reverse complement strand
AGTCCCCTGACTGTTAGTTCAGACCTAGTTAAGGATTACCTGGAGGGCTTAGATGTGTCCAAGTCAGTGGGCCCGGATGACCTTCATCCACGGGTGCTGAGGGAGTTGGCTGGTGTTATTGGCATGGCTGTTTGAGGACTCTTGGTGCTCGGGCCAAGTCCCTGAGGACTGGAAAAGGGCCAATGTGGTCCCTATTTTCTAGAAGGGGAGGAAGGAAGACCCTGGCAACTACAGGCCGGTCAGCCTCACTGGGGAAGGTATTTGAAAAAATTATCAAAGGCCACATTTGTGAGAGCCCTGCAGGGGAAGTGATGTTGAGGGGTAACCAACATGGGTTCGTGCAAGGCCGATCCTCCCTGACTAATCTGGTCTCTTTCTGTGACCAGATAACAGAAAGCTTAGATGTGAAGGAGGAAGTCGATGTCATCTTCTTAGACTTCCAGAAGGCCTTCGACAGTGTCCCACCCAATTCTGGTGGGCAAGCTCTGTATTTTTGGACATTTTTTATTCATTATTGGTCACTGAGGCAAATTGAATGCCAAGTTCTTTACATTAGGTGCTGCTGGTTTATTTATATATTAGTGAACCCAGAAGGGTTGTGCACTTTGTACTGTAGGGACTTTACAATGGTAAGTGAATGATACACATGGGAAACCATTCCTGTTTTCTTTCTCACATTTTGCAGCCAGAAGGGGATGTTCTGATCATCTGTTCCACTGGTGCTTAGTTTCTGCCCACAGGCTGAGGCTGACCTGTGGGGCTCTGCACAGATCCAAAACTTTGGTGACAGGGTAGTGGTGGCAGCATGAATTACTACAGCTCAGATGGATGGGGTATGTGGAGCTGGGCCCATGCGTAAGGTCACCCTGTGTCCAGAAATGGCACAAATGAGTAGGTCAGTGTGCGGGAGCATGTGATAGGCAGATGCCAGGCCACATCCAGAACTAGTAGATGGGGCCAGGCCAGCATGCAGGGCTGAAACAGGTACTGACCCTATGCATCTAGCTTACCCTGCATCTGACCCATAGACTGACCTCACCCACAGTCCCACACCACATATCCAGCCTTCAGTGCCAGAAGGTTGAGTGCAAGTGATATAGTTTGATCTCCAATACGACATAGAATTTCACCCATCATTCATGTATCAAGTCCATAACTTCTGCTTGAACTGAGGGATATCTTTTAGAAAGTTCTTCAGTCTTGATTTAAAGTAGTTTGGTATGGCCTGAAATCATTTCAATTGTATTTTATAACAGCTATCCAAAAAGACTAGCATCACTACCGTTACCACACATGACTAGAAAAAACACTTCCATCACAATATTTGTCTCATTTACTCTGTTTCAGACAGTGCATCTACAATCCTGCTATCTTGACTTGATTAAAGCAGTAGTCATTACTGAGTTGCATTATGGCTTATCCCAGAAATTTACATTTAATTTATCTCTTCATTGTAGTTTTTAACTATTGCCAAATAGTTTGGAAAATTGTATGGGATGTAGAAAAGCCATGCTCAAGTCCCTGTTGTACTTGATTCAGAGCAGAGACTTGAACCTAGTATATCCTAGCTATTCTAATTCCAAATAGTGTACAACAGGCTGAATTGGTGAATGGTAAAACCAAACATCCCCCTAAATTTGGGAACTTTGGATTTAAACTCTCAATTTCATGGTATCATTACAATAACATCTCCTTTAGGTTAGTTATAGGTTATATCTCTGCTTCTTTTATATAGGTTTGTGAACACTCACTTCCTATACCTTAGATACACATACACACATAGATTTGTATCTTTTTAAAAAGAGGTTTTATTAAAGCATAGCTGATTTGGAGGTGTGCAGTATGTGTTTTGATCATGTCCATTTCACTTATGTTTGATACACAGAGCTCTTTCTAAAGGCTACTGAAGTCAGTGAGTCTTTCCACTTACTTCACGTAGTACTAGACTGGGACGATACCAGAAGTGTTTTTGAGATTTTGTGGCACATCTTCCATTTACTTTCAGTTATCTGACTATAAGAGAAGTTAGCTGTTTGCATTTTCTGAAGCGGGGAATTAAGTAGGAAAGGTGGACAGGTTCTTTTTTTTATTTTAAAAGAAAAAAATCTCTTTATAGTATGATTTATTCATTTCTTGTGCACTTTTACTTTAATGCAAGTAGAACATTAGACACTAACTGAAATGAATATTTTAATGCACAATAGGAGAAATCTTAGGATTTGGTCTATATTGATTTGAAGCAGTAAAAATTGACCTTGTAAACATTTCTTTAGGAGGTAGAATGCATATATTTGACAATCTGTCAAATAGGAGAAAGTAAACAGTGACTCTGCAATCCTAATAAATAAGGAGCACCACAGATTTTAAATAAACAATTTTTTATACAAAAAGGTTTATGTGAAAGATTAAAACAGTGTTTTAATAAGTTAGAAACAGGTATCATCATTTCTTTACAACCAAGGCATGTTTGTAAGAATCACTGGTTTTTCCTTCTGTCCCTGAAGTTTTGACTTGAAAACTGTTTTGCTGATGCATTAGTTTCTGAGTCATTACAGCTTGTTTTTCCTCTTTGGATGTTAATGTCTTCAAGATGGCTCCTGTAAAACCAATCTGTAATACTTTTTAATCCCAGTCACTGAAAGGGCTTGTCTGCAAAACAAACCTTAGAAACTTGAACTGGAAAAATAAGTTCTTAAAATTAAAAAAACCCAACTTTTTACTGATTCATGTGCCTCCTGCAGTGGCTCCCATGAAGACAGTGTTGATTGGTGGTAAAGATGATGCCATCTCTCTAGTAGGCTGTCCATGAGACTCCAGTGTTTCATGAGAAGGATACTGATTAGACGTTCCATACATGCACTGGGAAGAAGATGCAGATTGCATATTCGAAGCTATGGAGAAAAAGGTAAATGTCACTGCAGGTTTTCTGTTTATTTTTCTCTCAAAAATACAGCCTGCCTGAAATAGATATAGACTTACATATCAGACACACTGGGCACATCTACAGGTGCCCCTGACTGTCCAGTTGGTACTGTACAGTCTTTTAGTATTTGCTTCAGCAGGTACTAAATGACTGTGCAGTACCCGCCAGTACTGTGAACTCCTGGTGGTGCATGTCTCATTTTCAACCCCACTGCGGAGTAGCAACAAGCTACTATGCAATAGCACTGGCATCACAGTTGGTGTCCATTGATGCCACATCACTATAGTGATGAGCTACAGCAACGTAGCTAGTTGCTATGCAACATAGCGTCTCATGCAGACGCGTCCACTTTCTCCCTAAGTGCAAAGAGCAAGGGCCTGATATTGGAACCCTGTCTGGATTCAGATAGAAATTTCCCATTTCTTTGCAGCGGGATATTTTGAAACCCCAGGTATGACTGAATGTTGTTAGAAATCCAGCTGTGGGTGTGAAATACAGCAGGAACACAACCCCACATCAAAAAGAACGTGTGCAGAACCAAGTATGTTTGGTATTCCTCCTCTTCCACCATCTTGCATCATTCATTTGATTATTGACTCACAGACTGCACCACTGCTTCTGTGCATAAGTAATCATATCTACCATCTGGCAACTATCAACACAGAACACAAAAGGCACTTGATGAAGACAATCCCTGAAGTAGGTTTTTTTCCTGTTTGCTTGAGTTCCCCGCCATGTCCTCCCCCTGCTGTAGCTTCATTTAAAGGAGTGAGAAAGCTGGAAATGGTTACTTGGAGGTCTTCAACCTGCAAGTAGATCAAATTTGGTGTTTGCTTCCAACTGGCAGAACTGGTGACAAAGCAGATGTAGCACAAGACAGATAGGTAACTGCTTATTCCTAAGTTTAGATGAACATCTTGGCTAATTTTTTGCACATGCTGTATTCCATGACTGCTGACACAATCAGGGGACAGACAACACATGCCAGAAGCAAATAAGTGTTTCTTTGAAATCTGCAGCAACCTGGTTGGCATATGCAATGATAGTCACTGTGTGTAATTCCATTCCTATATTTGAATATATTAGTGAACCTCTACTTCTCAAAATTATGTGTCAAAACTAGTTAAATTAAAGGTAGGTTTCTTCAAGGCAAAAGGACAAAAGAGCCATATACATATTGTGTTTACTAGTTTCCTGTCAGATAGAACTAATCCATCATGTACATATTTATTAAATATACAAGCCAATGGGCCTGTGATTTTGACACCAATTCTTTCATAATTTGAGTAGAGACAGAAATGACAATTTTTACCTAATCTGGCCGCAGAAGGCAATTCATAGCTATGGCCAAACATAGGTGCACAACTGCAAACAGCTTAAAAATAGCCAACTGGGTGCAAACCTGACCCCCCTTCGGACAAGGTATGAGATAAAGACGTTTCAAAACGTACCATCTTTTGTAACTTGTGTCTGCAGAGCTCCCAGCCTGTCACTTTTTTCAGAATGGGAGGGGGGAAAGGGAGTGGAGGGAGTTCAGTTTGGGGGGTTTTCAGCCCCCCTGGAGAGTGGGGAGGGTGTATTGGAGCCCCCCTGAGATGGGGGAGAGGGGACTCCAATTCACCCACTCCACCCTTCAGCACCAGCTGAGGGGCTCCAAGAACAAGCTCCCTTTGTTGCCTTCCCCCCCTCCCATTCTGAAAACAGTGACCACTGGCAGAGAGCTCTGGCTTTTGCTGGGGGAACCTGGCTGCAGGCTCCCAGTCCCCTCTCCCCTGGAACCAGCAGCGAACTTCTGTTTGGTTTGGGATAACGCTGTAACTCAGAACACTTCGCAAAAATCTTTCTGAGTTACAGCTGGGAGCTGCACTTCCGCCTGAACCCAAAAGAGTTTCTCTTTTCCTTCCTCCAGCAATCTGCTTGAAAGAATTGAACTCTGAGGCTTGTTAAGATGTCTATTATCATTTTCCCCCTCAGCCCTCCCTTTTCTAGACTGAACAAAACCAAGTCTTTTCAAGCCTTCCTTAAGAGGCCATGTTTTCCATGGTTTTTAAAATATTGTTGTTGCTTCCCTGTTAGCCTTTCCCCAGCTTGTCCACAACTTGAAGTGTGGTATCTAAGACTCATCCCTGCATTCCAGGTGGGGCCTCCCTAATCCTGACTACAGCAGAATAATTACCTCCCATGTTTTATACTGATGTGAGGACAGTGGGACTTAACCAAGGCATTTAGAACTATTGTAGCAAGGTGTTACAAGCTTTATTTATAGTGCTGCTTGGTCACCAAATATACTTACCAACAGGGGTTCGACAGAGAAGTGACGGTGAGGAATCTGTATAGTATGAGCCTGCCTGTTTCCTTCCATTATCATCTAAGATGTTCAGTGGGTCATGGATATCATTGTATGATGGCAGTGATCTCATGCTGCTTACGCTACTGATTACAGAAACATGCTGATCCACCATGGATCCAAGTCTGTGAGATTCTGGGTAGTTTATGTTGTTTCCATAGTATCCTACTGAGAGGAAATAAATAAGATAAAATAAACTTCACAAGAAAGGAAGGATGGTCTAAGGGTTAAAGTGCATATCTCAGAAAGAGAATATCTGTGTTCTATTGTTATTTTTGTTGGTGAACATGGAACCTCTTTGAATCTAAAGAGACCTTGGATTAAAATCTCTGGGCATCTATACACGTGCTCTGGGGAAGGGGTGTGCATTTTAATTAGAGTAGCTCTTGGGAGCCGCTCTAATTAAAATGCCTGTAGCATCTTATGTATGCTGTATCCTGCACCATTTTGGCTGAGGGAGCATTCTAATTAGAACCCTCCAGCAGACTCAATCCACACCTTCTAATTAGAACGCATCAAAGCAGACGTTCCACATGAGTGTGGGCACCCTCTAGGTTTAAAGTCACTTTTTCAGGTCAGATCCAAAATCAAGAGGTAAATGTTAGGATTCCAGGGAGGATGCAGAGAAAAAAATCTAATTAGAACAGATACTCTTACATTGATTTTGTGCCTCAGAATATGAACCTGAGAACTAGCTTTTATATGATCTTAAATTCAAACTCTAAACACATCTCTCATTATACTGTTTTTGTTCAAAACCTAAAAATGAAGGATTATTTATGAAACTTCTAAGGGCATTTATATACATGCTCTGGGAGGCAAGGGGGGTGGTGCTTTAATTAGAGCTGCTCAAAGAGCCGCCATAATTAAAGTGCCCGGAGTGTCATGTGTATCAGCATCCTTGTGATGAAAAACGGTAGCGGGGTTGCTTTAACTAAAGCTTGTTAAATGAGCTTTAGTTAAAGTGCCCCCACCGCCATTTTTCAGTTCAGGACACTGCATACACAAGATGCTACACATATTTTAATTAGAGAGGCTCCTGAGAGTGCCCAGATTCTAATCCCAGTTAGTTAAAGCACCCCCACCACCATTTTTCAGCGCAGGGAGGCTGATACACGTGACACTGGAGAATGCTGGAGCATGGTAATTACACTGCTCTAGCAGACTCGACTGAGTCTGCTCCAACACACTATAATTACAGCACATCAGAGAAGCCTTGCTACATGAATATAGATGCTGTAAGTTATCAGTGGGTGTGTCTACATATGTAATTAGTGCAGATGAATAAACTCTGGAGCTTATTGCTCTGGAATTTTTTGGTCCTAGGCGCACCATTTGAACATATACCCAGGAGCAATTAACTCCTGAGCAATTAGCTTCAGAGTTTATTCATATGTAGCACATGGAGCTCAGTTGGAGCAGTCCTGGCTAGCAGGAGTCCCCAGGGGTCAGCCTACCAGCGTGGGGCTGCTCTGACCAGGCTCATGTTCTGCGGAAGGGCTGGTTGGGGCACAAGGTTCTTTCAGTGTGAGGCTAGCCAGCAGGCAGCCTCCATACTGACACACCTTCATGCCCCAGCCACCAGGTCAGTGTCTATACATGCACTGCTGTGCCCAAAAAAACTCTGCAGCAGGATGGTACTTGTATTTACAAGTACTACTCTACAGTGAAGTTTATTAGTTTCAGTGCCCTAATAATAATGCACATGTAGATGTTTACTGCAAAGCTATTTAGTCAGCTTTTCAGTAAATGTCTCATGTAGACATGCCCAGTGAGTGACATGCTTTAGTTCAGGGGTGGGCAAAATGCAGCCGGGAGGCTGTATGCGGCCCACCAGGCCATTCAATCTGGCCTGCAGGGCCCCTAAAAAATTTAGAAAATTAATATTTATCTGCTCTGGGCTGCCTGTCATGTGGTCCTTGATGGCTTGCCAAACCTCAGTAAGCAGCCCTCTACCCAAAATGATTGCCCACCCCTGCTTTAGTCAGTATGTTTCACTTAATTGTGTACATAAATTTGGAATTTGTCCTAACCAGTTACTGTATGTAATATTACTGTGCAAGTTCCTTTAGAACAAGTACCATTATGTATACATATAACCTGTTAAGCATTAAGGAACTATGTATGTGCAATGAGGAGACAAGAGACCCTAACATTTGCCCCTGGTTTTAGCACAGAATGAAATTTTCATTTTAAAGTTCCAAATTAAACTGTGACACCCAGAAGCAGAACATAGAGGCGCAGTTGTTCAAAATTGATTCCATAATTCCATTCTGTCCTTTTTATAATATGGCCCAAAATAACGAATAGCTGAATGGATGATTTAGGTAGAAAAGTAGGAAAATCTACAGGATAACAATATCTGGCATCTTTTTCTGGCATCTTTTATCCTGAAGGATCCCAAACCACTTTATACACTAATCTAGAGACTACAGTTTCTATAGGAATCATTTCACCCACACTGTCGCTGGGATGGAACATGGCAGCTGTGTTACAGGTCACAGAAATATATGCTACAGCCAAAATCCTAAATAGCAGCCAAGCCAAGTGCTTTTAGCATCTTTTATTTTTTCATTTTAACTTTGGGAGCTAGTGGCTGCTGCAGTGGCTCCTGATGTAAGACAGAGTAATGAGAGGGCTACTTTATCTTACCCCAGCTGCCTAAGAAGCTTTTTGAGCCACTGTAAGTATAGGGACACACTGGCTCTTTGACTGCTTTATCTGAACTGTGCCAGATGGAGGTTGGCATAGGAGATTCATAGCCACAATGCTAGTTGAGGATGCCCCTGGTTGCCCTCAAAGCCCCAGGCAGAAACCTGTCCTCAGGTAGGTGGTTGAGATGGAGTTACAGCTGCTCTGTGTCACCAGAGTACCAGAGTGCCAGATGCATAGGAAGACAAAAGATGTGAACAGAAACTGAAGAATGCCTTATGCCTAAAGCAGACAGAGCAAAAATTTTCTTCTAGATATAAAGGGACAGTCAGAGAGGAAAAAAAGGAGACTTTTAAGGATTAATACCATTGGAAGCATTAGACGGATATGTTGCTCCTGGACAGGCAGAAGACACTGAATTGTTCAGAAAATTGAAACTCCCAGTATTCAGAAACTGCATATTATGTGCATCTTGTGAAGCTGAGGAAGGCCCATAGCTAGAGGGAGACCTGGCATTGTATGGAGACACAGCACAGCTGCTATTGAAGTAGTCCCTGGAGAACTGCTGCTCGCTCAAGGCCGTAAATCGACCATGCTCTGCTCTGTGCTGATAAGATCCCGAAGTTGGATGAACCTGGGTCCTGAACATGGTCTGGTAATTGGAGTTGGGGCCATAGTAGCTCTGATTAGTTTGTGAGAGAGTCTGATAGAGAGACTCTGAATAGGAAGAGCAGTGTGAATGTGTAGATAACACTGGGCCTACACTCGGAGGTCTCCCAGCCATTGGCCCCTGATTGATAACACTTCCTCGACTGACCATGGCTGGAGAAATGGGTGGAGTCATCAGAGGGCCGGTGCTTTGCGAGAGCTCCGTCTGCCCTGAAAGAAACAAATATTGGCACTATTTAGTATCATGCTGTCTCATTTTCAGACACTGACTTGGGAGGGTTTCTTTAAAGCTTAAAGTATAACTATCCGATGACTTGGTGAACACAAGTTATGGTTCTAAGTTGCAACAGAGGATAAGCTTTGTTAGAGCCTACAACTTGCACAGACGTCACCCTTTATGTCAAGCTAGAGCAACTCACACAATTCTCTTTGGAGGTACCCTGTTCCATCCTTCACATGCTGATCAACCTTGAGGCTGCCAAGTTAAATAGTAGTTAAAGCAGCTCTCAACCAGATTGCCATGGCACTCTGGGGTGTCATGAGATCCTTTTAAGGGTGTAGAAGAGTATTGTGCAACCTTAGAACTGTTAGGTGTGCAAATTCTTACACATGATTCACAAAATAAGTGCAGAGATTTCAAATAAGAAATCACAGTGTCAAAAACATTTCAACCTGCTGTGGCCTTTCTGAATTCTTTACAACAGAAGAATTGCTCTATTATTTTTCCGCAGTCAAGAGATATTTGAAATTAGTTTTTAAAATGGGGTTTTGCTAAATTCAGAAAAGTTATGGAGTGGTGCCTTGAGGTTAAAAAGGCTGAGGACCACTGGACTAGAGGCAATAACACAGTGAGTTGTTACCCATCATGTCAGTTCATGGGCTCAGGCTGACGATGTTCATACCCTCTGTACAAAGGGAAACCAGTCTGAGCAAAAGAGGTCCACAGTAATTTAAATCAAAGTGAGTGGCAGTGGTAGCTGAAGGCTTTATAAGCCTGTATCATGTGTGTAACAGTATAGAGGGGGACTTAGAAACTTCAGTCACCAGTGGGTTAAATAAACTTTACACAGTGTTTTTTTTTATAACTCTGCAAGACTGGACTTAAAGAGCAATAATACCAGCAAAAGATAAGAGGAGAGACTGATGCCAACCTGTTAGCTGCAGAGTCTCATTGTCCCCTGGGGAGAAAGGATTCAAACCAGAGGGCAAGCTGTTGTGCTGGTTAGCTGATAGTGAAATGTAGGCTTGCTCCACAAGGCACTCATTTTTTACTGATGTGTCGCTAGCCAGGGTAGCCGCTTTGTTACGATTTGCCAGGAAGCAAGAGCTTGGTGATGCCGTGAAGGTGGCTTTACTTGCATCTGGAAAAGTTAGTGAAAATACCTGGTAGCCCATGCACATATACATAGTGTGGAAAGTCATGTCAGCATGTAAACAATATGTGAAGTGACTCATGATAATGGTACATAGTAGATCAATTTGGTAACTTATTTTAAAATTCAAAATCTTATAAAGATCCCAAACATTGCATGTAGTCAACATATGCATCTTTTTAAGTGTTGCCGTGGTCTTCCTTTTCAAGCCTCTTCTATTGTGTTCTATACCCACCGATCTATGCTATAGATACCAGCAGAAGAATTGCTCCAAATTGAAGCAGTAACAGTAAATACACGGATCAGGTTGATCCCTCCTGTAATTTTACTGCAGTAAATTAAGTCAGATGAGTCGCACTAGGGATGAATTAGGTTCATGTTTTATCCTTAATTACATGAAGGAGAAAACAGGGAGATTTAAAGTCCCTTTCCCAGTTGAGACCTGTGCTTTTCTGCACTTCAAGTTTTCAGTACCCCAAACGCAATGAAGTCAGTAAGAGTTTTGCTGTTCTTCAAGTGGGATGAAGATTTTACCCTGCATCCTCACTATAGTCCCCAAACTGAATTTAAATGCTGAACAGAAGAAGACTCTTCTGTAGAGCTGAATTTAATAACAACAATAGCTAATTTCCATTATAAGATAAAAATCAGTGGGCTTTACTGATCTGAATGGGTGCAATTAGACAATGAAGAAACAGCTAAAAATGAGTTTAATCTAGATTGGTGTACATCAGATGTAAGTCTGCTGAACCAAATGCAGTTATCCTGGATTTATATGGAATAATAGAGACCTAGATTTGGTCCAGATGCGGTTTCCTAAGCTTTGTTTAGTCCAGAAGACTGGACTGGATGACCTCATATGGTCCCTTCCAGCCCTCCTTTCCTGTGATCCTATAATCATGATGGACATTTATACACATGCTTCAGGAGTGTGTGGGGGGAGGAGGGGTGCTGTAATTAGAGTGGCTCCAAGAGCTGCCCTAATTAAAGCACCCAGAATGTCATGTGTACCAGCCTTCCCATGCTGAAAAATGGTGGGAGGGGCGCTTTACCTAAACCTCATCAAATGAGCTTTAGCTAAAGTGCCTCCACCACCATTTTTCAGCATGGGGACACTGATACATAAGACACTGGAGTCTGCTGGAGTTCCAGCAGACCCAATTAATGAAATCTGCTCCAATGCATTGTAATTACAGCGCGTTGGAGCAGCCTCTTTGCACAAGTATGGGCACCCGGTGAGACTAAACAATTTCCATGGGTTGGTCCACAGCATAAAGATAAATTTTGCAGATATTTCCTGGTTGTGTTCACTGGCCCCACCCCTCAACACTGATTGGCAGAGAGGCCTGAGAGGAGGGACAAGGGGGTGGCCACCATTCTGTCTGCTGGCAGCCCTTCATGAGGCCCAGCTCATTGGCACTGACTGGTGGAGAGGCCCCAGTGTGGGGATTAGGGATGAGGAGGCAGCCACTATCTTGTTTGCTGCCCCTTGTGTGGCCCCACAAGCTGGCACCTTCTCCCCCTCCCTCCAGCAGACTGTGAAGCTGGGCCACGGCAGCTTTTTGTTTTTATAAATTACATGAAGGAGAAAAGCAGGGAGATTTCATCCCAGATTTCGTGTTTTCCATAAAATCGCGAACTGAGTAGACTCCTTACCTATAATCCTACGTTAAAGTGCCTGGAACACGATATAAATGTCACCATTCAAGCAGTATAATAGCTGGGAGTGTTTTAAAATGCTCTTTAAAGATGAATTCTGTTCTTTGCTTTATGCTAATACTTAATACTTTGTCATATACTTAATATTAAAGCACACAAGTAGTTCAGCTGAAGTTAACCAGACTGATCCTGTGTTTTAAGGCAGAAGGCAGGGCAGTCTAGCATCTTTAAGACTAACTCCTGCAGAAAGACATAAACTTTTGTACGTGACTGCCTACTTCATTAGAGAGCATCCAATGAAAGATTATACCTTTCTGAATGAATTAGTCTTAGGGTGTCTAACTCGTCCAGTCCTGGAGCCTGGATGAGCATACCTGAGCTTGTCTGCAGACTGGACCAGGATCAATCCCCTGCAGAGTGTTTGTGGTGCTGAGCCCTGCCCATGTACCATGAGTGCTGGCCCTCAGGGGTGGCATGAGGAGCGCAGACAGGACCTGGTGCCATGGGCAGCACAGGATGCCACATGCAGCTCACATCCCAGACCACTGTGCCATGCACAGTACTAGGTCCAGCTTACATGTAGCAGAAAGCACATGTACCAAGCTGGCCACAGACACTGGTATGTGCATAGCAATCTCCAGGGCTGGTCAGTCCAGCACATGACACGTGGCCTAGTGCAGTACATGAGGCACGGGGGCTGGCACATGGTGCACACACATCATGCTGGTTCCCTGTTCTATATGCAGTACATTCTAGCTCTGGGCTCACTGTGCATATGACCCATGGGGCCAGCATGGGGTGTATACTGTCTGTGATGCCCAGGCTGGATCTAGTGCGTCACATGGCACAGGCTGCATGCAGCACCCCAGGCCACCCCCATGCTGTCTGCAGCATGCGTGGCACCAGGTCCAACCTGACTTCAGACCACTGTGGCTAATTACCTCTCTTGTATTTTAAGTTACACAGGTAGGTAGGTCTTGCAGGGCCATGGCTTACATAAATAAAAGCAAAAAGAACCAAACTTCACAATCCAGTTACCCAAGTTCTTTATGTACTTGTCCAGTAGATTCTGGAGTTCCTGTTCTTTGTCATTGTTGAACTGGGTCTCCATTGCTAACAGAATGTACTCATCTAGTAGCATACGAATCAAATGAAAAGAACCTTTAAATTGAGAAAGAGAGAGAATGAGAAAGAGTAGCTGAGTTATCTTTGTGACCATCTCCCAACACTTTACAAGAAGTGAGTGAAACAAACAAATAATTGTTGGACTTTAAATGACCTGCTAAGACCAACAAGGAATAGTGCCAGACTTCTAGCTCTAATCTCTCTTTGCACAGGCCCACCTAGTTCAATTGTTTACTGTCCTGGAGGCTATTTGGCCACTAATTACATCAAAGAAAAATACTGATGAAAGTGAGACATGCTTTATACTTGAAGAGGGCACACACTGGAGTTAGATAAGGCTGAGCTTGACTTGAATGTGCCTGACTCTGCTTTATTTTTGTTTGCCTTGTAAGCGGACAATGGTTGACAAAGTATTGGAGCTTATTTCAAGGAACTATCACATTAAAACAGATATCTCCCTGTAGGCTTTCCAAATGCTCTTTCAGTTTAAGATGAAAGTTAATTTGCAGCTACAGAGAGAAATTAGGAAATGATGTGCTAATGAGAAGTGATTTTCATTTAGTTCAGAAGCATTTTCTCATTTTGAAATACCCATTTTGAAGGACATTAAAATGTTAAAAAAATAATACTTTAGGATATGCTATTTGTATTAGGATCCTAAAAAAACCCATAAATGTAATGTTGCATTTCCATGCCTAGGAATCCTAGAGCTAAACCTAGAGATGTTTAGCTACATTTCTTATAAAATGGCCTCACTGAAAAAAACAGTCACTGTTTTACTAAATGGATTCATACACAATATTAGTTTAAATTGCTTTTCTCAGATCTTGGGAAATGTGATTGTGGCTCTGTTGCTCAATCAAATTATACCTATTAGTTGTAGCTCCTAAATGACACACTAATTTGAAAAAAAAATAACTTTAAAAGCTTAATAATCAACCCCAGCTTCCAATGAATTACCACTACGATTTTTTTTTAAAGAGGGAGGAGGCAATGCACGTTATACAGTGTTTTGGAATCTGGTCAGAGAAATATCAGGACAATCTCATGTATTTTTCAGGTGGTGTGAAGGTTAACCAGAGCACTCAGCAGGTGGGCAGGAAATAGATGGGGTTTTATGAAGCCCAGAGTACCAAAACTTGATGCGTTGTTTAAGGTGAGATTATGCATCACTCGGGCACCAAAAAAGCTCCATTTGAGAAGGAAATCTTGAGCTCTCTTCTTTAATGACCTTCCATTTTGTTTGCTTGCCTAAAAGAGAGATGAAGAAAGAAAAATCAATAAGTAAACTAAGTTTACTTCTCCAGACAGGGAAGTCCACCCCTTTCATGAAGTCAGAAACACGGCAAGGCAGGAAGGAGAGTGAATTGTTCTTAACAGTTCATAGGATTTCTAGACCACTTGGCTGAACAGAATAGCTCGGTTTGGCTGGAAGGTAGAATACTTCAGTGGTATGTCTCAAAGGAGCAGCATGCACCCCTAAATGACCACCCCCACCCTTAGAGAAGCCTGTTAATTGACAGATTGCACTGTCCCCTGCCTGGGAAGGGTGCTGGCTGTAAAGTAGCACTTGACAGGTGCTGAAAAGTAGCAGCTACCACAGACAGCTGGGGAGGGTTCCTTCCCTGGAAGAATGTCCCTTTCTGTCCCATGAATCAGGTGATTGGCAGGAGGGGGGCATTCTCCCATAGTGGGAACCCATCTGGTTCTTCCTTCAGAATAGCCTCACTTTTTTTAACTCCCTGGGCTGACCTGGAGGAGTGCAGGGAAAGGAAGCTGCTATGGCAAGACTCTGCATGGTCCATGCTTCCTACTGGTCTGGACTGACCCAAAGCAGTGTGGAGCTTTTTGCTGTCATGACAAAGCTCCAAGGCCTTGCCACCATGGATGGCGAAGCAGCCTAACTCCCTCTGCACTGCTCCAGGTCAGCTGGGCAGTTCAGGCGGCAAAGGAAAGCCAGAAGGGCTGGGAGCTGGGCTAGGGAAAGCTTCTGCGTCTCCAGTTCTCAGCCCCTCTGGTTTTCCCTTGTCCCCATCATTCAGATGAGCAATGGGACTAACAATTTCCAATCTGGGAGGGCTGGGAGCTGGGCATGTGGAGGCTTTATCAGGCCTGGCTCCTCTTTGCTGTTCTGCTGCCCAGCTGATCACAGAAGAAACTATCCTGGGAGTGATTTAACCTGAGTTGTTGTCAGGTTATTTTTCTCCTGGAAGCCATTTATGCTTTGGGAGAAAAAGACTGAACATCTGCACATTTTTGGTTTCTACCAGGAGAATGGTGATTCTCCAGGTAGAAACTGGGTATCTGTATCTGGCCTCTATTTATTTACTCTTGGCTGTCACTTCACCAGGAGGGCTTTGCTGTATGTGGTAACATTAGAAGCTGTCATTTTCTCAAATGGCAAACAGAAAGAAGTAGGTTTGCGAGTCTCACAATAACTGCATTTTAACGTGAACAGAAGGTGGAGGGCAATGGAAGGATTACATTTACCGTAAATCATTACCTAAACTGGACTCATGTAGTGGGCACTTGTGATTCTCATTTTTTCTAGATGATTACAGATACACATGCCATTCTGTATCTATTATGTGATATTGTATTAAACAAACAGATATGTCTTCCAGGGTTGTTTCCCCATGATGAGTTAGGGAACAAAATATAACATTTTAGTTAGTAAATATAAAATTCTATCTTTATATATTCAAGGGCTCAAATGTCATTTACAATTGATGGGAGTTAGGCATCTGTGTGGCCCTCTTCCTCTTTCTACACTTTCACTTCTGTGTATTTCTGGAATTGTTGCTAAGCACTTTGCAACAATACCAGAAATACTCAGAAGTGAAAGTGTCCAAGGTCACTTAGCAAGTTGGCGGCAGAGCCAGGATTAGAAATCATTCCTCTGTTTATTAGCTACCTTCCCATTTATATTACAGTGCTTAGTAAGATGTGAGGAGCAGATTTCAGTATTACAAAGCACCAGGGACCCAGGTTTTCCATTTCCCGTGGGGAAACAGAAAAACCCGCAGATATTCCTTTTTCCCAGAGAAAAATGCAGTTTTCATTTTAACAGAGAAACATGCAAATTTTGCTCTTTTGCAGAGTGTTCTCTGCAGGCTGGTAGATTTCTAGGCTGCAAGGGGCTAGGGGGAGCAGGAGGAGGGACCTGGAGAGCAGCTCCCACAGGTAAGTCTGTGGGGGAGTGGAATTGAGGCCCCCATGGGGGTAGAAAGGGGGCTGAGCAGGGCAGGGCTGGGGGTGGGGCCATGCATGGGGCTTGGGGATCAGGGCTGCAATGTGCAGCCACAGGGCCCCAGTGGGGAGCAGAATGGGGCCATAGGCAGACTGTTTGGGGAGTGGGGGAATGGGGTCGGCTCCCTGCCTTTGTCCATGCTCCTGGGAGGGCAGGGCAGCACCTGTCCCCAGATCTGTGTGTACAGTGGGGGTGGATGTGGGCTGCCTGCTGTGGGCTTGAGGTCCCTGCCCTGCTGCCCTCCCCCCAGGGCCTCCACAGCTCAGTGGGTGGGACCTGGCACAGCAGGTCACAACAGGACCAGGCAGGGAAGCTTGATATCACCGCTGTAAGCCCCATACTGCCCACTGTCTGCCCTGAAGCAGCGACGGGTACAACCCCATGCTGCCACCCCCACTGCTCTGAGGCAGGCAGGAGGAACACTGCCCTCATAATGGCTCAATGAGCTTTCCTGCCTGGCCCCGCTCTGTGTTGCTGCACTTGACAGGCTGCAGAGGTGGGAAGGGAGCAGGAAAGGGAGCCTGATCCTGCAGCAGGCAGCCTACCCCCACCCTGAGCACCAATCTGGAAGACACATGCCCCCCTCACTGTCCCCAGGAATGCACGCAGAAGAGAGTCAGCCTCACCCCTCCACGTTGGGCTCCATGCTTGGGCTGCAGCAGTCACTGTCTCCTGCAGGCAACAACTGGGGCTCGGGTGTTGCTGTGGGAGTAGAGGGCTGC
This sequence comes from Crocodylus porosus, assembly GCF_001723895.1. Classification (NCBI taxonomy): domain Eukaryota; kingdom Metazoa; phylum Chordata; order Crocodylia; family Crocodylidae; genus Crocodylus; species Crocodylus porosus. The sequence goes on along the minus strand of NW_017728918.1, from coordinate 94,226,805 downwards.
AGACCCAGGTCCCTGGCCCCATAGCCCTGGCAGTTGGGGAGGGCAGGGGGTTGTGTGTGGGGGGTGAGTGTTACCAGCAGGGCTGGGTGGGGGCTGTGGAGGGAGATTAAGGCTCATCTGGCTGTGGTTGTGAGAGGCACCAGCAGGACTGTGGGGGCTGTGGGGCAGAGTGAAGGGCACTAGCTGGGCCAGGGGGCTGTGGGTGATGAGTGAGGGGTACAAGTAGGGTCCAGGGGGCTGTGGGTAATGAGTGAAGGGCCTGGACCTGCATCCTGGTGAGTGAAGGGGGCAGAGAGAGATGATTTTTCTATGATGAAAAACCCCAAATCAAATACCAAAATTTATAGGTACTTAGAATTTATTTTACTATAGTGACTGAGGCACTGGTAGGCTTCCAAATTACTTTACAATTGTAAATATATCAATAAAACAGTGTGTTCACTTGATACCTGTATATATAGTTGTGTTTCATTTTAATCATGGATTTTGGAGTTTTTATCAGAGAATTTGCAATTTTTTATCAGAAAAAACCAGGATCCCCACAAATCACTACATTTTCTAAATTTTTGTAAAGAAACATTCCTTTCATAGGCACCAACTTTGGTTTTTACCAGTGGGTGCTTGAAAACATAAAAAAACCCAGAACAAAACAAAATGGTGCTTTACTTTAAACTAGACACATTCCTGTGCTGAGCCCTGTGCATGCCCAGAAGAGGCAGCACGTTACTTTAATCCAGCTTGCCCCGCATCCGTAAAGACCGGGTGCTTCAGTGGGGCTTTTTTGGCACTTTTATCTAATAGCTGATTGAATCAGCTATAGTTAAAAGTGACCAAAAGCCCTACTGACGTGCCTAATCTTTACAGATGCTGTACACCCAGGTTGAAATAAAGCATTCCTTCTTTTAGTAAAGCATTTGGGAGGTGGGGGTTAACATTTGCAAGTAGCCACAGAGCTCTAATGCATAAAACCAAAATGGCCATAGCTTGTGGGTGTTGAGCACCCACTAATATTTTTCATGGATGCCTGAGACCCAGAGAACCCACGGAGTCGGCACCTATAGCTTCTTCTACACTGTAAAGGCCTGATTCAGAGTCAGGCATTTGCCTTACAGTCATTAATTTTACTATTTCCTGAAGCTCAGAATATCCCTAATACTCTGGTATTTTAGATGCTTTAAGTCTCACGTAGGGGTGCTATTTGCTATTCCAGTTGCAACCCAGAATGAAATGCAGGTCTTGACAGGTGAGCAGGAACCAGTTTGAGTTACTGTTGTCAAATACACAAGTGTTTTGGTTGTAGAAATCAAAACATAATAGTAATAATAATAATGATAATTTAACTGTACACAAACCTATGTGCTGGTGATATTAAATAATTTAATATGGGTACAGCAAAAATATTTTACTTCTCCATAAGAAGTCATTCCTAAAATATTTTGAGTAATAATAGTTTGCTCAAATTAAAACTACAATGGGGCACTTCATGGTGTTATTCGTTTCATATAAGTGATCTATTGTGGATATTCATTATATATAATTTCCTCTGTATTAAATAGAAGCATATGTAATTCACACAAATAATATAAAAAATACTAAAGAGCCACATCTCTAGGGAACAACTCCAGCTCACCTTATTCATCTGAGCAATCCCAGGGAAGTCAAAAAAATTATGGAGTATACTTATTTTATATGTATTCTCTGGGGTACTGATTCTGAGGCCAGAATTAAGAGGTCGCCGAGTTTTTTATTTAGAGGTCACTGAATGTGTTGGGATTTTAAAAAAACATTCAGCATTGGTTCTAACTTTTAAGTTATTAGAATAGATTCTCAGTGGGAGCATCTACATATGCAACTAATAAGAGTGAATATACTCTGGCCCAATTTGAGTTGGAGCAAACTAATTCTAACATCACTATCTGCACATGCATTTAAGTGCAGTGATTTACTGCGCTACTGGATACCACCTGTATCTGACAGGACTATCCGGCAGCACAAAAAATTAGTCTACCGTG
>NW_017728918.1:94210262-94224693 GCF_001723895.1 Crocodylus porosus | reverse complement strand
TGTTCACTTGATACCTGTATATATAGTTGTGTTTCATTTTAATCATGGATTTTGGAGTTTTTATCAGAGAATTTGCAATTTTTTATCAGAAAAAACCAGGATCCCCGCAAATCACTACATTTTCTAAATTTTTGTAAAGAAACATTCCTTTCATAGGCACCAACTTTGGTTTTTACCAGTGGGTGCTTGAAAACATAAAAAAACCCAGAACAAAACAAAATGGTGCTTTACTTTAAACTAGACACATTCCTGTGCTGAGCCCTGTGCATGCCCAGAAGAGGCAGCACGTTACTTTAATCCAGCTTGCCCCGCATCCGTAAAGACCGGGTGCTTCAGTGGGGCTTTTTTGGCACTTTTATCTAATAGCTGATTGAATCAGCTATAGTTAAAAGTGACCAAAAGCCCTACTGACGTGCCTAATCTTTACAGATGCTGTACACCCAGGTTGAAATAAAGCATTCCTTCTTTTAGTAAAGCATTTGGGAGGTGGGGGTTAACATTTGCAAGTAGCCACAGAGCTCTAATGCATAAAACCAAAATGGCCATAGCTTGTGGGTGTTGAGCACCCACTAATATTTTTCATGGATGCCTGAGACCCAGAGAACCCACGGAGTCGGCACCTATAGCTTCTTCTACACTGTAAAGGCCTGATTCAGAGTCAGGCATTTGCCTTACAGTCATTAATTTTACTATTTCCTGAAGCTCAGAATATCCCTAATACTCTGGTATTTTAGATGCTTTAAGTCTCACGTAGGGGTGCTATTTGCTATTCCAGTTGCAACCCAGAATGAAATGCAGGTCTTGACAGGTGAGCAGGAACCAGTTTGAGTTACTGTTGTCAAATACACAAGTGTTTTGGTTGTAGAAATCAAAACATAATAGTAATAATAATAATGATAATTTAACTGTACACAAACCTATGTGCTGGTGATATTAAATAATTTAATATGGGTACAGCAAAAATATTTTACTTCTCCATAAGAAGTCATTCCTAAAATATTTTGAGTAATAATAGTTTGCTCAAATTAAAACTACAATGGGGCACTTCATGGTGTTATTCGTTTCATATAAGTGATCTATTGTGGATATTCATTATATATAATTTCCTCTGTATTAAATAGAAGCATATGTAATTCACACAAATAATATAAAAAATACTAAAGAGCCACATCTCTAGGGAACAACTCCAGCTCACCTTATTCATCTGAGCAATCCCAGGGAAGTCAAAAAAATTATGGAGTATACTTATTTTATATGTATTCTCTGGGGTACTGATTCTGAGGCCAGAATTAAGAGGTCGCCGAGTTTTTTATTTAGAGGTCACTGAATGTGTTGGGATTTTAAAAAAACATTCAGCATTGGTTCTAACTTTTAAGTTATTAGAATAGATTCTCAGTGGGAGCATCTACATATGCAACTAATAAGAGTGAATATACTCTGGCCCAATTTGAGTTGGAGCAAACTAATTCTAACATCACTATCTGCACATGCATTTAAGTGCAGTGATTTACTGCACTACTGGATACCACCTGTATCTGACAGGACTATCCGGCAGCACAAAAAATTAGTCTACCGTGCCCTAACTTCTGCACAAGCATAGACCGTGATGCTTTACTACACAGCAAATTAGTCTTCTGCACAGCAAACTATGTTGTGTAGACGCACCACCTACAGCTAACAGAGCTTTAACAATTTAGGCCACATGAGAACTTACCCATTGACTGAAGTCATGGATTTCAGTGGGCACATTTATACAAGGTGCTTTACTGAACAGCAGACTAATTTGCTGCACAATAAAACATCACTGTCTATACATGCCCAGTGAGAAGAGAGTAAAGCCAGTACTGATTGCTTTTGAAATATCCATCTTATAGCTAACGGGACAGCTTATATAAGTAAGGTGAGTAGGTCAGACAGAACATTTGATAAACATTTGATACCTTGATAACCCTTTGCTCAACCACAGTATCCAACCACTCAATAAATGATTCCACAGTGGCATTCTTCTTTAGCAGGTCCTTCAGTTCTTGAAACACTGTAATAGAGTCATCTACCATGTAAAAAGGAAAAAATATCGTTGCACACTACTCTGAAGAGGAGAGAAAACCACTCACCAGTCATTTGACAATTTTGTAGCATGGAAAAGAAAGGCAAGGCAAGAATTAGAGCAGTGAAAGAATAAGAAATTCACCAGTGAAGCAAGCATTCAGGTGTTAAAAGTTCTTCAACACTGCAAATTAAGGGAGACTATGACTACGACAATAGATGTTTTCTAAGAAAATAACATTAAATAAGAGAATACTGACTTTTCCATTTGTTTAAGGATCTACTTTTGGAACTATGTCTAGCTCCAAGTTTAGAAGGGCACAGAACACAGAATTACCATCTGATAATATGTGTGTTAGGTAGTGGATAACAGCTTATTGTGTTTAGCTTCTCCAATGCCAATGGAGTCTCATTAGGAATAGCACAATCAAATAGCAAATACTTCCAAGATTCCCTCCTTTATAAAGCCTTTGATAAGCTTACCCAATGGATTTATGGCTAATATCTTATTTTTGCACTTAAGATAGCAAAAGCAAAAAATAAAACAATAAAAGATGGGAAAATGAGAGTAAAAAAAGCAACTAAAATGGAACTGGTTGTGATCCATTACTTAACTGAAGATAAAACAAAATATAATTCCTTCAGACTTTCGTGTTAATAGAAGAAGCTTTTGCTGTCAATTCTGTCAGTTTCTGACCAATATGTCTCCAAAGTGATAAGTAGTAGTAATAATATATTTAGGCCCTGAAGAGAAGGTTGTATCCTTTTGCCTCAAAGAAGCACCTTTTCTCCTTTTATAGTACCAGTTTGATATAGGAATAAGTTTTAAAAAGTAGAAAATGATTTTGAAGAGAAATCAGTTTTAGAATTTTTTTACAGAAAATAAAGAGTAGAAAAATAGATATCTCATTTTATCAAGAACTTTAATTTTGTATAAAGATTAGTTTTCTCCAAAGTATCCTTTTATGCAAAAAAAAGGTCAACCAGCTCTAGAACCCAGTAAGTGAAGCTAGAAAATAAAGGTGATTTTAGCAGTTTTTCTTTAGTAGCCCTAGTACCCTGTCTTTGCTATTAAGCAAGTTGTTAAAAAACATTTTCAGGAGCTGATCACTTTTGCTGGCCTATGTGAAAAATGTTATAATTTATATCTAGATTCTAGAAGATGATGTAGAGAGTATTTTCTAAACCAGTGGGGACTAACCTTTTTGGCAGACATGCCACAAGTTAGCCCACATCCTCCCTAAGTGCTACTATGATCCCCTTCCTTTGCCCAGCCTGCTGCTCTGCCTTTGCTCCCTTATTCTGTGTTCCCTGCTTGGTCTCCCATTCTGCTTTCTGCCCTATCTGTTGCTGTGTTGTCCCCTCTCTGATCTGTCATATGCCACACACAGAGGCTGCTGAGGCTACATCTAGCACTTATGCTTCAGGTTGTCCAGTCCTGCTCTAAATGACCACCATTTCAAAAAATTGTACAGCTGGGAAGACAACATCAGGTGCAACTTCGTTAAAGCTCTATTACCAAGACTGATTCTAGCATGTAGTATTTGGTCTTAAGGTTCTCTTGTTGGAAGCAATATTCCAACTGAAACTCTTTTTTAAATTTTTTTAGGTGAACCCTACCTATCATAGGCAATTCAGAGTTGGATGCACAAACTTTACTTCACAAAATACCTTACCACAGACTTACATTCGGTGTAGACCTCCCCATCAGAGTCTGGGCTGCCAGAGACCGTGAGAAGAGCTTGAGAGCCAATGCTATTCAAATCAACTTTTTCAATATCAGATACCATAGAGTTCACCACAAGCTGATCAAATAGGGCTGGTCGGGCAATCTGTAAAAGATGTCAGGGTAAAATGCTAAGGCTTACACCGGCATAAAGGACTCAGTGGGTGCAGATACATGTGCACTTTACTGCAGAGCTGACTAATTAGCTCCACAGTAGTGTCACTGTCTATATGTGTATTAAGGAGCAGTAAATTAATTAACTCTGCTGTAGGATAGTACTGTCTAGGACAAGTACTATCCTATGAAGGAGTCATTTAGTGCACCAAGATTCATGTGTAGATGCTGGCCTGGGCTGGTTGGGGCACAACAATGCTATAGTGCAGGACTGCCAGCTGGCTAGCCCCTCCCTGTAGCTCTCTTGTGCCCCAGCCAGCCCCCTCCATCACCCAGAGCCCTACTGCCACCCATAGCGCCAGGTCCTCTGCCAGTCTGGGGCTGCCCTGCCCCAGCTTAAATTTCTGCAGTCCTGGGTGCATGTGTAAATGCTGCACCCAAGAGCAGCTGACTCTGGCACGAACTGCACCTGGAGTTTATTCAGTCGGGATAACTGCACATGTAGATTCACCCAGTAACTCCTAGAAGAGAAAGCATCTTTGGTTGGCTCATGGGGGTTTTTTCCTAGGCTGATGAATGATCAGATTTTTTCACAGCTCAGCTATCAAACTTCCCCACCACTAGAAGACAAATATGTCAACAGTAATCATAAAGAGCTGTCATGACCAAGGGAGACCTGATTCAAACTTCATGCTAGCTACCTCTTGGTTTGTTCAAAATTAATACTTTAATAAAGTGCTTTCCACTGGAGTACTTGCAGAATGTCACTTTCATTTTTTAGTTTTCTTCATTTATAAATAAGAGAAGTGAAGGCATTTATATAATATTTCCAAAGTTACAAAGGAGAGCTAAAGCAGACATTGAATATCAGATCTGTGTACTACCCACAGGGCAATGTGGTATTGTGCTGTTTCATAATTGTGAATAACTGGATATCGTCAGTGTAGAGCTAGCATCATCAGACCTATGTCACTTACGTAGAGAGATACCAGGTTAATCCAAAACAGAGAAACTCACTAAGCACCACACTGAAAGTCATGGAGAGGAGAATTCTTCTCTGTTAGGCCAGAAGGATCATTTGATATTTTCTACTTTGGGAAAAAAAATGTAATGCACGCTTATCCCGTATTGTAATTTGAGTGCCAAAGCAAGAAGAAGTGTTTGCGGAGAAAGGTACTGAAGGGGATTATAGCAGTATCACCTGAAATGCAGACAGATTTGCCCCTGACTAAAACTAGTTTAAAAATGGGAAGACTTGTTTCATGAACCTTTTATCATAAAACACATTCTATTTTGTTCAATGGAAAATTTCAAAATGCTTTGACCAGTTCTACCCATGGCATTCTTTCGCTTGTTCTGTGACACTCAAAGTCCTGAATCCACAAGGAGGGAGGGTTTTTTTGGCAGCAACTGGACTTTTAACAATATTGTGCTGTATCCACTGTTCTGTGAGGCTTATTACATGTAATGTACAATGTCTTGTATGATGCAAATTCCTGTTCTTATCTCTCAGGCTTACCTGAGCCAGGTGCAAGAATGACGTCTGTCGTTTCAGAGAAGAAACAAATCTTCGTGCAATAGGAAGTTTCTTTTCCATCAGGGCTTCTGGTAGGTTTTCCAAAGAAGAAACTACCCACTGTTCCCAGTTTTTAGCAAAAGTTCTTATATCTGCTAATAAACTACAGTAAAAATAATTTAATAAAGACCAACATTGATTTGCATCTTTTTTAAGAGGTATTATTTAAAAAGCCAAGGGACCTCCTGCAGAAATATCAGCAATATAATAATGTAGACAGACAAAATCTCAAGGAGGAAGGAATAGGAGGATTCACACATGACAGATACCAGTCCCAATCATAATGAATTGCTGGAAAGGTGCTTTGATACCATAGCCATGATTTTGATATAGGAATCTCACTAGGGAGAAATTAGTCTTTCTCCAAATAAAAGAACATTTTCAGTCTCCTTTATCCACAAAGATCTGTCCTGTAACCTACTTACCTTTGTACCTACTCCCTTCATTCTCTTCCTTTCATGTCCAAGTTCACTCAATACACTTGTCTGGAGGGTTTCTCCTAAAGGAATGGATTTTCTTCCTAAACTGGCTACATTAGCTATTCAGCTAATGCAGGGGTATTTAAGCTTTTTTAGTCTAAGTAACCCCAGTAGCTGGACACCGAGCATGGGGGGCGAAGGGGTGGTATGTGGCTGGACACGGAGCAGGGAGGTGGGGACAGCGTATGGGTAGGTGGGAGGGGATGGAGCATTGCCGCTTCCAAAGAGCAGAACCAGGGCAGAGCGGGGAAACTCACTGGGCTGGGGTGAGGGCAGCAGTGCCCCTCGGCAGGGTGGGGAAGCTCACCGGGCTGGTGTGTGGTGGCAGTCACCGCCACATGTGAGCTTCCCCACCCCACAGAGGGGTGCCACTGCCCTCGCCCCACCCTGGCCCTGCCCTTGCAAAGCAGTGGCACTCCATCCCTGTCAAATGACGCTTACCCCCTAGGACCGGTCCAAGTACCCCTAGGGTAACATGTACCCCTAGTAGACAACCCCTGAGTTAATGGGAAAAAAGCTACAGCTGCTATATCTGCTTTCAGCCAGATGCCATAACTCCTGGGACAGGGGTATCTTGAGTAAATGAGAACAGATTCTCAGCTGCTGTAATTTAAACTGGCAAGGATGCTGCTAGAAATGGTCACACTGAATACAGGTTGTAAGAGCTCTCCCCCTCATTACTCCCTTGCAAACTTTGTACAAGTAAAGATCTATTCTAAGGTGTTAATAGCAACCACAGCCCTTATCCCGTAATCTTTATCCATGCAATTAGTTTTCAGTCAGGAGAAGAGTGCCACTGAATTCAGAAAGCTAGAATTTGATCAGCTGGGCCCCAAAAATGGAAATTAAAAAAAATTATACTCATTCAATTTCATTTAATTACAAATGTAATGTGACTATCAAGTCATAGGAGGAGAGGGCAACTACCTAGTACATCCAGATTTTAAAATATTTTGAAAAAACTTCCACATAGGTCTATTTCAGTTTTACAGACTCCGTCAGTTCAGACTACTATGGTTCCATTTTAGGAATGTATAGACAATTAATGTGAATGTAAAAATATATATATATACTATCAACTGGTCATCTGCTGCCTCCATAGCTTTTTTGGAACATTTTACCTCCTAATAATTAATATAGCATTAGTATAAGCTGCCAAGTACTTACTTTTCTGGCATTTCTTGCATTGTTGCAGGAATAAGTACATCTGTAAGGACCTTGAACAAGATAATAAAATACATTTTATTACACTTCCCTTTTCAACATATTGAGAAAGGAATTTAAGTCCTGGTAAATTTCACTTCCATTCTAAAGTCCTAAAAATCTTTTCCATTTACATCCCTTTGAAGCTTTCCCCCTGCTTCTTGAGAAAAGAAAAATCTAGATAAAGAAGAAAAGAAACAGACATAAATAGCAGTCTCTTTTCACATTCTTCATTGTTAAGGATATGTTAATTCAGTAAAATTTCCTATATTCTGCCTGTAGTCTGAATAGGAATCACAGTATTTGATAGAGGTATATCTCAAAACTTCTCCAAAATCCTTTCACTTTGTATTTTGTGAAACAAGAACTTATCATAATGGAATGAGTTGTGACTGTTAAACAGAGCCAGCACAATAATTCTGTGACAACTGGACAAGAAAGATGGTAGTAGAATGGATTATCATAGAACTATAGTAAATTAGGGTTGGAAGGGACCTCAAGAGGTCATTTAGTCCACCCCCTGCACAAAGCAGGACCATCCCCAACTAAATCATTCCAGCCAGGGCTTTATCAAGCTGAGCCTTAAAAACCTCCGAGGATGGAAATTCCACCACCTCTCTAGGTAACTTGTTCCCATGCTTCACCATCCTCCTAGTAAGAAAGTTTTTCCTAATATCCAACCTAAACCTCCCTTGTTGCAACTTGAGACCATTGCTCCTTGTTCTATCATCAGCTACCACTGAGATCAGTCTAGCTCCATCCTCTCTGAGGCCATCCTTCAGGTAGTTAAAGGCTGCAGTCAAATCCCTCCTCAGTCTTCTCTTCTCTAAACTAATTAAACCCAGTTCCCTCAGCATCTCCTCACAAGTCATGTGCCCCAGCCCACTAACCATTTTCATTGCTCCCTGCTGGACTTTCTCCAACTTAGCCACATCCTTTTTATAATGGGGCCCCCAAACCTGGACACAGTATTTCAGATGTGGCCTCACCAGTGCCAGACAGGAATAATTACTTCTCTTAATCTGCTGGCAACACTCCTATTAATGCAGCCCAGTATGTTGTTAGCCTTCTTGGCAACAAGGGCACACTGCTGAATCATATTCAGCTTACTGTCCACTGCAACCCCCAGGTCCTTTTCTGCAGAGCCGTTGTTGAGCCAGTCAGTCCCCAGGCTGTAGCAGGGCATGGAGTTCTTCCATCTTAAGTGCAGGACTTTGCACTTGTCCTTGCTGAACCTCATGAAATTTTTTTTGGCCCAATCCTCCAATTTGTTTACATCACTCTGAATCCTAGCATATCTACTACACCTCCCACCTTTGTGTGACCTGCAAACTTGCTGAGTGTGCAATCCATCCCATTGTTCAGATTGCTAATGAAGATATTGAACAAAGCTGGCTCCAGGACCAACCCCTGGGACACTCCACTTGATACCGACTGCCAGCTAAACATCAAATCATTGATTACTACTCCCTGAGCCTGACAATCCAGCCAGGTTTCTATCCATCTGACAGTCCATTCATCCAACCCAGACTTCCTCAGCTTGCTTGCAAGAATGTTGTGGGAAATGCCTTGTTTAAGTCAAGTTATATTATGTCCACTCCTTTCCCTTTCTGCATCCACAGAACCAGTCATAGAAGACAATCAGGTTGGTCAGGCATGACCTGTCCTTGGCAAATCCATGCTGACTGTTCCTAATCACCTTCTTCTCCAAGTGCTTAGAAAGGATTCTTTGAGGACCTGTTCCATGATTTCTCCTGGGACTGAGTTGAGGCTGACTGGTCTGGAGTGTTGGATTGAATTTCTGAATATATCAGAAACTTTTGATGTGACCTTAAGCCAGCTGCTGTGCCTTGCTATAATAGAGGTACTTATCTTTCTCCAAGTCATTGTCTGCTTGGTCTATTTAGACAGTAAACTTTCAGGGGCAAAAGTTTCTCTCACAGCACAAAACCATGACTCTCCCTTCTAGATATTTTAGGTCCCCAATATCAGGGTATTGGAGGACTTCGTTCTCTTCAATGTGCTTATCTTCACAGCACCCTGTCAGGTATGGACCCTGCTTGAGAGATGTGGAAATCAGAGGAAGTTAGGTGTATAAATCCAGTATGATCTGAGCTGAGGGGAATGAGCACATGAACAAGCTACTGGGAGGTAAAAGGAGATTTACCACAGGTCAGCTGCTTAATGGTAACTGCCTGTGTATGTGGTGCCCCCTCCTTCAATCATCCTCCCACACTCTCCCCAGCCCCAAGCAGCTCCTTGCAGGCTGGAAGGCTGCCAGTCTGCAAGAGGAAACCCACAATTTCCCGCGGTTTTCTCATTTAAAGGGGGAAATCCACATTTTTCTCCTTTAAAGGAGAAAAGCTGTTTTTTTACATGCTTTTCCACAGAGAACAGGAAACCCAGATCCCTGTTGATTAGTATCCTCAGCAATTGAGCTATCCCTTCTTCTCCTGCACGTATGTCCTGGAGAGTTTTCACCATTTGTTGCAGGTCCTGTAACTCATTCACAGAGATGTGAAAAAACTATTGAGAGATTCCACTGGACTCCAACCCCTCCAATTGTCTTTTTGGCAAAAAGGAAAGTCTAGACCAACTTTCTTATACAGTTCATATAATATAAACACATTTGTTCCAACTATTGTGATCATTATTGTAACCCACTAAAATTGTTTGATAATATAATATCAAGAATGTTTTGAATTCTTAGAAACAAGACCTAAGGGAAAGTGACATAGAAGAAATACTGAATTCTTTAATTTAAGTCATGGGAAATTTTATTATTTCAGGGTTCTAATTCTGTACTTTGTGGCATTTTCCCCCTTTGACATAGATATTATCTTTATTCATAACAAGTGTGTATGTAGATTTTGTACTATCCATTTGTAACATGAAAACCCACTATAAATCCAAAGCACATAAGGAGATAAGGCAGTGGAGATAGTCAAAGAGGAGTAATTCATATCTTTATACTATTTTCGTACTACATATTGAATCTAGTAATATCTACTTTCTTTACTGCTGTAATGCCTTTCTGAAATACATTTTCCTTTGGTGGATATTTTTCTTGATTGCAGTAAAGAAATACAAATAGTCCCAGAAAAATATGTAGTGTTAAGTAACCCCAATTCTGTTCACGCATCAGCTTGGTTTTCTGACTTGTCAGTTGCTCCTTCATGTAATCTTTGTGGATCTGTGAAACTTAGCAGGAAGATTGCAATAATCCTTTCATATTTGTATGGTGTCTCCTGTTGAACTCCAGATGCTTTAAAGACTTTCATTACTTATGGATCAGACTTTTCTAAGAAATCCAACACACACACCTGAAAGTGGCATCCCTGATTGCTGCTATTTCCTTTTCATGGGTGGTAAAGTTAAACAGAGAGAGATTAGATGCCGAAGTCTAAGATCCCTACTCTAGCCTGGTTTGCACAGTTTTTACAGTGATTCAGTTTTTTAATTAGAGAGGGAATTCTTTTACCAAAATAGATGCATCAGGATAGCCCCGAGGGTGAAACACCACTCTGTACTATGCAGTAGTGAGAGTTCCTTAGCATACTACTGTGCCTATATCTATAGTAAGGGTGCACTGATAGAGATTTACGGGGGTGATACCGATAGCTGATTTTTAAGGGGGCATATTGGCCAATACTGATCCAATTTCTGATGTGCAGCCTGGCAGCTTGAAAAGAAGTGTCCGGCTGGTAAGTCTGTTGTGGTGGAAGGGGAGGGCATAGGTGTGGGGAGGGCAGATCAAGACCCCTGCGGTGAGGGAGGGAGTGGGGCTGGGGCTGGGGCAGGGGCATGTACTTCCCAGCCAGGTCAGAGCACAGGATGGAGCTGTGGCTCGTTGTGGGGTGTGGGGAGGGAGGGTGGCTACTACCACTGTGCATACCCTAGAAGGGCAAAGGGGGCACGTGCCCTCAGATCTGTGTGCAGGGTGGGGTGGGCTGCTGCTGTGGGGTAGGGCCGGGGCTGTGCTCCAGCCCAAAGCAGCAGCCCAATCTGCTCCGCACACAAATCTAGAGGCACACCCCCCCTCCATGCCCTCCCGGGGTGTGCACAGCAGCAGGAGCTGCCCTGTCTCCCCGTGACCCCCGGATGAACCGCGGCTCCATCCACTGGGGAGCACCTGCCACTGCTCCAGCCCCATTCCCTCCTTCATCACGGGGTCCTCAATTTGTACCCTATCCCCCTTTCCTTTCTCCTCCCCTTCCACCACAACAGACTTACCAAATGGACACAGCTATCCAAGCTGCCAGGCTGTGTTCCTTACTGCCTACATGCTGTGCTGTGGCTGCACACGTGTATATATCAGCCACATAAGGCAAAAAAAGCTGACTTCCGATACCGTCAATTTTCTTTGTAAGGGTGCCGATCTGATATCGGACCAATGTATTGGTGCACTTCCACTCTACCTCTACAGGTACTACTACTTTCACAAGAGTCAGACCAGGCCTGTGCCACAAGGTTCGCCAACAAAATTAGGCTGGTTGACCTTCCAACCAGAATAGCAACAGAAAAATTTTTTAACTAGTGCAGGTGGATCAGTTTATTAAGAGGATTATACAGCATAGAGTCTGTGACAGCAGGCAACTGGACTCACTCTCCCAGAGGGTCCCTTAGAGTCTTGTGTTCCCATGGCTATTATACCAGAAAAAAAAACCCTGATAGAAAACCAGGTGATGCCGGCAAAAGAGGTTTTTTACCATTCTAGTTAAGAATCTTGAACAACATCTTGTAGAACAACATAAGCTGTACTGGGAAAAGAGCTTTTGATACTGGTATTAGTTGTAACTATTTTGTGTATAGGCAAGACCTCATCTTTATTCGGGCTTAATCTTCATTGTGGGTATTGGCTCCGTAAGGGGAGTTTACTTCAGTAAAACTTGAGTGAGAAGCTCAGGATTTGGCCTTGTGTGTGACAAAAATTGTGGCTGATTAGGGAACAGAATTCTGTTTTCACTTAGACTGGTTTTATGCAAATGACATTTATAGCATCAATGCTGGTTTTACACAAGTGTGGAGAAGACAGTCAAGTCCCAGGACTTCTCTTGTTCTAACTTCTGTATTATATTTTATCTAGGTACAAGCAGTGAGATGGCAGAGGTTAGCCATATAACTGAATGCCTAGCTCACCTTGTAGAGTATTGAGTCACAGACACAGAAGATGTCGATGATGATAGGATTTTCAAGCAGAGGCAGAAGGTGGTCTGGCATTCCTTGCCAAAAATGTAACAAAAAATGCTGAATCTATGGAAAGAAAACCAAAACATTGGTCATGCATAAGCAGTGCCTTTTCTGCTACCTGTGCATATATAACCAAGAATGTGTGTGTAAACAGCCTTACCTCTTCAAAGTTCCCATTAATTGCATTGTCAAGGACACACTGACAGTGTGTTTTATACATCATGATAAGGGTATCTACCTGTTTTGGAAGAAAGAAAGATTAAACAGAATCTGTGCCCCTTCCCCTTTAGTTATATAACAAAACAGGTTTCTGCTTTCTTTTGCTAGTGCTTAAGTACAGAACACAAAATTTGTAGTATAAAAGAAGTGAAAATGTATGACACAAATATATATATTGTGACCATAGCTCTATAGGAAATAACAGTATATTGAACATTCATATCTAATACTTTATCAACATTTCCAGGGCCCCTTCCTACTATCAGAAGTGCAGGTGCATCACTGAATATATTTTGAAAATGCATAGAGAGCTATTGCTTGGACAGAAAGACGTTACTTCTACCAAGTCAGTTGGTGAAGTACATGGACATTTTTAAAGATAGGATTAATCACTAAGGGCAGTGCAAGTTAATCATTAGGCTACTATAGGCGTCTATGAGTGTTTTGAAACATCATCTGGTTGGACAAATGAGAAAAAAGCTGTCAGTCATTTGGTCAAAGTTTAATCATCACCTTACAAAAGCAAAGCTTTAAACCAGAACTTTTCTTTCATCTCAATAAACTGATTCATCTCAAGTGTAATGCTCTTTTATATTAATGGGACTACAGAGAAATAACTGACAGTAAAAATTGTCTTCATGTCTAGAAAAATGAGATCACATGTAAGTAAAGTTGTTCATCTGCAAAACATTTTCAAAAAGAAAAAACCTAGACACTGGGCAAAATCTGGTTGATGCTCCTAAAAAGCTTGCTAAGGCTAGCAAATGTTTCCAGTGAACCACAGCCCACTTTTGTATGAAACAGGTTACGCTTTAGACTGTCAGAAAAATTATGATGAGTTCTAATACATAGTTCCTTGTGTGAACCAATACTATTGACTTTGAAAGTGTTGCACAATAGCATGTTAATGAATTCACCATGTTACTGAATTATTTGTAGACCTTTTGAAAAATGTTAAATAAATAAAAAATCACATTTCAGAAAATATCATCCTTTTTTAATTGTAACTCTCACAGTTGACATTTGCTTTTCCAAATTCTCAAATTTCTCACATATCTTCATCCTCATTAGAAATCATTTGAGCTATATTTTGGATATTTTCACAATTCTGCAGCTGAATGAAATATTTCTTTCCAAGAATTATACTGTGATACATCAATGAAACTATATCTGTACAGCAGTGGCCATGTGGAGCAGCAGCTGGGCAGCACAGAGGCAGTGGTGAGCATGAGTGACTGGTGTCTCCAGAATCTGGAGAAGCCACTGATGGGAGTGGTCCTCCCAGGGGGAGCACCAGCCCTACCAACAGCATCAATGTTGACCATTGGGGGGGTACATGCACCCCCATGCACCCCCTACCAGTTGCCTATGGTGGTGAAGCAGCTGCACTGCAGCCTAGCACAGCACAAGCTCTAGGCAGGCAGCAGCAGAAAACACTGCCTTACAGCGGCAAGCAGGACGGCTGCTTTCCTTTGCATTGAGCAGTTCATGCCCTGCTGCTGCTGCCACATCTCAGACCTGATGGGTGGCCCAGAGCTGGCATGAGGCCCAAGCTAGCAGCGGCAGTGGGGAATTAACTGGTGCTCAACCAGGAGGGGCCAGCAGGGGCACACATCCAGGAGAGGCCAGCAGGGGACTGCATGCTTAAGGGCAACCAACACTGGAAGGATGCAACAGGCTACAATCAGACCTAGACAGGTTACAAGGGTGGGCAGATGAGAATAGGATGGGTTTCAACACAGACAAGTGCAAGGTGATGCATCTGGGGAGGAACAACCGGCACCATACCTACAGGTTGGTCCCCTCTTGTCAGCACAGAGGCGGAAAAGGATCTTGGGGTCATCATTAACTCCAAGATGAACATGGGCCGGCAGTGTG
>NW_017728918.1:94207549-94209898 GCF_001723895.1 Crocodylus porosus | reverse complement strand
TAGATGAACACCTTGCTGGGGTCGTTTGACCCCAGTATTCTTTCCTGCCCAGGGCAGGGGGTCGGACTCGATGATCTGCTCAGGTCCCTTCTGACCCTAGAAGCTATGAGACTATGAAACTATGAAACACAGGGGAAAAGCAGCCGCTCCTCCTCCTACTGCCGGCGCCCTGTGCTGAAGCCACTCGGAGCTCACGCAGGGCTGCCTGTGCCTGCTCTCCGTTGCCACCGCTGCCCCCACAGGGTGATGGTGACACAGCAGAGA
Source organism: Crocodylus porosus (assembly GCF_001723895.1). Taxonomy (NCBI): domain Eukaryota; kingdom Metazoa; phylum Chordata; order Crocodylia; family Crocodylidae; genus Crocodylus; species Crocodylus porosus. The sequence continues at coordinate 94,209,634 of NW_017728918.1, read as the reverse complement.
GGCAGGACAGCCCTGCATGAGCTTTGCCTGGCAATGGGGGAGTGCGCTTTTCCCCCATGCTAAGCACCATCCTCCCTGCTGCTGCTCAGTTCAGATGGGAAAGCATGGCGTGTCTGGGGCTGTGTGTTTGTCCCCACCCATACCACAGGGCTGGGATGGGGGCACTGGGAGTGAGAGGATGCATGGGAGCCAGCAGCAGCCAGGCAGGAGCACAGGGCTTGTACTGGTGTCCCGGGGCTAGCATTGGCAGGGCCCAGAGCAGGGCAGCAGGAGCACAGGATCCTGGCTGCCAGGGACTCTATGGAGCAGGTCAGTTCCCTCCTCTCCTTGCTGGTGCAGCCCAGCCCGGCGGCACAGACCCCCTGCCACCCCACACCCCGTTCTCCTACCACCACACTCTGGGCCGTACTGGTGCTGGCCTCGGGACATTGGTGCAGGCCCTGCGCTCCCACTTGCTACCACTCCCCCACCCCTCCCCCTGCTGCTTTTCTCACTTTTCTACCCACCCGTCCACTGGCCACTCCGCACTACATGGCTCCCATACCCACACAGACACATCCACACATCCCTACAACCCCCATATGCAATCACTTCTGCATATTTAACACAAACAAATCAGGACAAATATATTTTTTAATTAAATTAAAATATATTATTATGGGTGTTTGATTTTTAGTATGTAATTTGTTTTTTATTCCCCTAAGATGACAAACCCTTTTCCCCCAAGGAGTACTTCCAGGGGCCAGGGGAGGGACTTCCAGTGGCAAAGGTCAGAGGTTAGGGACAGGACTTCTGGTCCCAAGGTGGCAACCAGGGGGCAGGACACCTGTCAAGGGGTGGGGCTATGCATGTGACCCTCGACAGCTTGCCAAATTCAGTAAGCAGCCCTCTGCCCAAAATAACTGCCCACCCCTAATCTACAGAGTCTCAGCCGTGCTGTGCTGAATCTTCTTTCAACTACAACAGAGATTATCTACATAAGAAAGTTCCGCTTTAACTTAAACTAAGCTATGTTCCCACTATCATTTCTAAAATGCAGAATATACTTTTGTTTATCCAAAAAGAGCCTATTTTTGGAACCATGAGAATAATCTAAGACAGCAACTGCAGACAGGAGGACAAGGCCAGTAGACTTGTTTTGCCAGATACCTCCAGTTGCCCTCACACATTGATGTTACAGGAGTACCCTGTAACAAATGAGAGATGTCAGAAAGTCATATATAGTTGGTAGATAATGTTTCTGTAGCTGGTACCCATCATTGGACATATCTACATGAGATGCTACTGTGCAGCGGTTATTTTGCATTTATGTAGCGCTTGTAGCAAGTACTAAATAAATACACAGTAAACAGAATTACTGCACAGTAGCACTAGCATACATCTTTTAAGTGATGCTACTAAGCAGTAACCTAATAATACTGTGCAATAGTGTATTAGCACTGTCTGTGCTGTGACATGCTACTATGCAGTATTATTAGGCTGCTGCACAGTCAGAGTCTCATGTAGATGCACCCACTATGTAGCATAATTTGCAGGTTTTGTTTAGAACCAATATCACTGTTGTTGCGCGCTGTCTAGAACTTCTTGTTGATAGCTATTCATAACACAAGGTTTTCCATGGTCTCTACTCCTTTTACACCTCCTGAAAAAGTAGACATGAGCCCAGTAGCTACAGTTTCTGAGGAGATGAATAAGGTAATAGGTACTGGAAAAGCAGGTCAGTAGCTTTCAGTTACCCCTCTCCCCAACATCACAATGGTAGCTACCATTTTGGCCACCTCGGGGGATTTAACTGTCAATTTCCAGGATCTAAGGAGCTAACCTCTGAAGTTTGGATTTGTAAAAGATGCATATCTCCTGTGGATCACGTAAAACTTTTAGATTTCGTAGATATTAGGGATGGAAGGGACCTCAGAAGGTCATCAAGTCCAGCCCCCTGCCCGAGGGGCAGGAAGTCAACTATGGTCATAGGATCCCAGCAAGATAAGCATCCAAATTTTTCTTCAAGGTGTTCAATGTAAGTGCTTCAACCACCTCCGATGGCAGGCTATTCCAGACCTTGGGGGCTCGGACAGTAAAGAAATT
>NW_017728918.1:94191024-94207241 GCF_001723895.1 Crocodylus porosus | reverse complement strand
CTAGCTAGTGTAGCACAGCTGAGCCTATAAGGATGTTGCAGGTTTTTCCTCCCAAGGTGGAGAACCTTACATTTTTCAGTGCTAAACACCATCAAGTTCTCGTCTACCCATTTGCTGAGTCTGTCCAGGTCAGCCTGGATCACCTGCCTGTCTTCTGGTGTGGATGCTTTGCCCCAGAGTTTGGTGTCATTGGCGAACTTGGCCAGTCCGCTTCTGATTCCAATGTTCACATCATTAATGAAGATGTTGAACAATATGGGTCGAAGGACAGAGCCTTGGAGGACCCCGCTGGTCACTGGACACCATGATGATTGACTTCCATCTATTAACACCCTCTGGGTCTGACCACAGAGCCAATTTCCCAGCCAGCAGATCGTGGCAGACCCAAGGCCACAGCTGGTCAGTTTTGCCAAGAGGTGATCATGGGATACCAGATCGAAGATACATACACATGATGATGACTAGTGGTTTACATCAGCAAAACTGCTAATTGAACAGTTCACAGAGCAAATGGGGATCAGAGTAACACAGTACTGACTGGTGAAATATATAATTTACCATTTCTTTTGTGCTAGTCAGTTACATAAATTCTAAGGCATTGTTCTTGTTTCCTACTAGGATGCATATAGAACTGAACAAATTGTCTATACTACAATTGTATACAAAATTAAAACAATGAAATACAAATAGAATCCTGGCTAAGAAGTATTTGCTAAGGAAATTAGTGAATAACTTCAAGTAATCCATATGATCAAAAGTTTGAGATCTGTTCATCGACCATTGATGAAGATGGGGGGAGGGAAGAAAAGATAAAATTCACCCAACTATTTCTTGCTCCAATCTAATCAGTAGAAAATTTACTTTAAAATACAAAGGCATTTGGAATGAATACAGCTCTTAACTATTTGTTTGTTTTGCCCTCCCCTTCCTACATACCATCAGTTTGTAAAATACTAGATGAGTTAATAGGTAAATAATTCAACCACCTTTCCACTGGAGAGCCAGTTAATCGGCATTAGTAAAGGTTTGCCCCTTCTATAAATCAGTCACCTCTGTTTGATTATGGACATTTGTGACTCTTTCATGTCAATACTATGATGTCTCAAAGGCTAAGATATGGAAGGAAAGTTCGCTGACAAGTTTTGGTTTGTAAATCAAGAAAGAGGCATCTCACATTTTACCTTGTCTTTAGAAATGCACCCTTGAAGCACAAAGTGTTGAGCACTGGGGAATTCTGGAAGGAGAGTTCCAGTTTTGGAACTAAGAGAATACTTTCGAGTGAAGCCACCCTAGAGTATAAAGAAAATACAAGGAAAAAATTAGATATGTGCCCCACTACTAAAACAATTATTAATACTAAACTAATGTTTTATCTAGCAAGACTCTCAGAAATTCCAAAACATTTAAGTTTGGAAGTAATCCATTCATAATATTGATTCTTATTGAACCTTGGTCCTAGAATAGTAAGGACTTAAACATGTGTTCATCTTTAGTCCCCCAAATTCTGTTTACAAAATGGTACAAACCTGGACTTAACTCCACTGACTTCATGAACTTCTGCTGGCTTCAAAGAACTGACTCAAGATTTACAGGCACAGAGCTCTGTAAGAGCAGGCAATGATATTGGGTCAAATTTATCCTAAACATAACTCTGATGATTTTTCACAGTGCTGTTTTAGACCCATGGTTTCTAGAAAAGACTTTTTAGAAACTTTTAATCCAATAACACATTCACTTCAGTAAGTGTCCAGATACACCCAAGAGGCTTATGATGGAAATAGGTTTGCATGTATTTATAAAGGTCCCCAGAATAGTCTGACTTGTACACAGGTGATTCCCATTCATTTCCTTCCATAAAGCAAATTAGCTCTGAGAGCTCTGCTACTTTTATATAGCTGACAGAGTCCTAGATTAGTCCAAAAAAAACAGGTTTATTGGTTTGATCCCTGCTGAAGATTGAGTTATCCAGGAGGAGGTAGCTACAGATATTATTGGTCTGCAGCAATACTATGAAGTAACTCCTAAGCTTAGAACTGAAGTTCCTAGACAGTAGGAGATCTCCCTAAGTAAATCCTCCAGGACTGAACATTAGAGTAAGAGGTGAGAAATAATTTGTTCAATTAAAATGCCAAGGCAATATAGGTAGGCAAATTATCATTATTCATGCTGGAATTTGGTCAGAACACTATGGTCATTTCCCTCTTCCAAACAGTGCTAGGTGCCTACAGATAACCCATAAGGATAGTATTCTCAGGAATACTTCAGTGCCTCAAACTAAGCTGGTTGTGGCACTAGTTAGGACTGACTAGGCATGTCTACACATCCAATTAATGAAGACCAATAAATTGTGGAGCTTCTTGCTCCAGAGTATTTTGGTCTCAAACACACCTTTTGAATGTGCACCCGGAAACAAAAAACTGTGGAGCAAATTGCTCTGGAGTTTATTTGTGTGCATCACATGAAGGCCAGTTGGAACAGTCCAGGCTGATAGGTGGCTCAGGGGGTCAGCCTGCCAGCCCAGGGCTGCTCCGACTGGGCTCCATGTGCTGCAGGGAGGGACGGGGTGTTGGGTGGGACACAGGGAGTCTCAGTGCAGGGCTAGCTGGAAGGCAGCCCCCATACCAAGGCACACTACACCCCAGCCAGCTGTGGAGTGGCACATGGAGATGCGGAAGCAGCCAGCCCAGGCTGACTACTCCATCATCTCCGCATGCTGTGGAACAGCTACCTGGGGTGAGGCCCCACTGGCTAGTCCTGAGCTGAGGCACCCTGTGCCTCAGCCAGCCATGGCAGCATCTACACATGTGCTGCTGTGCATGAAAAAACCCTGCAGCAGGGTAGGACTTGTATTTACAAGCCCTATCCTGCTGCAGAGTTTATTAGTTTCATGTGCCCTAATAGGGAGGTACGTGTAGATGCTGAGATATTTACTGGGCAGTTAATTGGTTAACTGTGCAGTAAACATCTTACATAGATCCACCCAATCAGAGAAAAAAATGCTCCCTCCACCAGCTTTTGTGGTTCCTAAACATTCCCCATTGCTTTCCACTTAAGTAGTAGCCTACCTTTAAGCCTGCTGAATTTGTGAGGACTAAAAATCTCAGCACAAGTGCAGGCTATATGTATATAGAGAAAAGTATATTAAAATTGTAACCCTGAACTTTCATATTAGCCATTCCAGTGTGAAGAGACAGTAGGTGCATATCAAGAAACAATAACAGCCCTACTTTACTGACTATACAATACGACATGACAAATCCACGCTTCTTTAGTTTGCTCATTTTATAATTCTCATGAGATTCTGGCTGCATCAGCCTACTTCCAGCAAAATTTGAACAGTAGCACCATGTATAACATTATTAAGGCTTTCTTACTTTTACTATTTACACTGCATCAAACTTAGTAATGCAGTATGAACTACTATAATTAAGATGAAACTACACCTGTCAAAATAAATTAACATAATACATGTCATCCTTCCTTGATGAATCATGTTGGCTCCCATATATTGCCTCTGGGCAGACTGGCCAAGGCTCAGCATTCCATTTCAATCTCACCTAATCCTGTTAGACAGGCATAGCAGTGCACAGAGCCTTGTACAGACCTTTTGAACTGAGAAGACTTTCACCCTAATAAGCCTACTAATTCTGAATGAGGCAGGATTTATCAAAGGTGTTACAAACAATTTCTGTGCCCTAGGCAGCAGCAGATGAGCCAATAGTCATCATTCTTGTGCCCCCTCTGAATTGGTGCCTGGGGCTGTTGTTTTATTTGCTCACTCCTAGTTATACTACTGTCCACTAGGCAAGTACATTCTAGTTTGAGAGCTTAAGTGGTAGTTGGACTTGTTCTAGCCCTCTGTGGGCACATCTACTCGTGCATGAACACGCTTTTCTTAATGTGCATTAAATTTAATACCTCCAATGTGAGGTACTAAATTAATGTACATTAGGCTGCCCTAATGTGCAGTAGCGCAAGCACACATTTTTTAGGTGATGCTTAATGTACAGTAGCCTATTTTACTGAGCATAAGTGTAACAGCACATTGTTTTGCGTTCCACTTTAATGCATAGTAAAATAGGCTACTGTGCATTAAAGCGCACGTGTAGATGAACACTGTGTGGGGTGAATCTCACCTTAGTATATTAGTAAGTTGAGCTGGTGTGGTACAAGGAATTAAAAAAAAAGATGTTTTGTTGTGTCTCCTGATAAGATCTCACCAGTTGGAGGTCAGTTTTAAATTAAGTAGTTTAGAAAACAAGAACTGTAGCTGATCATTGTTTATCATTCATGTTCCCCTTTAAAAAATTGAAATGTTAAACCTGATATTTCTGATCCATTTTTGAGGCTGTGGATATGAGCTCTCTCATAATCAGATTTTAATGAACAGTTCAGTGCCATTTAAAAACAAAACAAAATAGAGAGCTAGGAATGAAAAATGTATGTTACTTAAACTGCACCCTGCCTGCATCAATGTGTTCAACCACAGGTAAAGAGAGAAATGAAAGAAATTTAAATACCATATTGACCTAAATAATAGATGGTTAGATACAGGTTTGAGTCAGTATTTCTGCAGATCTACAATTGCCTTTTAGCATCAGGAGGTTTTTTAATTGATAACAGAAGCAATCTATCTGACTTCATTACGCAATTGTCTATTAAATGTATTAAAAGCTTTTATTAAAAGAAATTAGTTCATTTAAAAGGCTTTCTTTTAAAGAGTAGAATATTTGCAACATTTTACTCTGCTAATGGGCTTATATGACTGTGGCTCAGTGCTAGATTTGATATCTTAACCCACTGCCACCTGCCCTTTCATTTTAATACCATCTGTTTCTAATGGCTATTTAACATTAAGATAATTACAGCAATATTACCTGCCTAATTAACCATGCAGTCTCTAATGGCACACTAACTGATTTAGATAAAAGAATTTGCTAATATCTTCACATACAGAAAAATACTAGAAATGTGATAAAACATACCAGCAATAAAGAGCGTCTCTATTCACTGAAATTTCATTGACAAATTCTTTAAAATCTGTTGATGTTTGAGTTGCTAATAGGAGTTCCTCCTCAAGGAGTCAAGGTAAATCATTTCTGGAATAACTAATTGAACAATTTTCAAGGTAGTGAACAGGGATTCAAGCATATTATCCATTTACTTTAATGGAAAGTATGTTGCCCATTTTTCACTTACACCAATTGGATAAGACCCTGCTTAATTCTTCCTTCTAAACCAGCCTGCACAGTCCCATACAACAGAGTGTCAGACTATACCGCTCTTACGTTGGGAAGTCTCTTCTTACCAGTACTGGGCATACTCATTGGGTTTAGCTGTCAATCAAGCCAAAGATGCTGAACATACTGGCAAAGGTAGGATGTCTAATAGGACTGAGGACCGTGGAAATGACTGTATCCAGGGTGGAAAGAAATTTCAAAAAGCTTAATGTATTTGGGTCAGAGTGACCAGATAATCCCCCTCCCAGAATTCTGAAAGAATTGGCACATGAAATTGTAAGTCTATAAAGCTAGAATTTTTAGTAAAACTATCAAGCTGGGTATTGCAAGCTGTAACTGGAAAATAGTAACTGTACTACCTGTACAATATACCTATATTACAGTTAAGAAAAGGGAAAAGAGATGAGCTGGGTAACTACAGGCTCATTAGTCTGCCTTCAACTGTATGCAATTAAAGCAAGGGCTTTAGAAGAAATTTTGAAGGAAAAAATAAAGACATGGAAGTAAAGGGCAAATGGGCTAAAATGCAACATGCATTTATCAAGGACTGACCACTCTAATATCTTTCTTCAATAAGATAAATGATTACTAGACAAAGAAAAGGCAGTAGACCTCATTTGTGTGGACTTTAGTAAAGATATGGTATCACAGAGAACGTATTAGTTAAATTGTAGAAGATGGGGATTAGTGCAAGAATTATTAGGTAGGTAAGAAGAGATGACAGTGGGCTGTAATGAAAGGGGAACTGTTGAGCTGAAGGCTGTTTACTGCTAATAAAGAGTCTCAAGAATCAGGCTTTGGACAAATATTAATTTTTACTTTTATTAGTAACTGTGGCTCAAGAAGCAGAAGCCTGATAATGAAAGTTGTTGGTGACACAAAGGTGAGAGGCAACACTTGTATGGTGGTAGATTGGAATATCATTCAAGAAGAACCTAGTGACCTTTAAGAACTGACTAAAAGAAATGGGTTTAAATTTAACAATACAAAATTCAAGGTCAGGCATGTAGTGACTAATAATGAGAATTTCTGCTATAGTCTGGGAACTCATCAGCCGGATAAGGCAAAAGAAGATGACCTGGTACCTGTCAATCAAAATATAACTATGAGATGTCAGAGTTACAGAAAAAGCAAATATGATCTTAGAATGTCTCAGACTAAGTATTTCCAAAAGCAGAGGGAAAAAATTATGCCATTGAACAAGTACTGGTAAACCTCATCTGGAATACTAAGTACAGTTCTCATTCTCATTCATTCAAGAATGATGTATCCAAAATGGAATAGGTGCAGAGAAGAGCTACAAGGATGATTAGGGAAATGGAAACCCTATCTTATGAAAATACTATAAAAAACTGTCTTGTTCAACCTTAAAAACAAAGACTAAGAGGGGATATAACTGGTCTCTATAAAAACACAACAGAGGGATAGAGCTATTTAAACTATCAGACAATTCAAACATAAGAACAAGTGAACTAAACTGTCCATGTATACACTTATGCTGGAAGTTAGAAGAAGAAGAAGGTTTCTAAAAAGTTAGTGACATTCTGGAATAGCTTTCCAATAGTAGGGTGTTGTGGCCATTGTTGTAAATTTTTAAGATGGAATAGCCTTATGAAGGGGATTATATGATGTGGGTGCCTACAGTAACAGAAAACTAGACTTGATGACCTAGGAGTTCCCTTCCACTTCTATATATCCTCTATTCCTGTAATAATGTAATACGCACTTAGCCTCAGTAAAAGTAGTAGATAATATAGGGCTGTTACAATTTTCAAGGAAACTGGTATTGAAAAACTCTACCCAATAGCATTACTGTGAATAAACAGTTCAGAGGTAAAAGGAATCAGGGAACAGTGCTTACCTCATTTTTCAATTTGCTTCCAGAAAACCTTTGAAAACAAATGAATGTTATTGCTTCGTTAAAAAACAACATAACAGTTATTTTAAAAAATGTAATGCATCATCTAGAACAATAATGATCAGGAGCCTCCAAAATAAATATGTCTAAAGAATTAGGTTTTAAAAAGATATTATTACTTCTGTAAGTTCCCAAACACATGCAAATAACACCTAAGCCAGGGCAGACTTTTTTAGAAGTGAAGGATTTAGGACAGTGAATAAGCAGGAATGTACAAGGCCAAGATTCTGTCTCATTTGCAAACCTGAGTAACCTCACAGAATCCAATAGGGCAGCACAGAAGCAGGTTAATGATGTATTTAGCTGGAATCTAGAATATTTTATAATGGTCGAAGTAGATTTAGACTGGGGGGAAGGGTGGGAGGGAGGGAGGAAGCTAGGGGAAGGGGAAGGAGTATTCAATATTTCCCTTTTGAGGTGAATGAAAAAAAATCCATAGATTAATGATTGCCAGAAATGGCCTGCTCTCTGTACATACAGAACAGTTTCATTGTGTTTAGGATGTACTTCTAATGGAGGCATTTCATTAATAACTACAAGGAGTACTTAACAGTTCAGTTATTATTGTATTATACTAATGACCATGTCCAATGCTCATAAAAGTCAGTGAAAAGATTCCCATTGACCTTTCTGGTTTTTGAAGCCAGCCATAGGTGCAGTAAATAGAAAACATAAAATTTTAATTAGAAATGGTAACCTAAAGAATCCCAAGGTGCCTGGTTTTATAAGGATCAATTCAATGATGAAAACAATGTTGTTATGACCTGTTTAATTATTGGCATTTCTCCCTTATTTTAGCTGCCAAGTGATAAGATTACACTAGCAATATGAACCCTTAAAGTTGTTATGGACAATATTGTGGTTTTATGTTTCTGATTTGTGCCCTATTGATAGGGATTCTGGTTTAGGAAGCTTTAACAGCACAGCAGAGGTGGCCAAAGGCATTCTGCCCACACAGATCAGACCCAGGAGAAGAGAATGGCTCAGAGGCATAATTAGAAGGTGTTGACTCCTGACATTCAAGCACCAAGAATAAAGGGAGGGTACAAATAAACTCACTAACTACAAGGTATGTATTTTGGATGGAGCGGCATGGGGACAGCCTGATTCCAGACAAACCAGGCAGCCTTTGCTGACAGAGCTCCTCTAGAGCCCTATTCAAAAGCTCTTCCCATACTGCTGCCTGTGTAATTAGTAGGAACGGGCTACACTTTCTTCTCTGAAGGATGGGAGACTTATTATTAAAGGCCTAAGGGATAAATTTACAACGGAACTTTTGACGTTTAAGTTGGCAGCTAGGCATCTCTGGCTACATACTGACATGGCCTCAAGCATGCTGTGCTGCTATAGGTAGACATCCTCCAAAAGCAGAACTATTCTGCAACAAGTGCCATTCTTTCTGGTTTAGGAAGCAGCCTACCCAGAACTGTGTAGCTTGCTTGAGGGTACCACTGCCAGGTATGGTCAGGGTACTGAATAGTTGTGGCTCAAGTCCAATGGAGATCTTCAGAGCTCCTGCTCAGCTGCTGCCTATTGCTACTGGTAGTTAATGTTCTGAGAGTGTAGTCTCCAAGGTGACTTAAGTTTCTTCTGGGGCCAAGGGGAACAGAGGCACACATCCAACTACCCTAGTCCTACTGCCACCCAGCTGCTCAGACCACTCTTCCTTAGTTGTGGAAAACTAGCATTTGAGTTTCTTCTCCAGATCAGGAACAGTAGGGATTTGAAAACAGGTTTCCCCCTCCCTCCCTGCAAACACTCCCAGTTGAGTGCAACCCCCAGGAGATGGTTGACAGCTGAGAATACAAAAAAGAAACTTAGCCTCCATCCTTTTTCTCAGCATTTTCTACTGGCTAACTTAGGTAGTTACCTACAAAATCTGCTGGCTTCTGTACATCCTAACTCTCTTGACATGTTGTTTGGGTAACCTGTGTGCCTACCTTGTAATTGTAATTTACACTGGATTGCAAGATGTACAGAAGTTAGGTACCACTATGCCCTTTGCCATGTAAGCTGTCAGTGCCTATAGATGCAGGCAGGAATTCTTTGAAGTGTGTAGTAGCCCAGTTCTTATTGAAATTACTGGTATCCAGGAGCCTAGTAAGTGGCAATAAATGTCAATCTGCATCTTTATGTATTTAAGTTCCTTTAAAAAGCTGACCCTGGATACTTTTGTAATAATTCCACTTAACCTCATAGAAATTGGCCAGGACGCTGACCTGCACCAAATGGTACGTGGCACTGACTGAGATAGAACCACTAGTGAGATGCCTCCCTTTGTTAAGCTCCTTGTCTTTCAGTCAATTAAATAAGTGATGTGTTTGCAATAGTTCTGTATTGTAAAAGAAGCTCATTGACCTGTGCGCCACCAACACATCCTCAGCCTTTGATAAATGCTGGATAACGAAATTGCAGATTCAGATTTTTATATACAGAGTATTGCCAACAGCAAGCTCTCTTTTCTCAATACAATGACCATACTAACCTCAACTTTTTTTGCTTGCCCTGTTTCTTGTACCCCACTAACATGGTCATAACTAAAAGCTGCCAGTTGCCGAATTTTCTATATATAAACTCACGTATTCTTTTCCTTTCTCAGAATCCCAATCGTATCTGTATACTGTCATTGACAATGAAAGTCATCATTCAAGCCATATGTGAACAGAGACATTTGTTTTATGAACTATTAATCTTTGGTAAACCAACATGCAGCTATCGTAATGTATTGATTTTGCTAGCTGTCCCTTAAATAAATATAATTAGAGCTTCCTGGTTTAGGTTTAAACTGGTATTTTCCAGTAAAAGAACCAGTAAATATTAATCTACAGTGAGCCCTCTCTCTTGCCCACAGGTGCCGGCTTCACACCATTCCCCCAGCACTTCACAGTGTTCATCTGTACTGGGTAGGGAAATGAGAAGGCGGACCTTCTAATATGCTTGTTTTATTGAAGTTTGTTGCTTTAAGATTAAAGGGCCAGATTCCCAGTTAGTGTAAAGCCACTCTGATTTAAATGGAGCCACACTGATTTATACCAGCTGGGGACTGCTCATTACATCAAAAAAATTAATCCTGGAATTTGGAGAGTAAAATATTTTCCAAAGTCAGGAGTACTAAATCCATCAGTATACAGAACTACTAGTATCTAGACACAACAGTGATAGGTGCTCTGTGAATGTAGATGGATAAAGGAGATGATGCTTAGATAAACACTAAACACATTGCAGAATACAATGACAGAGACTTAATCTCAAAAGATATGTTACTGTACCTTGTCAAGCCTTTTCCAGAATACACAGAGTGGTAATAGGCACTGCTTTCCTTAATGCCAATTCCATAATAATGATACCTGAAAAAAATAAAAGGACTACTTATGCTTTTGGAGGACACCCATAAAAGTCGAAAGGGAAATAAATTGATGCCAAAATTGAGCGTGTTTTCATTTGGCAACAGTAAGATTTGTGACTTGTTGAGAAGGGAGACAAAGTATTGGGGAACTCAGCAAATAAAACTATCAAATGATGCCTGAAATATATAGGCAAATAGACAAATAGGAGAAATCTTTCTTTACACTACCTTTTAATTAAAGTTGGGCTTTTTGTTGTTGTCTTAGAGCCAAATCCTGTTTCATTGACAGCAGAAAGGATTTTGCTATGTTGAATAGGGCCAAGACTTGGCTCAAACACCAAGGCTAAGTACAGACAGTCAAAAAGCCAGAGGCTAAATCAATTCAGTCTTCGCAGGTTAGTCTAAGCTGTTTAGATTGAACAAATAGGCAAGTGGACAGACATTCACTTTTGATTCTGGAAATGTAGCCACATGCCTTCAGTGGCCCAGGCCAGAAGCCAGGGGGCAGTATAGCACACTTCCCCACTGGGCAGGAACAGACAGCTTGCACCAAGTCTAGCCCCCCACTGGGGGGGGACTATGGGGGACGTGCAAAGCATCCTGGGATGCTGAGGGACTGTGGGGTAACTTGAATCTGGAGGGGATCTGGGACAGTTCAATAAAATGATTTAACCTAAATCAGTTGACACTGTATCTGTCCAAGTCTGACACTGTATCCATCCAGATTTATCTTAAACTTGTTTCAGTCATTTTGAAAGCAGTTTATGTGCACTGAAATTCTGTTGTGCTACAGATTTTAACTAGTTTCTGATCACTCATACCAGTTTATGTAAAATTTCTATCCCTAGAGCAAAGCTGCACACTTTCTTGACTCTAAACTACTTTTTTTCTTTTACAAGGACATAGCTGAAAACTTCTCTTTCCAGGAACTTATTTCACCGCTGCTGCATAGCTTTCACAGGCTTTCAGTTTGCTTCCAGGTCACAGTTAAGGTGTTGGGCTGATCCATCATTAGGCCTTTATATCATGCTCATCACAGTCCTATCTGAATTCCTACAAAGTCCTAAGTAGTTTATGACCACTTTATCTCAGAGACCATCTTGAAACAACAATAGCGCTTGCACCCCTCACCCCACCCCCTTACCCCTACCACCACTCCCAACCCAGCCCTGGCTAACCTTCTCTCCCATATGTAGCAGTGCCATCTCTGAATTGCCACAATGGCTGGGTTCTCCTTTAATGCTTTGTCCAGACTTTGTGCCCTGACCTAACTATATGTGCTCAGAAACTCTTTCATTAAATCAGTCCTTGTTTAATATTGGTGTACAGGTCCCAAAAATACAACATTTAACTGATTAAACTGCTTTGAGTTAAAATTGCCTCTTTAGTTAAACTGACACAACTTTGTGTGTAGAGGATGCCTAAATTATATCAGTATGACTCCTTTGAACTCAATGGAGTTACTTCAGCTTAAATAAGAGAATTTGCTCTGAAATTGCTACTTGTAAATTTCAGGTGTAAACAATAAAAGTAGTAATGGATTTCAAAATGACCCATTAGTGTCACTTACATCAACATAATTTCCTCATCTATAAAGGATAACACCTTACATTTATACAGCACCTTTCCTCCAGAAGTTACCATTTGTTTTACAACCTTTCTCTATTAAACACTTCATCACTGAATTTTTAAAATGCCCAGTAGGGAAGGAACTACCTAGAGGAAAGGGAAATGGGGTAGGAGAAAAGCCTAAGGGGTACTGTTGGGTGGTCAGTTGCAAGATTCCTGAAGGGCAGAAAAGATGGTGTAAGGAAGGAATAAATCTAAGTGTGGTTAGTCCAATCATTTAGCACATTTAAAAGCTGAGTGGCTGAAATACTTGCAAATAATCCTACATTGGCAAGAAGGCTGGTATAACACATCTCAATTCAAAAAGGATGTGGAGAAGCTTGAGAGAGTCCAGAGAAGAGCCACGCGCATGATCAGAGGTCAGGAAAGCAGACCTTACGACGAAAGGCTGAGAGCCATGGGGGTCTTTAGCCTGGAAAAGTGTAGGCTCAGGGGTGATCTGATGGCCACCTATAAGTTTATCAGGGGAGACCTCCAGGATCTGGGGGAACATTTGTTCACCAGAGTGCCCCAAGGGATGACGAGGTTGAATGGTCATAAACTACTGCGAGACCGTTTCAGGCTGGACATAAGGAAGAATGTCTTTGCTGTCCAAGCCCCCAAGGTCTGGAACAGTCTGTCACCGGAGGTGATTCAAGCACCTACATTGAACACCTTCAAGAGAAAAGTGGATGCTTATCTTGCTGGGATCCCATGACCCCAGCTGACTTCCTGCCCTTTGGGCAGGGGGCTGGATTCGATTTTCCGAGGTCCCTTCCAGCCCTACTGTCTATGAAATCTATGACATCTATGAAAATCTCTTGATTAAATGGCCTTGATTCTGGATGAGCATGAAAAGTAGGTACTATGTCTTCACATTCATAGATCAGGTAGAAATAACTCAACTGCTTCTTTCTCATTCTCTAGTATCACTGATCCTGATACAGTCTGGAGTCTCACTGAAACAGGCCTGGAGTCCATACTCTATAAATCCATATCTTATATTGCCTGTCCTCTTGTATCTTACAGAGGCCTAAATCAAGCTTAAGCTTATGGAAACATCTCCTTCACATGCATTCATATGATTGATTACTATCATACCAATATTATGGAATTTCATTTACTCAAATACCGCCAGCTTAGTGACAAGATACCTTTAAGTTTTCATAGTAAAGTCACTTCTGAAGTTTGAAATAAAAAGTAACGTGAAGCATAATACTGAGGAAGGAGAGAGGCATGGTTTTGATCCAGCATCTTATTATTACAGATCCTAATGTTATAGCATCATAGAATAGAATCCTTCCAAGAAAAGAAGTGACCTTTCAAATCAGTGTATTAGACTCCAGCTATCATTTCTTCATGCAACAAAAGGACTGGACACAAAAAATACTACTGCAAAACTCACTGTTGAACCTGATGCCACCAATTCAAGCACAAAAGCATTGAAACAGATGAAGTTATATGTGAAAGTCTTGCTCTCTAAGGTGCTACAGAAACTCCTAACATGCAAAAGAACAGCATGCCTATGCCAAATAGTCATGTTGTGCAAAATAATTTAGGTTCTAACCCAGTACAGCATGTGTTTCTTTGCCATGTATATACTAGCCTGAGGAATGGTGGTATGACATGATTATGATAAGACCGCATCTGATGAAGTGAGCTTGGGAGTCCAAAAGTTTATGAGTTAATCACTGAGTTAATCGATAAGGTGCAAATCTACCCTGCTTTCTGCCTGATATGACATAAGCCATTTTTAAAGATCTGTTAACATAGCCTACAAGTATGGCTACCTGCTTGGATCAGTCTTTCATTTTTTTGCTTTATAAGACAGAGCTGAAAAGTAAAATAACAGCAACGCCTTTGGGTGTAGGATCCAAAAGGACCTATCATGAAATGCCATGTAGTTTTCTGTAGCATATGATCTCGCTCATGGAAAGAAGTGATATTTTTTTTTCTCATTGTGTTCCACATACCCAGTATTAAAGACCTAGGTCTGGATCAAATCACTAAAGCTGAACGGTTTATATTTTTTAAAATCCATATGGATTTTTTTCAGTCTGAACCACAGACATTTCTCTTTCATCAAACTGGAACTATTTCAGATGAGATATGAGTTACAAGTGGCCGAAATATGTGAGAATAAGTTCTGAAAAATATTAATTGATAAACTTTAAAAGTCAACAGGTGTACACTGAAATAAAATCCATAGACAACTATTATTACCATTTAAAAATATTACATATGTTATAATATATCCATCTGTGACCTGTTCATTTGCATTGTGCTATCACTAAATCAATTGCCCGGGTCTTAGTTTAACATGCCATATCTCTCAGCAATTTCACACTCTTACTAGAACTTTAAACTCTACAAACATGTGCCTTCTGCTCCCACAAATGTGAAATTCCCACTCCTCAAAATTATCCTGGCCAGTGGCCCAAAAAAGGCACTCCTCAGCGACAGATTTAAGATCTTGTGACCTCTTAAGGCCTGGAATGGCAGCTGTATATCACTGGAAAGTGGAGATTCCCAGGTTTCCAAAGGGAGGCACAGTACCTGCCCCTAATCCAGGAAGGTCACAAGATATCAGACTTTATGCAGTGACATTTTTATTAGCTAGAGAAGATCTATTTTAAGTAAATGTTAGATTTGTTCCAAAGGAATAAGTTCTCTATTTAATCTCCTTCTCCAGGATAAGCTTTATAGCAGTAAGGAATCAGCCCAGCTTTACACGCAAGATACAAAATTACTGTCAGCCATTTTTCAAACTCAGAAGCCTTTTCACATTATATGTAGCATATATTATATAGAAGACAGAGCAAAAATATAATCATCTACCTAGATGACTTACAGATTCACCACTACATGCTGTCATTGACACCACACCTTTATCACAGCCTTCATCTCATAACATAGAATTGTCTAGGTTTATAGTATGTATTATTATAAATAAAAAACAGTCTGAAATGGTGAAGAGCTTAATCTCAGTTTTCCCAACAGAACCTTTAAAAAGAAACTACTAAGCTGCTCTCCTTTTTTAATTTCATAGGTGTGCTGTAACATATGTTTCTCTGCAAGTAGTAGCCCTGATTTTAGCATACACTGACACAAATGATGGCTGATAAGGAAATGATAGGATTAAGCTGTTCAGGGACTTGCAATAACTTGTTATCATGAGGCCAGCTGCCATATCAGTTTTATTAACCCACTAAATCACTCCTAATAAATAAGATAATAGCTTTCAGACATGATGGATAAAAGCTAAGATTTAACATTGATCAAAGTCTACAAAGAAATTAAAATGTAACTTGAGCTCAAACACAATCTCTTGTGTGTATGCTCTGCACAGTATGTACATTTTCCTGAATAGCTGCTACACGTGATTCACAGACCATGATTATTAGGTATTATGTGAATTATGGTAACAGGTACAATATGCTCAGAATTGCCCACACATACAGAGTAATGCAGTCCCTGCCCCAAAGAACTTACAGCCTACTAAATCCTAATCAGAAACTGTGATCTGAAGCTTTTTCTGTACTGGACCCATTCCCATCTTGCTGGGACCTAGCTAGGGACTCTTCCCATTGAGCAATATGGAAAAATCAGGGTGGGCAAAACAGAAAAATAGTAGAACATTTTCAGCTGAATGAAATTTCAGCCAAAAAGGCAGTCTATCCTCAGTCAAAATATATTGCAAAAACATCTTGGTTTTGGTGAAGACTTGAGAGGCAATTTAAAGACATTCAGTAAATGCTTACACCTCAGCACTGCAGCACCACAGTACTAGGCTCCTCATTCAGAGAGATGTCAGAGGCAGCTTATTCAGGTTGAGGTCAGCAGGTGGTCTACACAGAGAAAGTGTTGAAGCATATGTAGATCTAGGACTTTTGATAAGTGGGGTATGATATATGGAGCCAGCACTACAAGAGTGGTGGCATCCCCCTGCCTGCATCTCTGCCTCGCTCTCCACCCCAGCTCCCAGCCCCCACCACCTGGATCCACACCACACCACGACTTCATAGATTTCATAGACATCAGGGCTGGAAGGGACCTCGGGAGATCATCGAGTCCAGCCCCCTGCCCAAAGGGCAGGAAGTCAGCT
>NW_017728918.1:94179884-94190924 GCF_001723895.1 Crocodylus porosus | reverse complement strand
CACATATCTGAAAAAGGAATTTTTGTTGTCCTTGATGCTTGAAGCTAGTTGGAGTTCAGTTGCAGCCTTGGCTTTCCTGGTTTGCTCCCTGCAGGACCGGACCAGTGCAGACTTCCTTAAAGTTGAGCTGCTTCATTAGGTACACGGTGCTTAGGCTTTACTTGGAAGACATGCCAGCAGACTGCACCACAACCAGGGATGCTTGAGAGTCTGGACAGCAGAAACTGAGCTCAGACCATAGGGAAGCAGGGGAGTGAGATGCAGCTGGGGCCCCCGGGCTGGCAGAGCAACAGCTGGGGAGAAACAGACAGGGAGCCAGTGCAGGAAGGGGGACCCTGTCTGACACTGTTGCCATCCCTAGATGACCTGGGAACTGCAGGAGCCTCCCGGCTGCTCCTGGCTCACTCTAGCAGCCTTAGGGCTGACCTAGGGTCATTCCTGCCCTGCTCCAGCAAGGACCTGAGGGGAGCAGCTGCATAGAGTGCTGGACTTGGCTTGGGACAGCAGCAGGAATGGTTGGTTTCCTCTTCTTGCCCCTGCTCCTGGGCCAACAGGGGACACCTGACGGGAGAAGAGCAGGGCTGCACAGGGATCAGGAACAGAAAGGGAGAGCAGCCCACTGTCACCACTGTCCCCAGCCAACCCTGGATCTTGAGCAGCTGGAGTGGCCCTGGGGCATCCCCTGCCCCCAGATCAGCCAGAGACAGCAATAACTGCTGTGTGCACGTGACATCTTCCTGAGCCTGCTTCCTATCCAGCCCTCTAAATGTCCTCAAGTGGCTGAGGAGCTCTCATTCCCATCATCCACCATTGTCTGAGCTATCCAGAGCCATGGGGAAGAGGAACCACCAGCACGTTTTCCATATAGTTCACTGTGCTACACTGTGGAATAGGGATAGGGGTGCAGCTGCACCCCTGCATTCCCACCCTCCACGCCCATGCTGCCTGGACCTACCCCCAAAGTCAGGGTACTAGAAAGCCAAGCATGCAAGACTCATAGTACCAGAAAGGGAACAAGCATGCCACCATAGCCTAGGGGCCAAGCCACTACTTTGGAAGAGGGGTGTCCTGCATTCCAGTCTCTGTCAGGCTTATTTCTGTTTTGTTAACCAATGAACATCTAAAATAAAATGTACAAGTGTAACTGAAAGCAAGCAAGAGAGAGCATGACCTTGTAGCCTCTGTAGTTACTGCACTCCCCTGGAAGGGAAGAGTTCTGGTTTCTGCTGTCTGCCTATAGGAACCTTTATGTTTATGGTCCATGACTACTGCTGTCATGACTATGCATGACTAACTTCAACAGATGAAAATGCCTATGCTATAGTCTGCTGATTAGGACATGCTCCTGGGAAAATGAGTTAGTGGAAAAACAGGTGGAAGGTAAGAAAACGGCACCTTAGAGAAACCAGGTATGTCTACACATGCATTTACAGCAGCTTAAATTTACTGCATGGTAAGTCATTGAGCAGTTTTTTTGCCATGCAGCATGTTGGTGGGGGGGACACCAAACCATGGCACAGAAATATAGGAGTGGACATGGGGCTTTTGGCCCGCCCCCAGGCTCACCCACAAATTGTGGTCCCCCAGACTCAGGAGGCACCAGTCACCCTTGTCGGCCATTACAGGGCAGGGCAGCAATGATGCCTTTGTCTTCCCTGCTTTTCACTTGTGACCCCTATTGGGTATTTTGGTTGGTTTTCATGTGGTGTTTTGTGATTGTACTGTCTGTGAGGGGCTAAAATGAAAATTTTCTAGGGCTCTTTGGACAAAAGGTTGCCCCAAGACCCACTGAACTAGTTTTGATGGCTCAAGCAGGCCCTCTGATCCTGCCACTGTTAATCCTATATATTAGAAAATACTTCCATCTTGTGAAATTGTATTAAAAGAGTTTGACTGCTAGCAAGTGACTGCTCCCAGTCATAACAACTCAGCTCAGTCTTACACAGAAATATCTATATTACAACATGGGATACCAATAATCGCTGGAATCACTCAGAGCCAAATGATGATGCATTCATCTTCATTGTTAAACAGTTAGTTATTCACATGAGTGTTCCCACTGACTTTACTAGAACCACTCCTAGGAATAACTCCTGAGAATAACAGCAGGTGTAATTAGGGTTCAGGAAAGCTGGTCATCAGTGGGCATGTCTACACATGCAATTAATGAGACTGAATATACTCTGACTAAATTAGAGCTGGAGTAAACTAATCCCGACATCACTGTCTACACATGCAGTTAAGCACAATAATTTACTGCACTGCTGGATACCACTTTTTATTTGATGGGACTATCTGAAGGCACAGTAAATTAATCTACTCTGCCCTAATTGCTGCATGTGTATAGACAGTGATGCTTTACGGAACAGCAAATTAGTCTGCTGCACAATAAAGTGTCTTGTATACATGTGCCCAATGAAATTACTATTATGAAATTAATATATTTTGCAGAATTATCTGAGGACTGATCACCATTTACACTCAGACTTCCTCAGGATCACCTGGCCCTGTAAAGAATGGGATTGATGCAGACTTATACATGTATTAACCCCTTTAAACTGCCATAAAACTGTAAAAGCACCTTAGTGTAAATGAAAATCTAGATGCACTTCGAAGAAAAGCCAGCTGAAAAAAGAAAAAAAGAAAAAAACAAATGCCAAATGTTCAAGTAAAGCCAGCTGATGCTTTTTCTTATAAAAAAAACTGTTCAAGGACAGCTAATCCATATGAAAATATAACTCACTAATATCTTCAAAGTCAGAAAGGCTAGGGATCTGCTAAGTAAATGCGGGAGATACTGTATTTTTTGTGCTAATATTATCAAGTGTGTTAGACAACAGAAGAGTGCATTGACAGTAGCCCATACATAGTTAATACTGGAGGAAGGTTTCCATTTAGAGACCCAAATTTTAAACTTAGCCTGTCAGATTCATAGAACTCAAACCAGTAAAATGTCATACATGTGAAACATTTATTTATAACACATTTGGGTCATAATCTGGTAATCTATTTACTGGATGTGGGAATTTAAAAATATTAGCAACACTTTGGGAAGTATTTTTCCCTAGCATTTTCTGATTCATTATAATTTGGAAACAGCTGGGCATAGACTCAATATCTGTTGGAGTATGTGGGTCTTCATGAGAACTTGCTTAATCTTGAAGTTTGGAAGCCATTATTTTGTTAATTATTTTGTATGTAATATGAACCCAAGTTTTGGCGTTCATATGGAATACATTTCAAATCTAAAGAGATGCATAGCAGCAAAGATCTCAGGCAATATATCAGGATACATTTGCCTTAGGATGCCTGTAGTTGAACAAGAGGTTTCAACAATGCACAATCTCCTTTTTTTTTCCACCCATGGAGGACATTTAACCTATATAAACTTTCCAAGAACAATTTTGCTCAGAAGCTTCCTTTTGCCATTTGAAGCTGGCTTGCATAGGAAAAAATGAATTTATATCCCATTTTTTTTCTTTTCTGTTATATGTAACTAAAACCTGAAAGGTGGTTGAGCTTTTCAGGTCCTGTCTGGGTTAGAAATTTAAGTCCTGTCCACTCTCTTTTTTAGAAGGCTGGGTGAAAGCCAACAGGATGAAGTCCAATGCTGACAAATGCAAGGTGTTACAACTCAGGAAGAATAATCAAAAACAAAAATGCAAAATGGATGAAAACAAGCTGGATGGCAGCACCAATGGAGAAGAATCTATGTATCTTGATGGATCACAGGCTCAGTATGAGTCTGCAGCGTGTTGCAGCTGAACAAAAGCAAATGTAGTGTTGGGCTGCATCAATAGGAGCATTAAGTACAAGATGCAGGAAGCGATAGTGCCTCTGCTTGGCACTGGCTAGGCTTCATCTAGAGCAGGGGTTGTCAATCAGAGGTACATGTACCCCTGGCAGGTACTTTGAAAGGTACCAAATGGTACGTGGGGTGGGCAGGGATGGAGCACCACCACCCCGTGCCACTGTCTCATAAGAGCAAGGCCAGGGAGGGGTGAGAGCAGGGCCACACAGATGCCATGCTGCCACCGCTTGCCACCTGCCACCCACCCACTCTGCATCCATCTGTTTGCCCCCTCCTCAGCATCTAGCCGTTTCTACCCCCATCATCCACGTCCGGCCACTCCCCCCTCAGGGATACACTTATTAAAAAGCCTTGCAGCTGTGCAGCATGGTCAATTGTAGTTTTAGGAATTGGTTAGGAATAGGTTGTGTAGGTTTAAGAATAGCTTGTCTGGGATGGTTTGGATAGGGATGATCCTGCCTTGAGAAGGGGTTGGACTACATGACTTCTAGAGGTCTCTTTCAGCCCTATGTGACATTTCTGTGACTTCTTCAGCAATGCATTGGAAGACATGACTTTCTTACTATGACAGTCACCTTCAGTTCCTGGGTTTTTTACAGATGTTTTAAATGGCAAGATAAGAAAAAACACTGTGAATGGAAAATACTTAAGTAAACAAACTTTAAGTTTTTCTTATTACTATTATTATGATTACTTTCCATCTTCATACATTATTTTTTCCTTATCACCTTACTCTGCCTTTCAGCTTTTCCTCAGTAAACCACAAATCCATTGCTCTCTCATCTTTCAGACATGTCTATTTCCATAGGTCCTGATTCAGAAAGATACTTAAACAGATACATAACTTGAATCGTGTACATATCTTAGAACTAATCACATACCAGTATTTAAAATTACATAATCTTGAATTACGGCCTTAATAGAAAATGTACATCTAGATAAATGGACAAAGACTTGGACCATTTTAATCCCATAATGGTCCTCATGGCAACACTAGCATCCTTCTGGAAAGAAATAAAACACTATTCTGAAACCAATAGAAATTCACAAATAAAAACTTTGAGTATCCTGGACTTAAAGTTGAAAAGCTACTACTAATCTTTTTGAAAGCTCCCTTTAAAGAACAATAGCATGTACACAAACCCTCTTCTATCTAAGAAGAAGTACTCCTCCAACTTTGACAACTGTGAAAATTCAAACTTACGTTTAAACATAAAAAAACTCCATGAATCTTGGTAGGTATGGAGATGAGCTTTTAAGATCATCATAACAAGCTCTGCTCTTGCAGCACATCCACAGAAAATTCGTAACAGTCTTAACTCCAAACAAGACAAAGGTCTTCCAAGTTGGGAAGGGAGCTTACTTAAATGCCTGATTCTTATTTATACTCTGATTATACATCACTACATTATAGACAATAGTAAACGTGTCTCGACATACTTGTATCACATTGCTTCTTTCTTAAGAATACACACAATCCATGAAAAAACACATTTTACATGTTCTCAAACCAAAAAATCAAAAACTCCTTAGAGACAATGGATTAGTACTTCTTCAAAGCTCTTGGAGACTCAAAAGGAAATGTGTTGTCCTCCTGGCAGATCCACCTTAATATAACACTGTTTTGGGTGTGGGGCCAGAACTAAAACTGGTATAACTCACATGCTTGACATCATACTCTTACCATAGATACTTATGTGGAAAACCAATATCTTATGCTTTCAACATCTCAACCTCTACAGTTCAACTATAAAACAGATTGATTATATATCAGATATATGCTGCTGCAAATTATGAACTCCTCAAAGGCCTTATGAATCTATCAAAAGTATCCTTATATTTTCTTCTAGTTTAGGCCTTAAACCCAGCTTCAGAAAGGTAACTCTTATTTAGGCACTTAATTTACTATTGAGGAATGATAAATGTCTCTCTCTAATAGTTTCAGATAAACTATTTGGTGTCACATAGAAAGCAAAATGAAAAGCTGTCAGATTTGCACAAAGGTGGAATATCAAGATGCAATTTTCCAGCGGAAATGAGTAATTATAATAAATACTTGGCAAAAGATTTTAATGTTACAAAATGTGCATGACTTTGTTTCCAAGAATTTCATTATCTTTATAATCTCTGGAATTTTAGAAATCATACATGGATTTTTGTTTTAAGTTCAGACTGTGCTTTTTAGTTTTACTACACACACAAAAGATGCCATTGGTAGCTCTAGATATTTGTATACAGGTTATAGTGAAGAAAATTGTAGACGCAGAAATATGTGCATTTCCTACAGCAGTACATAAGTGGATTTATAGACAATTGCTTCTTACTTTGAATGGCCTCTTGTACCAAGCCGGCGTGTGGTAAGAAGGGGAAATTTCTGGCGAATGGTCTAAAGAGAAAGGCAGACTTGTTAGTATCTAGCAAAGGCATATTTCCTTAGCTAAAAAAGCAGGTGTTGGACAGTCGCTAGATTTATGTTCCAGAGGAAATTAAATATTAGATAGTAGATAAATGGTACAAAAGAAAAACAGTGGAGACAAATAATTTACATTTGTAGTTCACAAAGAAGAAGCATTATGCCACCAGAATCCTCAGACAGACAGAAAGCTGCTTATGCTTTCTAATGGTGCTTTATATCTGAGCTTATCTCACTTTAACTGCAGGAACACCTGCCCCTCAATTGCCTTCCAACTCTCACTCTTACTCATATGCCACAAAAAACTAGCTGTCTTCAAAAGGAATCTGTGCTTTCAGGTTTACACAAGCAGCTCTGGTTGCCCCAAGCACCTAAGAAAGTTGGAGGCAGCATCTGTTTTGTCCACTCTAGGGGGATCTGGTTTTCTAATGGACTTTAAAAAATGTTAAAGTGTAATCCAGAGGTTAAGACAAGCAACATTGTCCGTCTTAGATCCTTAAATGGTCCCCATTAATGTAGTATCTAAGCCCCTTACCATCTTTATTGTATTCATCAATTTTTTCTCTGAATTCCCCCCTGCGATAAGGAAGTATCATTTCCCCCATTTTACACATAGGGGAACTGAGGCTATGAGACAAATCCAAGGTCAGTCAAAAGGCCCATGACACAGCAAAGACTAAACTTTGGCCTCTCAGTTTCTAAGCTACTACCTTTATGAACAGATCATACTTCCTCACAAATAAGCTGAGGCAGTAGATGTACCAAATGAAAGAGTTATTTGATGAGACACACCGGAAACAGAAATCACAACAATAATACTGTTTAGGTGGAAAGTTATCGTATTCCTCACTAGTACTGACATCAGTTAATCTAAGTGCATTGTGAATTGCCCCAATATATCCTATGGAGAAAGAAAAACATGGCAAGCAAACATTTCATGAATTGGATTTTATTTCCATTACCATTATTTCATTAAACTAATGCATTTTAGTTCCCTAAGCAAATTGAACAGATCAGTGGTGTTTTAAAAAAGATGATCTGTGAAGAATTTTTGGTTTCCTGTTTCATTAACTACACTAGATTTAATTTAAAGAGTTTGCATTTTACTCTGATTAAATGATTTCAGGATTAATTGTGGGGGAGGAACAACAGCTTTTTATTTAGAAGCTCTTTCTGTTATTATTTCTCCTTCCTTCTCTAGTAAAAGTCATCAAAGTACTTCTGTGGCTTTAGATAGGTTGAATATAATTAAATCTATGCTTTTCATACCAGATCACTCAATCTGAACTTTTTTTTGCAATGGCACCCCAATGCCATTACAAAACAAAGAGAATTTTAGTTTAGTTCCTCTGAAGTTGCAGAATTAGTTTCCCAATTTAGATGAAACAACCTAGGTTTAGCTGGACCCAATTTTACACAAGGACACAAAAGTCATAAAAAGCGCAATGAATTGGGCATTTCTGAGAGTCATGATGACATGGAAATATTAAGTGTTCTAACCAGTGTGATTGTTTTGACAAATGTGTCTAATAAACTATGAATAAATCATGTATTTGCTCTTTACCTTCCCAAATGTTGCAGCACAGGCAGGTTCTAGTTTCTCTTTTCGACAAAAGTCTAAATAATGTGCATAAAGGATGCACCTGGGCAAACAAACTCCTTCACACACTATGTAGTTTTCTTCAAGCCTGTAGAGTATATAAGCAATAACAAGAATAAAACAAATACCTGTTGAGTTTCTCCATTCTATTTTCCCTCCATTATTCCATACTGTCCTTTTTACTGACGGTTTCTGCTACAGCCCACTAAGCAGTAACTAACTGCGTGGTACCTAGAACAAGAGCCTGAGAGAGACCAGTTCCATAGACAATGCATTCGAAGTGCACTGGTTATTCACTCCCTAGAGAATAGAAAACCCAGGCTCAAGTTCCTGAATCAGGCTTGCACAGTCTCTGTGTTGTAGCTATCCCACTTTATATAAATAATTTAATATTCATTGGACTTCATTGCGTGCTCACCTGAAATGTGGGAAACATAGGTGTAAGTCCCTTGAATTGGAACATTCTACTTAGCAATATCCCTAACTTAACCACGAGACTATTGCCTATTCTGTGCTTGCTCTCTCTCCAGTTAGAAATTCCATTCCAGACCCAAGAAATCTTTATGACAGACACTTGAAAACCAATGATTTGGCATGTTCCAAGAAGAAAACAATTTGGTGAAAAATTGCTAACCAGTGCTAATTCGAATTGTCTACTGATGGATATCAAAGCAGAATTCCATAGACTGAAACCACACCTGGTGGCCATTCCTAGATCTTTTCACATTGTAGCTGTGTACCACTAAGCACCTGGTCCAGTAGGGTATTTCAGCCCTAGCCCATTTCTATTCTTCAGCATTGTATTCTTCATGGTCATCAGTAAGGCTTGTACATTACAAACACAACAAAAAATAAAACCCCTAATTCTTTCAAATGGCATAAACACATGAAAGGAAATTCTGTAAAAGACACAGGATATGGCATGGGATCATATTCCACTTTTTAGGGTAAAATAAATCGAAAACTCAGCACTAGCAAATACAACCCTGCATTTGTTCTTATGATTTTCACAGTTAGGGGGAATAATCTAGGTCTACCTCTGTAGTGTATAATACAGTTCCCAAGAGTCCAAGGGCAGTCTTTACTGAGCAAGAAAGGCAGAATTAGAGAACTATTTGGTGCAACCATGCCAAAATAAGATGCAGTAAAATTAGCTTTCCCATTAACAGTGGGATACACTAACCAAATGTATGACAGTTCAGTGAAACTATCATAAACATAGCATTAGTAGGTAACTAAGCACATCCTTTCACAAGTTTATGCCTTAATCATTCACCTCTCCATTTTCTTTCTAACACTGTTAATGGGGCTTAAGTGTTATTGTAGGTGTCATCATTCAGAAAAAATGGAAAAATCAAGGTTCTCTTTCCAATATTGTCACTTGTTTTTAAGAGAGAAAGACTAATCATGTTTCACGGAAATAAATTGATACTCTGCCAATATGCATCGTATACTGATTAGTATTTTATTATTTGGTAAACGGAAAGGAACATTTCAATTACAATCTATCCTTTTACTTTCAGATACCTGAATTTACATTCAGCTCTGATAAATCTGTACACAGTGACTTTATTCTTCAACAAGTTTACTATTTCATAGAGAGCACACAGAGTGAATCTCATGAAATTATTGTAGTGAATATATTAAAAACAGATAAAGTTCATCAATATAATCTTTAAGAATTTTAGGACAAAAAACTTGTGGGCTACATTTTGAAATAATGATTTTCAAATAATACCAGAATACACCTGAATCAAATACCAAAACTGAAAAAGCGGTTATGTAATGTGACATGACTTATTGTATCAACCAATATGCACATTCACTTTCTGACACAAAAACCTATGTAATCTAGTTTTACTTATGTGACACTAAAAGACAAGTATCAATATTTTCTTCAAATAGTAGAGTAATTTTCTTTGGGAAAGCTTTCATTTTGAGATTTTCCAACCCAAATATACTCAGACTCTGTAAATAATGAGCATCTTTCTCTTCTCAAAAAAAAAAGTCTTAGCAAAAAAACTGAAGTAAAACAGGTATGCTCTGTATCTGAACTATAGGAAGGCAGGGTAGAGTTGTATCTTATAGATGAACCAAAGTGTGTGTATGTATATATATGTGGAGAGAGAGAGAGAGAGAGAGAGAGAGAGGTGTGAATATATCTATAAATGAATAAAAGCCTTACCACTGTAGGGTGAGTTGGGTCTGTTTCTTTTTATCCTTCATGATCTGTGTGATCGTTTTCTTTGGCGACATGGGTTTGTCCAGGGATTTTATTTTACTGCCATGAATATCTGTATCCTCCTCTTCTGAGGAAAGGGTTTCACTGTTAAAATGTATTTCTAGCAGGAAAGGGGGAGGGGGAGAAAAGAACATAAATCCAAGTGTCTCACTGCATTTATCACAGTTCCTTGTCCTGATATACTTGCCACAGTGCTGACTTATTCTTGTGTTCATTTCCTTTTATTTTACCTACAGTATTAGTGTTTGTGGCTGGTAATATGGTGTGTATAACTATGGACAGTGCCTTGGTTCAGTGGTTCTCAACCTTTTTGGCGCAAGGCACCCCTCATTCAGCTCAAGGCACACTATGGAAAATGCTAGCTCTTGCTTTTCACTCATTTTTGACTACAGAAAAATAATAGAGCAATTCGTCCATTGCAAAGACCTCAGAAAGACCACAGTAAGTCAGAATATTTTTTAACACTATGGGTTCCTATATGAAATCTCTGGGTTTATCTTGCAAATCATGTTCACACACTTAACCCTGTGTAGCATCCAACGGCACCTTTGAAAAGATGTTGAGGTGCCCTGGTTGAGAATCACTACCTCTGGCTGAAGGAAATCGCTCTACCTATCTAGGTCAGCTAATGTACCTGTACAAAACAGTAAAAACTTCCAGCATGACAAAATACAAACTATATTGATGTAGCAATCCTGGTTTGCTCTCTCTCCCTCCCTCTCTCTCTGCATCCTGTATAGCTACAGTCCGGATTTGTGGCTAGATGATCTCAGACCAAGGACGCTCTCTTTTTTTTATGTATGTGTGTTCATATATGTATATATTTGGATAGAAAGAAAGATAGATAGATAGATAGATAAAGTATACTGGTAGACATAGAAGTGCTAGGGCTAGATAGATAGACAAGCACACATACATAGATGGATAAGTATATCAGTAGATACAGCAGTGCTAGGAATAGATACATGCGTACA
>NW_017728918.1:94174991-94179364 GCF_001723895.1 Crocodylus porosus | reverse complement strand
GCCTGGCCGCGGGCAGTCCCTGCTCGGTGTGGCGGCGCTTCTTTAAACCGCTCCAGTTGGCTGCGAGTTGGGCAGGAGGAGCCTCTTTCCCTTTGGGATATCCTGGGCACAGCTACAGACTCTGCGTCCACATGGGCATGCTGCGCAATAAATGTGGCGACTTACGCCGTATCCAATACCTGCGTGGTGCAGGTATTAAATTTGCCTCGGGTTCGTTACTGCGCAGTAACTCACTCTGTGTGGGGGGGGGGGTGCGGGGGCTGGCTTGGGACTAACTTTAGCTGTTCGTTTGTAGGGATGCATTTTCATGAAGAGAAGGCTGTGGTGTCAAAGTAAAATGTCAATGTTGGAACAAGATGTGTTGATCTTATTCTAATAAAATGCTTTCATCTATCCAGAATGAACATCATGGAGAACGTTGTTACAGTTTAGATTCTGTTTTTATTTCATTGTAGAATGGTAAGAAGGAAGGAAGGAAAGAAAAAGTGGAAAATCCAGTTTCTGCCAAGCTCTACAGAGCAGCTTTCTTACCAGGTTGGAAATTCAACCTGATAAAAACATGAGATTCTGTCTTGTGCTGATTTGCATCTTGTACCTGCCCAAGGCAACAATCTTGGGCATTTTGCTCCTACTGTGGCATGGCCAGCGTACTCTAGCACTCTAGCACAGTCAAGGCCATCTCTAGGGGGGTAAATCGAGGCAACTGCCCCAGGCCCCACACTTCGGGAAGTCCTCACAGAGCTGGGCCAGCTTCGCGTCCTGCTGCTTGCTACTCTCCCACTCCCACCCTCCGCTGCTGCCAAATCTGGGCCCCACACAGGCTGATTTGCCCGGGCCCTGCACCCTGGTCTTCTCTGCTGACAGACATCATAGAAGTCATATGTTAAGTGTTAATACCCCCACTAACATCCACAGCTCTGACCTGCCACTTGAGGCCTGGCAAGCAGGAGCTTGTTTAGGAGCTGCTATGTCTACTCTGTGCCTACTCTACAATACAATACAACTGACTCTCCAGCAGCAGTATAGGCCAAGGGAGAGGCAGGGGAAGGATGGAGGGTAACAGGGGTCCCCCACTGGTTCCCCACACCACTCAGATCACTCTCCCACTGCCTAGATTGGCCTATGCCATCCCACTCTGTTGCCCCCCACTGCCCCCACACTGTCCTCCTGCTGCCCTGCACTGCTCAAATTGCTCCTCCCACCCCTCATGCAGCTCTGCCCCATGCCCCACAGGACTCTTCTCTGACTCCCTCCTCCCCTCTCACCTGTAACTGCTGGTGCTATCCCTGGGGTGAGAAAAGCTCCTTCAGGGGCTGAGCAGCTGTGGCAGAAGAGGAGGGGAGTACTCTATGGGCACGTCTACATACGTGCAGTTAATGCATGTTAGCCTGATTTAAGGCACATCATGGGCTCACATCTACATGTGAGCACCTTTAATGCACCTTAAAATGCCAAATTTACGTTAATCGTGCCTAAATCTGATATCTGCAAAAGCAGGTATCAAATTTAGGTGTGATTCATTAAAGTGCATTAATGCATGTGTAGACGCGTTAAAGTCCATTAACAGGGTGACTTTAGTCCTGGGTCTGCCCAGCCACTAGGGGGCCAGCCAGAGCCCAGCCCCAGGGTTCCTGGCTGGGTGCCTCTTCTGCCTCAGGTCTGGGCTGCTCTCCGGCAGCCCCTAGCTGCAAGCTGTAAAAGCAGCCCAGGCAATCTCTGCCTGTCTTGGTTTGTGCTGCTCCTTGGCCACAGGTGAGTAATGAAAAGGACTGCAGCCTGCTGCATTCATTGCCCAGCCCTGAGATTCCCCCAGGGCTGCTGGCTCTGATATCTACGGCAGCATGGTGGCCAGTACCTGCTCCCTGCTGCTCCTCACCCCCAGCTCTATTTCTTTGCAGGCAGTGTAATGAAGCACCTCTGCTCCATGGCTCACAGTCTTTGGCTGTGCCCCTGTCCAGGGTGCTGCTGGCAGCCATCCAGGGACAGCATTGCAGGGACAGCTACAGGGGGGCCCAGAGAGCTGGCACAGGGATCATGTCCAGCACATTGTCCCTGTCAAGCCACAGCCTCACCCACATGCCCAAACCCATCCGGAGTGCCCGGGCCTGGAACTGGACCTAGGAGGAGGTGCGCAACCTCATAGCACTCTGAGGCAGGACTGATGTCCAGAGATGGTTCACACAGTGTGGGAGCTTGAACACTCACATTTATAAGGCCAAATCAGGTGGGATGCATATGCAAGGCCACTCCCAGTTATCTTAGCAGTGCCTCATGAAAGTCAAGGTCTTGAAGGCACAGTGGGTGGCTGTGACCACATTTAATCGTCAGTCTGGTCATGCCCAGAAGACCATGCCCTTCATGCAGGAGCTAACCTGCATTTTGGCTCCCTGGGAGACAGGCTGCACCTCTGCAAGTGCCACCAGCAGGGGTGGCCTAACCTTGCCTGCTCTGCACCCTGACACCTCCTGTCACACATCACCTGAGGAGGGTGCCCTCCCCCACCCACCTCCTTGCCTGCTGCATCTACTGGCACCTTGGAAAGCCCTGCCTAGCAGCTGTTTCACCCTCTGCCCAGCCCCACACCCTGCCTTGAAGAACAGCCAGCCATGTCACTGCCAGCTGCCAGCTCTTCCCCAGGTGGGGAGGGACACGTGGCCAGGCTCTGGCCTGCTGCACACTACAGGCCATGGATACTGGGTGTAGCCAGACACCGTCACTGACAGGGAGCCCTATGCCAAGCCTTCCAGCCTTGCTATCCCTGGACACATGGTAAATACTGCCACTGGGGAGGGCCATCCAAGTCACTGGCCCTACCCCTGCCCCTGGCCCCTGCCCCTGCTCCCTGCCTGGCCTGCCCATACTCCCCTTGGCCCCAGAGTCCCCCGCCTCCCCCCACACCATACCATGCAGAGAGGTGGG
Organism: Crocodylus porosus; assembly: GCF_001723895.1. NCBI lineage: Eukaryota > Metazoa > Chordata > Crocodylia > Crocodylidae > Crocodylus > Crocodylus porosus. Next base: position 94,176,445 of record NW_017728918.1, on the reverse strand, counting down.
ACACAGTTCAAAACTTTATTGAGCAGCCTGTGTCCCAGCAGCTGGGCGGGCACAGGCCTCTCACACACTAAGGAAGGCATCAGTCCCAGAGGCAATATCTTCCTTGGCAGCAAGGTTGTGTAGCACTGCAACAGGTGTCAGTGGAGGTCGTGGGCAGCCCAGGTTTGCCCCCCATGATGTCATAGCTCAGGGCCCCAGACCAGGAGGGCAGGTGTGCCTGGGGTACCAGGAGGAGAGGCAACAGCAGGGCATAGTGGCTTGGGCACCCCCCCCACCTGCACAAATAGCTCACTGCACACTGCCTAAGGCACATGCAGCAAGGGAACAGTGGTGCCATGGAGGGTGGCAGCCTCATGGCACCTCCCTGGAGAGGCCCCCTGTGGAGTAGACAGGGGTGCAGCCAGCCTATCACCCTAGTTGTCCAGGAGCCCTGTGTGCCCCAAGCCTGGGTGCCATGGGCTAGGCAGCAGTATGGCAGACCAGCTGGCTTGTAGGGAGAGGTGGGGAGTGGGGCCTAGAGCTGTGGCAGCAGGTGCAGCCACCCTGGGAAGGGGGCAGGGGAGGCAGGTGCCTACAGCCAGCTCCCAGAGGCCCGCCAGCCCCAGGGGAGTGAGCAGGGCTGGGGGGCTTGGCTGGCAGCCACCTGAGCATAGGTCTGCCTGGACAGCTTTCCATGGTCCCTGGGAACCCATGCATGGCCAACCACTGATCTGAGGCCAGGCAGCACACAGCCCCTAGTGCAGATCATCTTATCTCTGAAATGTTGCAAACTCACATAAAGGCTTCTGTCTCTTGCCTCTGCAGGGCCAACATCTGGACTTTGGGGAGAGGCCACCGGGGCCTGTGGAAATGTTGCATCAGGGTTGCTGCCACCCACTGCTGGAGTCGCTTAGACATGCTGATTGTCAGCGATGCACCAAGGACTGGACTGTCCTGCTCCAGTGGCTGGTGGTAGTGGTTGTGATGAAGAACTGGGCAGCACAGAAGCAGGCATGAGAGGCATGGGAGCTGGCCTGGCAGCAGAAAGATATCACCTGCGAGACCACCCAGGAGGAGGCAGAGGACCAGGTGTATCAGGAGCACTGGGCCCAGCTGGAGGCCCTGAAACAGTGCTGTGTTGAGCCAGGGCCACCCAGTGCAGACCATGGCCATGCCTTTCCACTCCTGGCCCCTGGCCCCGGCCCTGCAGAGTCCCTGGGTCCCTCCTGCTGGCCCGCAGCAGGCCCCCACCTGGGCCTTGGAGGAGGACCTCCACCACCTCCTACACAGGATCCTCTGGCATTCACCATGGCCCCTGGACCTGCAGGGGAACTGTCTACAGCCAGGGTGCTAGCTGCCTGCCACCAGGATGTGTGCCCTGGATGTCCCCACCCCACAGCCCCCAACTCCGGGACTTATACAATGACTGAAACTATTGTACATAGGTCTCAGTTTGGGAAGAGGGGTTTTTATTG
>NW_017728918.1:94165670-94173767 GCF_001723895.1 Crocodylus porosus | reverse complement strand
TGCCTATTTCTCTGCCATGCTGCTCCAGAAAACAGCTGCCCAGAGGTCACAGTGCAGAGGGTGTGCTTTTAAGATGCCTGCCAAGTGCTGGCAGCTGGCTCTGGCTTCAGCATTGTTGCCAAGTGCTGGCAGTCATGTTGCCAGAGGCTGGAACTCCCCACAGTGGCCACGCAGGCACACAGCAGGCCTAGTGTGACTTGGGACTAAAGTTAGTCCCAAGTCCCACCACGTGTAGACACCAGCCAGAAAATGCTTAATGCACATTAGCCTTATGTACATTCAATTCAAGCACATTTAAATTCACTTATAGATGTGCCCTGTAGAATAGCCTTATAGAATAGCCATTTTGCTCTAAGTAGAGAGAGGTAGTTAGCTATGTTAGTTTGAAGTCAGGCAGAAGATAGGGAGATTTGCACCTTATGGACTAACTAAATCAGAGATGCATAAGGTTTCTCAAGCAGCAGTAGTGTAGTGGCTGAATGACCCACAGATGTTATTATTAGCTACAAATGCCATACATGCCATCATCTCCTTATATTGCCCCTCTGCTGTCAACTTTGGACAGATAGTGTGGTCCCTGCATGAAAGAATGACTTAACACTGATTTGACACCAATTCCAGAATTATACCTGAGTCTATGGCAGAACATTTCACTTCCCTGGACATTCCATTGCTGACCTCAAAGCAGCTGTTCTCAGGCAGTGAAATTTTAAAAACCAACTTGAACAGAAAATGGTGGAACAACAAACCATGCACAAACTCAGTTGTGGGAAGTGCAGTCTATAAATTGAGAGTACAGATTCTCAGTACAATAGCAAGTTTATGCCAGTGTTGCACCAGCACTGAGTACCCTTGCATTGGGGTGGCAGATCAAATGGATGGTGGTAGGATCCCTTGCAGCAGCAGGCTGAGGAAGGCAAGTGCTGCTGCTTTAAGAGCAGTGGATGCACACAGAGCTTGGCTCCACTTCTACCTGTACAGCCCTGATTCCATTTCCATGCCTGTTTTCTCTGCTTTAAAGGCTCAGCCAAGAAAGAGGGTAAGAGGCTTCTTCCTGTATGGCAGGATGGATAGCTCCCAGTCCCCATTAACTCTGCTGCCCAGCTTGCCCTCCTGTGGCGACTCACATAAGGATGGACTGAGTGTCTGTCCTAGCCCCACATTGACGTGAGCTTAGCCTGAGCTCAATCCAGATCACAGGCAGCAATCATGCTTGTCTTGCCCAACCCTGGAAGGAGCTGCCCACATGAGGAAGCAGGAAATATGCAGCACCTGCCCCTGCCCTTTGTGCTGCTGGTCTACCTACTGCATGGGCATTCAAGTTGTCCCCCTGGCTCATATGGGCTCCAGGACTCTGTGCCTGCTTTGCTATTGCCATTGCAATTACTTCTAGCCCCTGGTCCCAGCTGGGATTCACATGTGGCAATGGGAGAAGAGGGCAGAGCAGGGAAAGGGCAGGAGGGAGGAAACTTGTTTATTGCATTTTTTTTACAAGTTCTCACCCCTTGTCCCTTTTGATGTGTGGTGCTGGACATCCTGAGGCTGTGTGGGGATATTTTGCTTGTGTTTTGTTTTACACACATATTTATATATACTGAAAGTAATCTCATAACATTTCCACAAAAAAACCCCCCAATAATACAAAATGATTGTTGTTATGCAGTAGGACAGTGGTACTCAACCTTTTTGCCCAGCAGACCGGATGGGCAGTGCCCCATCCATCCACGGGCAGGATCCAGCCAGTGGTCCTGATCCAGCACCCAAGGCAGGTGTGGCAGAGTCCAATTATGCCACACAAAAAGGAATGGGGGCACCTTGGCAGCAATCCAGTCATATGAGGGAAAAGGGCTGGTATGACCCAGCTCTGATCCAGCCATGTGGAGAGAAGGCGGCATAGCCTAGCTGTGCAGAGGGACAAGAGCATGGCCCAGCTCCTAACTTGGTCATGTGGGGGGAGGGGATATGGCCAGGCTCTGACCCACTGCACAGAGCTTTGGAATTTGGCAGGGGGGTTGGGAGGTGGCATTAATTGTCATTGCACCTCTGCCACCAAATTTCCCAGCACATGGGCTGGATGCCATTGCTCCATGGGCTGGATATGAGCTGCTGGCTGGAGGTTCAGCACCCCTGCAGTAGGGCATAGAAGGGTCCTCTGCTCATGATCTGCACCAGATGCCACAATGTCTGGCTACCACTCCACGGATTCTTATCCCATTACCCAGATTATCTTTTATAATGCTTATGTCCCTCAGTGGGTTAACTGCTTTCTCTTTCCTACTTACCTTGCCTTTCCCAGTAGCGCCCCTTTCTTTTTCCTCCCCCTTCCCTACCCCTTGTATTCTAATCACTGCTTTCTGTTTAAAAGCTCTGCTTCTTGCAGTCCCTTCACAGCACCTAGAAGAAGTAAGCTACAGCTTATGATAGTTTAGGTGTCTCTGATTTAGTTAGTCTAGAAGAGTAGTTCTCAACCCCCAGCCCACAGGCCAGATCCAGCCTGCGAGGCCATCTCATCCAGACCATGAGTCTCCCTGTTGGTCTAGAAATTTGGGGGCAGGAGGAATGGTGGCAGTATTAATAGCCTCTTCCTAATACCAGATTTCCAAATCTATAGGGATCTGGAATGACCTGCTAGATCGCGCTGACTTGCAGGGTCACTTCATGGCCAGATCTGTCACATGGGGTTGGGCAGGCACACAGCTAGGTTATATCTGAGGACTGACTGCACAACTGACCCCATGCTGCGTCCAGCCCACAGACCGCAGGATCTGCCCATGGACCAACCTAACACCACTCACGCAGCAGATGGGGCCAGAAGGTTGAGCATCAAGGTCTATAAGTTGCCAATCTACCCTGCTACTCTACTACTCTAAGTGCAATAGTTTCCATCCACATGGTTCCAGGCTGAAGTTAGTGATCTGTCCCTCCTCGGACTCACAGCACAAGCCTTGCAAGAGCCTATATGATAGATTAAATGTTATAACTTCTGTTATACAGAAGTATAGCAACCTGTATGACAGATGCAAGCTGTAATATGAATATGAGAAATAGAACTGAGCAATGAAAAAGACTTCAAATGTCATCCCAGCTATTCTTCTGCAGGATAACATGGTTTCCATTAATAAACTTCGTAGTATTTGTCCACTCTAGTTATACATATCCTAAGTGACAGTGTTTTCACCATTTCCCCTTGGAGATTATTCCAGAGTTTAAAGAATTTGATTCTTAGGACATGGTATTTAGCTTAAACTTTCTCTTATTTAATTTTATCCTGTTGTTTTTATTTATAGATTGATTATTCTAGCATATCTCTATGACATGCTAAAATTTTTCTCCCTCCTACAAGACAAACACTTTTATCTGGTTATCACCTCCCCTCCCCTTCCATTGTGAGCCATCATTTCACTAACCTGTACACGCAGGACCAAATCCTTATGCATTTTATACTTCGGTTACTAGTCAGTCCAGACGCTTGGTCAAATTCAGATCACAGTTATCACTTGGTGCAACTTCAATATTCTGGTGTACTGAGAACTGAATTTACACTTTGACTTCATTTAGAGTTGTGACTGATCAAGTACTTCAGGATTAGGCCCACAGCAGTTAACACTTTCAATATATTTCCTCTAAGGTAAACTGCTCTCAGCCCTTATCTATTTATTTATTTCAGTCTTTTATGAGAACAGTACATGAAGATCCATACATTGGTACCAAGGTGCACAGAACTGAGTGCAATATGTCCGGTGTAGGTTTTCTCTGTGTTACTCCAGAGCAACTCCACTAAAATCAGCAGGATAGCAGCAATGTGAAATTAGCTTGATGCAGCAGTGCATCTGGTCCAGAGACCAGCTGGCTCCCTCCCCTGGTGCAGCCAACCAATTATGGCTACCTCCTGCATGGTGCCCTCTTCTTTTATCACACCTGCTCAGGGTCAGCTATAATTTGGCTCATTGAGAGAGAAAATGCTGAAAGGAGCCACTACTTTAATTAGCTTTACCTAAAATCTGTGATGACTTTTAAGAGCCATTTAAGCAAATCTAAATGCTCAATGGATTTAGTAACCTTTGTATAGCTCTACTTGTCTTTTTAAGGCCAGTAAAAGATTGTCCTGAGGTGTGGCCATTTTAATATAAAACTAAGCATATGTCTGCAATTATAAGGGAAAAAAATTGTAGGCTTGTGTACCTAAGCAAATACACACTGCTTTAAGAGTACATGAGAGCTGGTATCTCATCCTGTACCACAATATGTGAGCAAACATGTCTATTCCATAATTAATAGAAATAAAATACATGAGAGAGACTATAAATACTGTGTAAATTATTCTTTTGATGCTGGGTGCATTATAATAAGCCTAAAATATTTTCCAACGCACTGTATTTGAAAACTATGCTGTGAATAGCAAAAACCAATTTATATAGAAAGAAAAAATATCTTTGGAGGAGAATTATGATGAGTAGAAACTACTTGGTCAGAAGCAGAACACTCCCCAACAAAAAAGAGGGGAAAAGGGGGAATTGTCATTCATATAGCAGTTTAATAAATGCAGCCCTTCTGCTTATGGTGAAAAATGATCTGTTCTTCTGAACCCTAACATCTACACCTTCTATGCTTTTTTTCACACATGCCTATGGCAGAACGCTTTAACTTCCATTGCTGGCTTCAGAGTAGCTGTTCTAAGACAACAAAACTTTAAAAATTAACTTGAACAGAACATTGTGGAACAAGAAATCATCCACAGTCTGGATTGCATTAAGTGTGGTCTAAACAGGAACTATGGATGTGAACCTTTTGCCTCTATGGGCTTATTACTTGTTTGCCTCTCCCAGCTCTGCTCCCGCTCCTACCCACTCCTCTCCCTTCCTCCCTTCCCTGTTTTTTTAATTCAAATCACCCTCTCCATTTGATACACATCTCCATGCATGTCCTTTCACAACATCTGATGAAGTGAGCTAGGCTCACGAAAGCTTATACTATACATCTCTGATTTAGTTAGTCTATAACAGAGGTCAGCTCCTGGACTCCATTTCCCAGTGGCCCCTGCCTGCATCACCATGGCCAGTTTCCATGGAGACGGCAAGAGCAGTGGGGTGGTGACAGTGCGAAGCTAGAATTTCCACGGAGACAAGTCCAAGTAGCACTGCTCCGGGCATGTAGGCAGCAGATCACAGTTTTGGCCCACGCTGTCACTGCTGTAAGATCCCGGCCCCAGCCCTGGAGCATCTCCCTGCCCAGCTGTGCATCCTGCCAGTGCTGCTTGGGCCAGTCTCCATGGAAACCCTGGCCTTGCACTGTCATGGCCCTGCTGCTTCTAGGGTCTCCATGAAAACCAGCTGCAGCAATGTGGGCAGGGGCTGTTGGGAAATGGAGTCTGCCATGGGACTGATCCAGCCGATGGGCTGGACTGTGTTCACCCTGGTCTTTACAATACAAGTCTACACTGCCTTTTTTCACCTTAATCGGGTACCTCATTCTTCCTGGCTTTTCTTACTCTTCACTTGCTCTCATTCTTTCACTTCTGCAAGCTTTATCTTATTTTCCTCAATAGGATCCTTTTTGTGTGAATAAAACAAAAATGATAAGACTCACTTGACCACAAACACCTCTTCCCTTCCCCAGAATTCCAGATCCTGTCTTACTTCTGCCCCACAAGAGTCATCTGGAAGTGTTATTATCTCATCCTCCTTCCTTTTCCTTGAGGATGTGGGCACTGTCTGATGTTTTCTGCTTGGTGTCCTCCCTTGGTGCACTCATTTTAAAATGTTACCCTCTCTCCTGTCCTTGTTTTCTTCTTTAGTTGTCTCCCATAATCACTTGATGTGCATTTGGTGTCTCCACAGATAAAGGGGGGCTTTTAGCTGTACTTGATGGGCAATGGCCCATGCTCCTAATAGACATCAAGTAGGCCTTCCTCATCCCTGGATCTCATTCAGTTCAGAACTGTTCACTCCACAATATCTGCAGTTAATATGGTTATAAGATAGCTTTCTCCTGGCCAATTCTTAGGGTGCTTTCTCATCCTTCTTGACCTCTCATCCTTCTTGACAGCTGATTACAGTCTTTCCAGGCCTCTTTTGTGGTTGTGCTCCTCTGCCTATCTTTCTACCGCAATTTCAGTGCCTGGAAGTTAGATTGGGTGGCCATTTTAAACATGATCTAATCTCCTCCTAACCTCTCCAACTGACTGTATGTAACTGTAGCTTAACTGAAGGGCTATCCCCAATTCCTAGCCTGTATAGTCTAAATAAGGGAGCGTCTCCAAGCTACAACTTCTATTACCAGATGTAGCTCATCCCAATTTTTCATTTTATACTAGGTAAATTCTGAGTTCAGTAGCCACCTTGCTGATGAGTTCAATCTCTGTTTCCTCCTCCAACTCCACCTGTACCTGCTCAGTCTAAAAGATTAGACTGTCTTTCTAGCATTGCATTACTTGCCGGGCACATCTACACATGTGCTTTAATGCATATTAACCTATTTTAATGCATATTAAAGCATCACTTTAAAAACATGCACTTTTGCTCATGTGCATTAAAGTAGGCTAATGTGCATTAAGCACCACTTAAAACACATGCTCTTTAGTTAATGTGCATTAAGGTAGGCTAATGCACATTTTCTTAGTATCTCACAATGGAGGTACTAGATTTAATGTGCATTAACTAAAGCGTGTTAATGCATGTGTAGATGTGGTGGAAATTGAACTTCACATCTTTCTTCTCAAACTTTCTTTTCTTTGGCACTTTCCTCCCCAGCTCTCAGAGTGTGGACACATGATGTTTTTGCACTGGTGTAATCTGCCTCAGCACCTGTATAAAAATGTAGTGGACCCATATTATGGGTAGTAGTCCCTCTAGCCTAAGGTAAAGTTACCCTTTAGAAAGCCATAATTAACTATATTTCAGGGTAAGCTACACATATGTTCAAGTGAAATGTCCACAACTGTAGCTGACTTCTAGGGCTGTGTGAAGCTTTGGTCCCTGATTTGATTCGGCAGAGATTCAGCCCGATTCAGTGGCTGAATCTCCAAATCTGAATTGAATCAGGAGACCCTTTAATCTCTCCAAGTCGAATTGGAACCCTCCAAGTCTATTTGGAGAGATTTGGAAAGATTCAACAATTTGAACATAGACACAGCTTTAAAAGTTTTTTCTACATATTTCAAGGTACCAGGCAGCTCGTGAATACTGAGATGATGGGGTGGATGGAGCACCCCACAGAAGCGTGGGGGGGGATGGTCCCCAGTGTGCTTGTCAGCAGACCTGGAAGTGGATCAGAGGCACTTCTGGTCTACGTCTGGGTCTTCCAGGGACCCCACACATACCCCCAGCTTGGCAACTGGTGTCTCCTGGGTCTGGGAGGGCACCCAGAGTCTCCCCATGGCCAACTGCCAAGCCAGGGGGGGACATAGGGTGGGCCCTCAGCACATTTGGTGGCAGACCCAGAAGTAGACCAGAAGTACTTCCAGTCCACTTCTGGGTTCATTGCTGAGCATGTGGCTGGGGGGGGAGGGGCATGGTCCTCTGGGATGCTCCATCTCCCCCAGCATTGCACAGTTCACAAGCCATGCATGGAACCTCAAGATATGTAGAAAAAATATTTAAAGCTCTGTCTGTGGCTGAATCATTGATTCTCTGAATCAGCATCGAATCTTCAGCATTGATCCAGCCAAATTACATCAGGACAGCGACCCAATCAACAAATCGAATCACTGTCCCCGAGTCATGCCAAATCAAAATCTGAATCAAATACGGCCCATTTCATACATACCTACTGATTTCATCCTTGGACAGCCTTAAATTCAGTGCAAACAGACTAGCATGTTTCCCCAACCACTTATTGAAAAGCCCCTATAATGATACCTACTGTAAGCACCTACCTTAAAAAGGCATTTTTCTGCTCCAGACACTGAGATCTCTTACATAGTTATGCACTGAGTGCTCTTTCTTTGTCTCATTGACATTCATATTTGTTCTTTGTTTTTTGACATGATCTTAGAAACAGCCAGCCTAATTGAAAGGACTTAATTTTCTCTTACATATAGAAAACATAATGCATGTATCTTCTGTTACTCTCATTGTTAGTCCTTATTCCAAAGTTTTC
>NW_017728918.1:94145374-94165425 GCF_001723895.1 Crocodylus porosus | reverse complement strand
CCTGCCTTGCCTCATAGGGGTCCAATGTTACCCCGAGACTTCTTGTTGCTACATATACTTGAAGAAGGGCTTTTTGTTATCCTTAATCCCAAAAGCTAATCTAAGCTCCAGTGCCACTTTAGCCTTCCTTACCAAATCCCTACAAGCTCGGGTCAGGGACGTGTACTCCTCCTTTGTCCCTGCCCCCGCTTCCACCACCAGTACGCTTTTTTCTTTGCCCTCAGGCCAGCCTGGATATCCGCGCTCAGCTATGAAGGTTTCTTGGACCCTTGTCCTGCCTTCCTGCGCAGAGGAATTGCGTCCTGCTGCACCCCAAGGATAGCCTCCTTGAGGAAGGACCACCTTTCCTGGACCCCCATACTAGCTAATCCCTGGGCTCCAAGTGCCTCCCTGACTACTGCCCTGAGCACATCCAAGTTGGCTTTCCTAAAGTCAAGAATTTGCGCTGTGCTAATTACCCTCCCCACCTTTCTCTGAATGGCAAACTGAATCATTTCATGATCACTGTCCCCTGGCCTCCCTTGTACTGGCACCTCCCCCACCAGGTCATCCCCAGAGGCTAACACCAGATCCAGTATGGCGTTTTCTCTAGTAGGGACATGTACTTCTTGCATGAGGTGTAGGCCCTGTACGCACATCAGGAACCTTCGTGAGTGGCTAGACCTGGCTGATTGCTCCTCCCAGTTGATGTCAGGGTAATTCATATACATATAGTAATGTATCAGAATGCAGTCCACTTTAAATAGATTTTGGATAGGTGCGTTTTAGACAGTCATAAAAGTGGGAAGAAGTCAGGCTATGTTTAATATAAGGTTTTTAAGCTAGTAGTGCAATCAAATAGATGAAGGGTGTCAAAGTTACAGCCCAAAGTTCAGATCTGGCCCATGGAGTCCCATCATCCAGCCTCCAGGGTTGGCCCTCTTGAGTTTACCTACATATCATACAAGGCACATGCTAGACAGGCCCTACACACAGGTCCCTGAACACAAGTGACATGGGCCTGGCTAGTTCAGGACCTGTGCTGTATGTGCCACTCATGTTTGGCCAGTCCAGGACCACCCCCTCCACCCCCGTCTACCCACATACTGGATCCATCATTCCTGGCACCCCCTCTGGCTGGTGAAGGACTGTTCCACACACGACACCAGTCAGTTCAGCACATGCACCACAAGTGGCAGCCAGTCCAGAGTGGGTAGTGTGTGTAGTGTGGGTCCTGGACCAGCTGGAGTGCCCTCCACCTGTACAGTAGGTCCTGGACCAGCTGAAGCAGGCACCATGTATGGTGTAATCCAAGACTGGCCAGAGCAAGCTCTGAATCCAGTATGCTTCAGGGGGTGGGAGAGGCCATGGACCTGGTCTGGCCCATGGGGCCAGCTTTACATCATTTATCCATCTGATGGACTGGTTCTACACCATTCATCCAGCCCACAGGGCCAGATGAGTTTGACACATCTGTGATAGAGATTGTTCTCACTTCCTTCCTGAAAGCTGGTTGCCTTCTTTGATTTCTCTGTGCGCAGTTGTCTTACCCATGATGCTCACGGATGTGAAATCACCAACATTCAACAGCTTTTGGACACAGTGATAAACAAATCCTTAAAAGCATGGAAAAACATATCTGGCTAAGTTAAAATAGCCCTTGTATTCTTTGGTGAACCAGAACTACACTTCACAATTCACATTATTACAATATATATTCTTATATGCCTATTCTATATGATACATGTTGTTATTATATGACATTTCATAGATTTCATAGACATTTGGTCTGGAAGGGACCCCGGAGGATCATCGAGTCCAGGCCCCCACCCCAGAGGCAGGAAGTCAGCAGGGATCATAGGATCCCAGCAAGATAAGCATCCAAATGTGTTTTGAAGGTGTTCAAAGTGGGTGCTTGAACCACCTCAGGTGGCAGTCTGTTCCAAATGTTGGGGGCTCGGACAGTGAAGAAGTTCTTTCTTATGTTCAGCCTGAACCGGTCGCAGTGGAGTTTGTGACCATTCGATCTTGTCATCCCTTGGGGCGCTCTGGTGAACACTTGTTCCCCCAGATCCTGATGAGCACCCCTGATAAGCTTATAGATGGCCACCAGATCACCCCTGAGCCTGCACTTTTCCAGGCTGAATAGCCCCATTGCTCTCAGCCTCTCATCATAAGGTCTGTTAGGACATCATAAGGACATGTATAACATAGAATAGGCATATAAGAATGAGTTATTCTTTTTCTTATTGTTGTTATTGTCATTGTTATATGGGTATAGCATGTATATATTTATGTGTTATATACTTCAATGGCAACTCTTAGAGTCTGGGCGATTCCACATGGATGGGTGCAATTTTCTTTCCTCATGTTCCTAGCGCAGTACATGGAAACAAAACATTCTGATCTTTTGTTTGTATCAGTGTGACTAAGCAATAAGAATAATCTGGAAGGGAGAATCTGTGTGTTGAACTGAATAGCATTTTGAACATAAATGTGGTCATAGAAATAAAATTTATCATCGATCTGTTCCTGTGTAACTTCTTGATGTTGACATAAGTGTATGGAAAATGTGTTGCTGCATATCCACCCTGAACAAACGTACTACAATAGATATTTTGATATGCTGTTGACTTCTGGGTTATTAATTTCCGTTAGTATGACATGAATAAACATTTATTTCTTTCCAAACTTATTTAGAAGTCTTTTTAAATTTGCATACCAGCAAACATTATGGTTAAGGTAAAGTGAACTCATTGATGTTGGTGGAATGGCTTTAGTTTACAGTATAAGGGCTCTGGCTTCTTGTCTCTTACTTATCAGTGTTTGAGTAACGGTTGAACCTTCCACATACTTATGCTTAATTTTTGTTGCTTTTTCCCTGGAAATCAGGAAACTTGAAAGAATACCTACACCAGTCACTGAAGGAGCAGTACACAGATTTTTATTTTTGCATCTTACTTTGAAACTTCTTCTGGGAGGCAGTGAAAGTTAGGATGAGATCAGGTAAGCAAGGTTATTTCTTGGACTCATCAAACTGGTAATATTACCACAATATTTAGTGCATTATTAAAGTGATTACAAAAGTGTTTTCTGAATTAGAAAAGGCTTTCTCCACACCCAGCACATGGATCTATTTCACCACAGAATTTTGTACAAAAAAGATAAAATTCAGACCTGGTATACAACATTCTTCTGCTCATTAGTTTTGGGACCACTGGTTTAAATGACACCCTTTGTGGTATAGCTAGGTGCAAAACCAAGGCAAATACTTAGGAAAGGATCATGCAGAAAGCTGGATTAAAGGTGTGGTTGCTATACAGTTACATTCTTCACTCCTGGTTTCAGTAGCCACCTCTGTGACCTCAACATAGAGCACATCTGGGGCAGAAAACAGGGGAACAATCATCTAGTACAGCATGTTCCCCCTCCAAGACAGTATAACTTGTGATTCAAAGGATATTGAAGGTTTCAGTTCCTTTGAGCAGCAAAAACTCCCGTAGTTCAATGCTTTAACACAGGTAGGAAAGTTAGGGATACTTGGATAATGGGGCCTCAACCAGTGGCACCATGGTAAGCTAGAGCACCGTCTTGTACTCATTGAAACTACGTGGATGTTTCTGAATTGGGACAGAAAACTGTATCAGCATCTCTCTCATTCCCTGCTTCAGTGTACAGCTCCAGCCCAGATCCTTTCCCAGACCTGTTCTTTCCTTGTTTCCTGCTATGGATTTCAAGCAAAAGTGTGCATGTTCTCCTCCCCCAACAACCACCCCCACCTGAGACCCACTTCAAGCATAGGTCAAGTACAACTTCCCCAGTTGTTGTACCTTTCCTTGTGCAGTCTTAATATATTGACTCTCTTTCTATAATGTCAATTCAAAGTGAACAAAAGCTGGAAACATTTCTTGGTGAGCCTCTTCAAAGACCATTAGCACTGATCATATGAAATCTGTAGGGATCATGTGCTGGATCTTTAGATTTATTGAATTAAAACTATATGTTCCAAAATGATTTTGCTATAAATGGGTGCCTCCTGGGCATTTATTTCTAGGATGGAATCAGGAAGCTTGACTGCAGAGTTTAGCCCCAGTGTGCCACAAAATATATTTATATGGAAATTCATAAATTTTAAGATCCAGGAGACAATTATGACTACCTGGTTTTAGCTCTTGAACCACAATAGCTGTAAATATTCAGCAAGAGATTTGTGCCTCAAATTCATAATACCGGTTCATGCTATAGTACATCTTTTGGAAAGATATCCATCCTTGTTTTAAAGATAAGATGTAAAGGAGTTACCACATATCTAGGTATGTTTCATTGCTTAGCTACTCTCATTGTTTAACATTTGAACTTTATTTCTGGTCTAAATTTTTCTAGCTTCTACTTCCAGCCATTTGATTTTATTTTTACTTCGTTTGCAAAGTCATGTACTGTATTATCTTCTCCCTTGGGATTGACAAACTATAATCAGATCACCTCAGAACCTTTTCTTAAAGAAGACATGGTACATTTTTAGCTGATCACTATAACCATTGCTTTCTACACCTGGAATCATTATTGTAGTTCCTTTATAAACTTATCCCAGTTTTGCTAGGCTGTCTCCTCTGAGAAATTTCTTATGTGACTGCATCCAAACTCTGCTCAGGTTTGGTAATGTTGCACCAATGGTTACAAAGGTGCCACAACAACAGATGTGGAAAGTGCGTCATTGCTTTTCAGTAAGAACAAAAGAGAGAAAGTAATTGCTTTTGTGGTCAAAAGGCTAAGAGAATAGTTTTGGACCCCAATGTCATCCAGAAGCACTTTACAATAGAATGTGTACACATATGTGTATGCACGGAGAAGAACATTTCAGATACTTCTATTATTGCAGGCATAGGTCATGCTTATTTCACAGGATGAAAAAAAGTGAGCCTTATTCCTTGGCGGGCATTGGAATAACAGTTAACATATGCCCCCTGGAGGGCTAATTTTCAACTTTATGCTCTATATACACTATGTGCAGAATTCTGTTTCACCTCCTAAAGGATGACTGAAGTACAGACTTGAGACTAACTCTGAGTTATCTGACTAAAGTATAGAAGCAAGTCTATCATCCCTGCTCTCGGTATGTAAGTGCCCCCATTATAGGAATAAGGAGACATCAGCACATGCCTATGGGTAGTCCTGCTCCTAGAATGGTGCACATACATGTCTAGGGAGGATAACAGAATTGGTCTGACACTTTAGTCAGGTACCTCAGGTACTCTCAAGATGCACTTTGGTCATTCAGTAGGTGAACCAGAATTCTGTCCCATGGGTTAAAGCTAGAAAAAAAATGTCATGTAACCTTTCTTTTTATGAAGTTCTGCACATGAACTACTGGCTGGTTAGTGCTCTCTATGGTGTCACAAAATCCTTGATACATTCTTGTGTTTTTCATGATTATACCATCTGGACAAACATTTTTCTCAACTTAATGCTATAAAGTACTTCAAGGAACAGGTCTACAAAAATCAGTACCTGATTTGGTTAAAAGCATATAAGTAGTATCATACCTACAAAACCAAAGACCTATATGGCATGCTTACTCACTACAAAAATTGTCTTATACTTGACTTCTGACTTCAGACTAATATGGCTAGCTACCTCTCTCACTACAGAAATGTAATGCTTGTTTCCTGAGGAACAAATATTGATCACCAGTAGATGGTGATGTTTAACAGTGTATTTCCCATTCTCTCTCTTTCTCTCTCTGTATATAAGGGTGTAGGTATAGGAAGGGTATTTAAACCCAAAAGCTCACGAACAAGAATTCTTCCAACTATTTGAATGAGTCTAATAAAAGATATCAGATTTACCCAAAGCACCTTGTCTGTCTCTGTATATAATGCACTCCTATTATCTGGAATAGTACTCTGGTTTGTACTGGAATGGACAAATCTGTTTCTCCCCTTGGTTAAGTGACATTCTGTAAAGTGTTATATATTTCATACTGTAGTGGACCCCCACCCTATGGAAGATAGAGTCATTAACAGGCTCCACTGTGCAAATACATAGGAAAAACTGCCTATGTTTAAAGAGCTAACAATCTAAAAAACAGCTGGTTGATGCTTTGAGTATTGTATTGTATTGTAGTTCTAATTTTATTCTGCCTTGTGTTTAGTGATTTTAACATCCATTAACATTAATTAATTTAGACTTTCAACATTTTTGTGGGTTAGATATATATTGTAAGTCATACCTTACAGGTGGGGAATCAGAGGGCACCTGTACACATGCAGTGAGGCTGCTCAGATGAGTTGTAATTATAGCGTGTCAGAGCAGACAGTTACTAGTCCCACTCAACTTGTTCCACTCATAAACAAAAAAGTCAACGTAAACTACAAAGTAAAGGAAACAGTCCAGCGTATGCCCAATCATCTTCTTCAATGCCCTTCACTTATATGGGACTCTCTTACCCTCAGAAAGCAACTTGTCACTTGGTTTATCCTCTAACATATTTGGGCTTCACGGTTGCCTTTACACACCCCAGTCCTAGGGTGAATCATCCATTTTTCACTGGTACTCAGACTTCTTGCTAATCACGAGCCACCTTCTCTCCAGGCATCCAACTCTCAGAACAATAGGCCTGCTGGCCATGTGGGTTCCCTTCATCATACGAAGTCCAGAGTCCTTCGCTCTCCAAATCCAGAGTACAGAGATGCCTTCTAGTTTGCCGCAGTAACTCTGCAGGCTAGGGATGCCAGTCCAGGCCATGTCCTTCCACCTATCCAATTACAGGGCAGGGGACTCTATTTGCCCTTGGTGGGGCTAATTCACCTCTTCACAACAGAGCTCCCATTTGTTACTCTCATGGACCATCCATCTCTGTCTTCTTCTCCTTTGTAGGGGCAGCAGCTTTACCAGACTCTCGCAGTCAGTGACAGCAGCAACGCACAATACTTCTCTCTACCAGCCACTGTGAATTCCCCATCTCTATCTCTTATGTGGCTTGCCAGCACCTCCACACTGGCACCAGGTAAGTATCCTGGTCAGTTCCCCCTTTGCCAAACAGGCTGGCAGGAGTGGCCCATTTTACCAGCATCACGACCAGGCGAGTGTCTGCAGGGAGGGCCCAGTGTCCTGGCACTTCAGGTAGGGCTGGTGTTTGTGCAGCAGGTCATCAAAGGTGCCCTGGGTCATCCTGAAGGTGTCATCCCACTGCTTGTCATCCCAATCACATTGTATGATGCACTGCTGCCAGTCACAGCTGGTGTGATGGACCCAGAGGCAGTAGGGCTGGAGGGCCTGGTGACGGTGGCTCCAGAGGTGGCATCCTGGAGCCCCTGGTTGTTGTGGCTGGTGGCAGCGGCTACACAGAGGCGGATACCCTGGGGGTGGAGGGAGTGTGGCAGTTGTCATCCAGGCAGTCATTGTGGATGAGGGAGCCAGCCAGAGTGAGATGGCTGTCAGCCAGGTGCTGGTGATGGTGATGGGCCAGCAGGACGACCAAGGTGGCCAGGGGGATCTGGGGACCCTGCTCCTGGGCACCAGGGCTAGGGGCTGGTGCAGCCATGGCTGAGAAATGCAGATGCAGCAGGAGCAGAGTGGCCATGTGCTGCCTGTGCCTATGCCATGCTGCTTCTCTCACAGAGGAAGTGTCTGCTCAGACTGCTCAGCATGGAGCTCTGTTTTAAAGATGGCTGCCAAGTGCTAGCAGCTGGGGCTGGAAGCTGGAGCTCCCCCTGGTGGCCACAGAGGGACATGGCAGGACTGGAGGGAACTGGCACTAACTTTAGTGCTAGTTCTCGGCATGTGTAGACACCTGCCAATAATCACTTATTGCACATTAAGATAATGTACAGTAAATTTGATTGTGACTAATTGCACGTGTAGATGTGCCATACAGATTATCACTCAGGTGGATCAATGGTCCAATAAGGATGTTAATAAAAGTACTCTAGATTTATACAGGTAAAACTGTGAGTAGAATTCAGCTTGTTGTGTCTCTTTTGCCTTTGGAGTTACCTTTCCTTCAAAAACAGATGTCTTCCTATGAAAATAATTAAGTTGGCACTACAGCTGTTGTAGCTTTACCAGGTAAACCATAGGTGGACAGTTAAGCATTGATTTAAACTAACCAGACTATGCAGTTTCTCCACTGTAATTTTTCCCTGAGATAGGTATCTTAACTTACACTTCTTTTCTGTAAAGACAAGTCCTTTTTTTCTCTGCCAAATTTTGTTAGAACTATTTTGTGATTAGCTCAAATCCATTAGCTTCACAGCTTGACACCTGAAAATCACTTCATTGTTTACATGTTTAACCAATCTGTAGATGGAAAGAATGGTAGGCAGGATGGGAGGGTGGTAGGAAGTCCAAATGTGGTTTTTACTGGCAGTTGTAGAAGCCATATCGGCCTCTCGGTGCATTTTCAAAGAATATGGGCAGAAGGTGGAAAATATATTTATCTTTGAATCAGAATTTATGCAGGTATTTTGCACAGTTCTATTAGTAGCACTCAGCTCTTGTACATCTGGCTTATTGTACAGATGACTTCTAAGTTGGCATTAACAATGACCAACAAGGGCATGGGACCAGTCTTCTTTGTGCATAGTTAAGACCATTAGCTGTGACTGCTGTCACTCATGCAGCATATGAATAGTCCTATGTGGCCAGCAAAGAGTGTACAGCCTTTCTTTGAACAAATAGTGTGGTATAGCTATGATGCCATGCAACACCCATTTTTTTATGTTCTACGAATTAACATTCCATCTTTCATATTTTTTATTGCACTACTGCTCATTGTACATATAAATGGAAATGCTTAAGACTGGCAATTTTCTAAGTAATATGAATCACATAAGACTGCCAGGTAGTCTGGTGTTATGTGTGTTCTGTGCATTGTTTGCTTTGCTTTTACTTGAGAAAAACCTTTTTTTCAATTACATTGTATATGTAATTAGCTGATGCAAAACCAGTGCAGCTTGATGGCACACCTCTATTGCTTTCACTGGGTTCAGCACTATGTTGCTTACATAACTTCTCACCTATATACACTGTTACTGACATATATACTTCTACATTCTGGTTTAGCTACAGATCCTTTGGATGTTGGCTTCTTTGGTTGAAAGAAATCACATGCTAACAGTCAGTTTCAAAGTCAGACTAAAGTTTAATGCAGGTTGAGTGAGAAAATAATTTCTTCAAGAAAATAAGTTTACTTTGTTTCCATCATCTCTGAGATGAAAGGTGGAAAAGGACAGGCACCCTGGGATGCGGACTCTACAATCAAGATGGGGATAAGATGTGACAGTAAAACAGAAGGGAAGTAGAAGGTAACTTTATACAAGGACTTCAGTCCCACATACTACAAGAGTGTGGGATTTGAGTAGGCCAGGACAAGATGTTTGGTGATTAGAAAAATTTTGAGGACCTCTATGATAGTTCTTAGAAATACTCATCAGTCTTCAGTCACAGATGCCTTGAGAGTTTCATATAAATTGGACCAGCAATTGAAAAGTCAGCCTACTTCTGCCTTGCTTTCTGTTTTGCACACCAAAGCATGAGGTGTGCTATCTCCTTAATCACAGCCAGCTTCATCTAGTTCTTTCTTTTAATTACAACTCCTTAAACACCACCTGTTCAATCTGAGAAGTGTTTTGAAAACATCACAGAGGCCTTTGCTGTGTCTCTTATCAACAGAATAAATGAATGGCACATTTGTGCAGAACAACCCATTTAACAGTCCAGCCCACAGCAATCTAAACCTTGTATACACTGTAGTTAATTGTCTATTTGAGTCATGCTGTAGTCTGAGATAATTTTGCTTCCATCTTCTGAGCTCCTGTTCAGCATCCTGTCTCACAGAAAGAAGAGTGCCGTTATAAGAGTCTGGTTTTGTCTCAGCTCAGGCGATTTAACAGAGCTCTGCAAATGGTTTGACTCCAATCCTCCAATCATAGCTGTTTTGGGTCTGAGCAGGGATTCACCTGAATTTTATTCTACCTACAAACTGTTTGTCAAAGTTGTCTGATTTGGGCATTTATTGCTGAATAATGATGAAAGGTAGTCTCGTGGGTAACATACTCAGATGAGGCATAAGAGAGATTTGGGTTCAGTTTCTGTTCTCCACTTATATGTCCTGCTTGCCCTTGAAAAAGTGACCTCTCTGTTCCTCATGTGTAAAAAGGAGTCTTTTGGGGTAGTGTCTGTTTTTTTATGATTTATACAGAAAGGGCCTAATGTGATAGAGCTCTTACCCTTGTAGAGGCCTTGAGGTGCTAATAAATTATTGTCTATTTAAATATCAGTGACTGCTTCTTGCACAGGAAGAAAAAAACCTGCTCTTAACAAGCAAAATGTAATTGGCTTAGCAGCTTGATATCTAAAGCATGGGCTTGTTTAACTTGTAAGTTGTTGTAAAACAAATTGAAAACAGCATGCAGCCAAAAGGAGTGTCAGCTGTAATATAGGCTGGGACAAGAGTATGGCACATGAAACAACACTGAAGAACAGCTTGGAAGTTTGTGTTTAAGGGTATGTGGCCTCAGAGCTCAAGGAGTCTGTAGAGGGCAGAACATACAGATGTTGTTAATGTGTTATGACAGCATTCCCACAAACCACTTTGCTGGCCTCAAAACAATTTTCTTTTCTTCCCTTTTAGGAATAAGACACAAAAACAAAGATTAGTCATTGGAAAATTTAATTCATTGATCCTTCTTAATAAAGCAGTTTTTCAGAAGAAAGGATTTGGTGTCTTTATACATTTTTTCAGTGTGTTTTTCTTTTCTATATACAAACTTGCTGAGAACAAACATCGATTTATCTCCCGATTTATCTGGTTCCAGTCAAATGCCTCTGCCACACTTCATTAAAAATGAGTTATTTGGAAATGCACTGCTTACAAACTGAAAAGAATATAAATAAAACAGCCTGGACAAAGACTTGGTCTCTTGGGCAGCATGAAAACTCTCATGGGAAGGAAGCTCAGAATAGGAAATTCCAAAGCTCAGTTCAGCTTTGTAGTGTTTCCTCCCTGGTATTTCAAACTCGAAGACTATGTGAAGTATTCATGAAACTAGGACTTACACTATTAATCGGACAGTGTATGATCTGGTCTGCAAATCTTTACTTTGAAATATAAATAAAAGACTGGACCAGAAAATGGACCTTAAGAAATCACTGGAACAATCTGGATTTTTTTCCCTGTGGATTTGTGGGGAGGAAGGATAAGCAGAGTGTTTTCTTATCCCAGAAGATAAAATTGGCTCTTTTTGAAAAATACATATTAAATTAAATAGAACATCTTTGATTTAGTTTTGCTTACTCTCTGATTTTATTTTTGGATTTGCCCATGGCTCATGTGCTAGAGAATTTGGAAGGGTAATCACAAGCCTAAGAGTACACTGGGATTTTCCAGTGAGATGTGCTACTGCAAAATTCATTGGCTCTTAGCATGAATAATGCCCTTGGCACTCATCAGTTCCAAAAGGTTCTCAGTAAACAGACTCTAATGTTGTATATACACCCTTCCAATATTACTCATTGGTAACAAAGGGTAGTGGGATTTTCCTACCGTGAAGAGAGAAAGAGAGACAACATGACAATAATTATCTAGCTGCATTTCCTGTGATGGTACTTACCATACTGAGTAGATAGGATGAACGTTCAAATAAACATATAAGTCAAAATCATAGAAAAATTGGTGTAGAAGAAACCTCCAAAGGTCGCCTAGTCTATCCCTGTGCTCAAGGCAGGAATAAGTATTCATTATCCTTTCCATAATCCTGGAATAGCTTTCCATTTGGCATTCCTCTCTGCCTTGTTTCAGCAGTTGTCCTATTTTAAAGAATAGTAAGTTTGAAAATAATATTTTAAAAAGTGTACATGCCAACATTGTTAATAACGTCTTTGAGTTGTTAAAATCCTGCTTGCTTTGTATCACTAGTGGTAGGCTTGTCTTGTTTGTTTCATTCAGTCTGGACAAGGCATTCCTTGGACATCACAACAATGGGTGTATCATCATGAACTCAGACTGACAATGCTTCTAGTCACATTTTATTTCCACTCCAGAACAACTATAAGGTAGTCATGATGTTTCCTATTTGTATTTAAATATTCCAACACAGAAATTGCAAATCATATTATTTCAAGGAAATTTAATCATAAAAGCTCATGGCAACATTTTTAATGTTAATTTAAGATTTATAAAGCCTTACTTTTTATCAAAACTACATTTTAGATCCAAATCCAGGTATTAGTTTGTTGTTATGGTCCGGACATCATTTATGGGTGAGTAAAGCATTGGGAGATAACTGTTTCTTAAAGTTATACTGACCTATTTTGTATGGAAACACATTAACTGATACAAAAAGCATGACAAAAAATGTGTAACTGTTCCCATTGCTCCAGCTGTTGTGGAGCTAGCCACTTGAATAAAAATACATAACAAATCAATGTTGCTATTATGAAAGAGGAAGTATTTCCATTTACCAGTTTTCATTCTTCCATTAATACTTACACCTTGATAAAACAGTATCAGTGTATGTTGTCATGTAATATAAATCTCTGTTCCATATATCAGTTGAGCAAACTGTACTTTACAGTACTGTGAGTGTGTGTTTGAGCAACTCTAAAATTCACTAAACTATTCTTTAAGTGATTCCAGGGGAAATTTCTCAAGTCCCAATACTGGAAAATGCTGAATATTCTTAACATCCATTGATGTCAATGAAAATTGGGGTGCTTGACACCTGGCAGGCTCAAGTCTTCAGTTACTCTGGTTCAAGTGAAAACAGTTTATTCCCCAGTCATAGAACAATGGGAATCAGAGACAACAGTGCTGATGTTTTTCATTAAGTTTCTGTGCCTGGGATCATATGGGGAAATTTCAACTTTCATTTGAAAAAAATAAGTTGAGGGGCAAAATTGAAAGCCTAGCTGCTAAAGGGTCAAATACCAGAAAACAAATACAAAATGGTCTTGTTGTGACCATCATTGTCACCATCATCATCTCTATTTTTGGAACACAGCTCATGAATTTGAATGCTTTTAGTTGGCAATATTGAAATTGCTTTTTAAAAAAAACCAAAAAACTAAACAATAGTTCCAAAAAGCCATAAGACCTTTCAGCTAAAACCATTGCCAATAAACAGGCAACTTGGTTCTTCCATCAGTTTAGCTGAATTCAGGTAAAAGAGATTTGCATCCATATAAAAAAGAACAACATTTGATCAATGTAATAAGATATATTGATTCCTATGTACTAGTATAATTGAGGTAAAGGAAAGTTTTCCAAGTCATTAAAGCTATTATTAATGTGATGCCTGCCTGCTATTGTTTATTTCAGGGGTGGTCAACCTGCAGCAGGCATGCCACAAGTGGCATGGGCAGCCTCTGCATGTGGCATCAGTGCATACAAATGGAAATGCTTAATACTGGCAATTTTCTAAGTAATGTGAATGACATCAGACTGCTAGGTGGCAGGCAGCACCTGCACTGTAGCATCCTCATGCCTCAGCCAGCCCTGATCACCATCTACACATGTGTTTTGGCACACATAACTACTCTGCTGTAGGATAGTACTTGCCCCAGACACTACTATCCTACAGATAAGTTAATTAGTTTACTGTGCCCTAATACAGGCACACATGTAAATAGTGACACTTTACTGAAGAGCTAGTCAGCTCCACCCTAAAGCATACATGCACCCACAGAATAGCAAACTAGGCAGGGGAAGGGGATCAGACTGGCAGTCAAGAAGGGCATGGAGCTTAATTTGTGGCATACCTGCCAAAAAGTTTGGCCCTAATTGGTTTATTGTATCAGAGTTGTAGCTGTGTTTAAATCAAAATGTTTTGTTTAAGAGGGAATATATTTAGGTTCCACATAGAGCCTTACAATGATATATTCTGCCACGGGGAACAAAGTAGAAAACATGGTTTCCAGTGTGTGCTGGAAAGCAAGGTAAACTAATATGAGTGTAAAAAAGAAATCATAATGAGTTGAAGAACAGATGGAAAGCCCACCCACTCTCCCTGGATTTTTTTACCTCAGTACTCCTCCGCTTCTGGACTCCATTTGCTGAAGAAATGTGCACAAACTACATAGCAATTTGTAAAATTTGGCATTTGAAGTCTTTTGTACAATTTTCTACAAATTTAGAAACAGAAAATACTGTGAAGGAAAGTCTTTCTTTTGAACAGTCAGGCATGTTCCTAAGAGGGAGTTCATTTGTCAGGCAGAAATGGCTTTTGCACTATAGTCATATGTTGTAGCACCCGGCCCTTAGGTGCCTAGCTACCTGGGAGAATTCCCAACATCCCAGCTGAAGCACCTCTTTAACGCTATTCCCTAAGATACAGGGGAAAAGTAAGGTCCCTAAAGAATGGGATCCACAACAACCAGTGCTTCCCCCAGTGGCCAATAGGAAACACTTAAATCCTACTGCATCCAGTTCTGGGCGCCATACTTCAGGAGGGATGTGGACAGCATGGAGAGGGTCCAGAGGAGGGCTACTCACATGATCAAGGGGCAGCAGGGTAGGCCCTATGAGGAGAGGCTACGGGACCTGAACTTGTTCAGCCTCCACAAGAGAAGGCTGAGAGGGGATCTGGTGGCCATCTACAAACTCACCAGTGGGGACCAGCAGGGAACAGGAGACTCCCTGTTCTCCCGAGCACTACCAGGAGTAACTAGGAATAACAGCAACAAGTTGACTGAGAGTAGGTTCAGGCTAGATATCAGGAGGCGCTACTTCACAGTCAGAGTGGCTAGGTCTGGAACCAACTTCCAAGGGAAGTGGTGCTCACTCCTATCCGGGGGTCTTCAAAAGGAGGCTAGATAATTACCTAGCCAGGGTCGTTGGACCCTAGTACTCTTTCCTGCCATGGCAGGGGGTCAGACTTGATGATCTGCTGAGTTCCCTTCTGTCTCTACCAACTATGAAACTACTCATCCCTGGGAGTTAGGCAATTTAATTAAGTTCCTCTCTACAGCCAGGCCAATCTGCCCTTTGGTTCACAGCCTGGAACCTTGTTCTGGAATTAGGGACCTATGACAGCCTTTCTTCAGGTTGTTCAGGTTAGAAGGTAGTGCTTCGAACACTCACCCAGGATGTAGGAGACTTTGAATCCATCTGAGGGGATTTGAACCCACTTTTGCCATAAAAGTTCCCTATCCACCAGGCTGTCATGTGCTATGGGGTGGGGGATGGGCTAGGGCTGCTGAAACCGTACCAGTTTGTGTGGATAATTATTCATAATTATTCATTGGGTCAGAGAAATCAGATATGGAACATTACAGTGGCTGTGACACTGCAGTACACTCAACTGGAAAGATTCATAGAGAAGTAGAGCTGGAAGGGACCTCCAGAGGTCACCTAGTCCAACCTCCTGCCTGAGGCAGGATTATCCCTATCCAAACCACCCCATACAACCATAATCAAACTCTACATAAGATTATCCTCAATGCTGACACAACACAGACCTAACACCCTAACCTGCCATAGGGAAAGCAAGGGAACCACAGCGGCCAACGGACTGCTTCTATAAAGTGTTGTCAATATATGCTCGGGTGATAGCAGGTAGAAGGCCACACAGATTCATAGATGCTGGGACCTCAATGGATCACGGAGTCCAATCCCCTCCCAATGGCAGAAAAAAGTGCTGGGGTCTTGTGATCCTATTCCGGGGCTTGTCCAGTCTCTTCTTGAAGACTCCCAAGTCAGGGGAGAGCACCACCTCCCTTGGAAGCCCATTCCAGATCTTCCAACCCTAACCATTAAGAATGTCCAACCTAAATCTACTTTCTATCAGCTTGTGGCCATTGTTGTTGGTTATTTCAAGGGGTGCTCTGGTAAACAGAGCATCTCCTATTCCCTGCTGGCCCCCATCCCTGCCCCCCCGGTGAATTTGTATACTACCACAAGATCCCCCCTCAGGCTTCTCTTGCAGAGGCTGAAAATGTCCAGGTCCCTCAGCCTTTCCTCACAAGGACTTCCCTGTAGGCCTCCTCCAGACCCTCTCAAGGTTTTCCACATCCCTCTTGAATTGTGGTGCCCAGAATTGGACGCAGTACTCTAGCTGCAGCCTGACCAGTGCCACATAGAAGGGAAGCATCACCTCCTTGGGCCTTTTCATGACTCACCTACTGATGCATGACTGTGGTGGAGCAGCTTTAGGGGTGCTCACCACTTGAGGGCTTTCATAGGCTCTGAGGGAACCCTGCTTTGGAGAAGCAGCAGGAGAAACCTCCAGCAGGAACTATTTTAAGGGGGAAGGTGTGTGGCAGGGCACTGTTGGTGCCTGCCACTTTAACAGCTAAGCCAAGCAGCCAGCAGGTACTTGATTGTGGTGGCCATTTTAAATCTCTGTCTGCCTATATAAACAGAGCAGTTTGCTGCTGGCAGTCCAGGCAGTAACAGTTGCAGGCAAGGCTGCATGCAACATTCTGGACGTTAGGTCAGGAGCTGTAGGGGATAGCTAGGAGGCTCCTTGTCCTGGGAATGACCTAAAACTGCACCCTGTCAGGAGTGGGTGGCCTGGTGGGGCTCTCAGTGGCATGGGAGCCCCCAGGAAATGCCAGGCCAGTTACCACCCTGGTGAAAGGCGCCTTAACCCCAGCCCTCACCTTTGGGTAGGTCATTTGTCATCAGAGGTAGTTGGGGCCGGGCATGGCTGCAGCCACCTCAGCCTTGTGGGGCAAAATCCCGAGGAGTGAGGGAAGCTCCATAGCCCCAGTGAGGGGGCAGAGACGAGGCGCCCAAGTAAGGGGAAACAGATGAGGAGCCCCAGTGAGGAGGCAGCCACAGTAAGGGGGCGGTGTGGAGCCCCAGTAAAGGGGAGGAAATAAGGAGCCCCAGTGAGGGAGGAAAACCAGACGGTGGGGAGCCCAGTATGTTTGAATGTATAGAGTTGGCCCCGGTAGGGGCCAGGGCAAGCTTAGACCTGGTTGGGTAATTGGCTGGCCACTACCCAGGTGAGGGTCTTGGGAGAGGCCCAAAATTGGTACATCTGCCATCCAAGGTATGAGCTAGGTAAAGCCTGTGGCCTAAGGGGCCCACTCGAAGAGGGAGCAAGGCAGTATAAGTTGTCGAGCCATGAAAGAGACCCTGTGAGAGGGGGTAGAGTGTGAGAGGCCCTAGTGAGAGGAGGGCAGTATGAATGTGCGTGTGCCTGAGGCCTGACAACAAGGGCTAAGCCTGGTCCGGCTATAGGCCAGGACCATTGAGCCATCTGGATGCCATCTGCGAGGCTTGGGCTGCGGTGTAGGGGAGAAACAGAGCTGCAGATAGCACTCCCTGGCATCAGGGCAAGAATGGGCAGCCCCCACCCTTAATTAACGACTTAATTAACAACAAGATGGCAGGAGAGACAGGTGGGTGGCATGCCCAAAGGCAGGTGGGAAAACTAGCACTGTGGCTAGTCAGGGACCCCCACTTTGCCCCAGTGAAAAAGTGAGGTTTGCTCTGCTAATTACTTTATCACATTGACAACTCCATATTCATCTTGGAGTTGACAATAACTCCAAGATCTCTTTCTGCTGCTGTGCTCTGCCATAGAGGAAGGCAAAAACTCCCACTGTCCAAACCAATCTGATCATACAGTAAAATTCCTTCTTGACCTGAAATATGGTAATTGACCTGACCCTGAGTAGAGGGGCCTCTAGCCAAGGAACCTCCAGCTTTGCTCCTAGCTGGAGAATTGGCACACTTCAGTTGAAGTCCCCAGGCTGAGCTGCAACCAACACCTAATGCTTCTTGGGAGGCTTAAAAACACCTTGACACAGATAAGCAGGGGGTTGAGGGCAGGATCAGCCAGAAGCATGGAAAATACCTAAGGTAGAAAATAGGCATAGCTACACCTAGATCATCCCCCACCAGTGGCTGTCCAACCTCTTAAACACCTCCAGTGATGAAGAGCCCACAACTGAAATTCTGCAAATTATTTTTTTCTTCCATATGTTGATTCCATTAGCAAAAGAAAAATCAATTCTGGACAGTTCTCAGTACAAGTCTTGAAAACAAATTACACATGACCATGTAATAAAGCTATATCATAAAGCATACAAATTATATGAGTAACAGAAGCAGTCTTGGCTTTGGCATATCCTAGCTTTGGAATGCTTCATTTTGCCACCTCAGTGACATTCGTTTAACTAATTTTTATGCGTAATAGATTCATAGATGTTAGGGTCAGAAGGGACCTCAGTAGGTCATTGAGTCCGACCACTTGCCCTGGGCAGAAAAGAGTGCTGGGGTCAGTTGACCCCAGCTCTGTGCTTGTCCAGTCTCCTCTTGAAGACCCCCAGGGTAGGGGAGAGCACCACTGCCCTTGGAAGCCCAGTCCAGATGCTGGCAACCCTTACAGTAAAGAAGTTCTTTCTGATGTCCAACCTAAATCTGCTCTTCATCAATTTGTGGCCATTGTTCCTAGTTACTCCAAGGGGTGCCCTAGTAAATAGGGCATCTCCTATTCTGTGCTGCCTTCCCCTGATGAATTTATAGACAGCCACAAGATCACTTCTCAGCCTTATCTTGTGAAGGCTGAAGAGATCTAGGTCTCTCAGTCTCTCCTCAGGGTGCAGGCTATGGGAGAGTCCCTGTTCCCCCAAGCACTACCAGGAGTAACAAGGAATAACAGTCATAAGTTGACTGAGAGTAAATTCAGACTAGACATCAGGAGGTGCTACTTCACAGTCAGGGCAGCTAGGATCTGGAACCAAATTCCAAGGGAAGTGGTACTTACTCTTACCCTGGGGGGTCTTCAAAAGGATAATCACCTAGCCAGGGTCGTTTGACCACAGTACTCTTTCCTGCCCATGGCAGGAGATCAGACTTGATCATCTGCTTAGGTCCCTTCCGACCCTACCAACTATGAAACTATAATTTTTTATAAGTCCATAGAAGTGTAAGCAATAGAAGATGAACTGAAGTCATATTGTATCACCACATCTTTGAGTGCCCTGATTATATCCTTCCCCAGCCAGAGCAGAACCCTTTTGGGCCTGCATAGAATGACTGAAGTCCTTTCACTCCCAACTCATAGATATAAGCATACACACACAAAAGAAGTCAAAGGCACCTGATACTGTCACAACCTCCCTCGAACAGCTTTCCACCACCCCAGCCTTTTAACAGAGAGCATTGTAATAGAAGCTATATGCATTGTAGGCAAATCCACCCCATAGATAGTATCTTATTAGAACAGACATTATGGGCACCTAAACACATGCTGCAGGGCTGCTCTGACATACTGTAATTAATCAAGTCTGTTGGAGCATGGTAATTACCACACTCCAGCAGACTCAAGTGCCTTGTGTATCAGTGTCCCCATACTGAAAAACAGTGGCAGGGGCACTTTAACTAAAGTTTGCTCACTGCTAGCTGCCCCACTGTCAGATCGGGGCAGGGGGCTGGGACCTGTCCCTCCCCCACAGCTCTTTCCAAGCCCCATGCTTCAATCACCCAATCAGGGCACAGGTTTGGGAAAAAGCTGCAGGCCTGGGAGTTCCCAGCCAGCCTGGAGCTGCACTGGGAAGTCTGCATGTACAGCCTGGAGCTGGTTGGGGACTGCTTGAAACAAGACAGCCCCCAGCCACCTCCAGTCTGCATGTGAAGACTTCCCTGAACAGCCCAGGGCTGGCCAGGAACTGTCCTGATCTGGGGCAGGTCCCAGCCAGCTCCAGGCTGGGAGGGGAACTCTCCCCATGCAGGGAGCTCCCAGCTGTAGGTCCGCAATTGGGATTGCAGAACAGGGGCAGTGAGCAAGAAGGCCAATGTGGTGCTTATCTTCAGGAAAGGGAGGAAAGTGGATCCAGCAAACTACAGGCCCATCAGCCTGACCTCTATCCCGGGGAAGGTCTTAGAAAAGTTTATTAAAGAGGTCATCCTTAATGGACTGGCCGACATCAACATCCTGAGGGATAGCCAGCATGGGCTTGTTGCAGGTGGGACTTGCTTGACCAATCTCATTTCCTTCTATGACCAGGTGACCTATCACCTGGACAAGGGAAAAGAGATTGATGTCATATATCTTGACTTCAAAAAAGCCTTTGATCTGGTATCCCATGATCACTTCTTGGAGAAACTGGCCAATTGTGGC
>NW_017728918.1:94117734-94144414 GCF_001723895.1 Crocodylus porosus | reverse complement strand
GACCCCAGCTGACTTCCTGCCCTTTGGGCAGGGGGCTGGACTCGATGATCTTCCGAGGTCCCTTCCAGCCCTAATGTCTATGAAATCTATGAAATATGGAGTTAGGTGAGAGCAGTTACAAATTGTCATTTGGGCTGCATGAACCTCTAAAGACTTAAGGATTATTCAACTACATTTATAGTACTGCCAGTTTCCATAGGGTCATGGTTTTTTTGTGCATTCATACCACTGTAAAATAATATTTCCAGCTATCCAACTGATTCTGCAACAACACATAACATAGATTTATCTGGGTAGGGATTTTCTATTTACCTCTCACACAGTATCCACACAGTACTAACTCTCAGCGGGAGGATTTGGCCAAAAACAAATCCTTCCATGAAAATGTTTTGCATAAACTTGTTCTCAATGGAGAAGTCTAAGCAATTGAGTTTATTTCTCACATCATTTCATGATTTTTTATAAATAACATTAAATTATGCACCAATTATATGTGATGTTTATTTTGTCAACCTTCATTTTCCAAAGCAAGGGCCCAAGAATGTTTAAATCAAGTCTACCTCTGTAAAATTACTAGCGTTTTGCCAGGACTAGCCAGGACAGAAATTTCAGTATACCTCACCTAGTTCTGCATTTCTTCTTTGTCAAATCTCAGCACCACAACCTAGTTTCTCAATGTCAGGCTGAAATCAGCCCAGGGATGAAGAGCAGCTGGTTGAAATTAAATCCAAGGGAGATTGCAGTGATGGTGAAAGGTTGAGGGAAAAGCTTCAAGGAATCAACTTCCTCCATGCCATTTTCCCACCTCTGAGAATATCTGTCCTTGAACTCTTGAACCTTGGTGTCCTTCTGCATTCATCTGTGGTAGAGGATATCTAACTAATCACAGTGCCAAAAATCACAGTGACACTTTGACCAACTAGCAACCAGAGTATCATACCCTATCCAGATAGATTCAGACCTGGCCACAATCATCTATGCATGTAAGAGCTGCATGTTTGATTCCTTTATATCATATCTGGGATAGAAGCTATGCATCCTCAAAAAGTCCCATCTGGTACAAAATACAGAAGTCCATCAGCACATATTGCTGTAAATACAGGCATGTCACCCTGGTGCTCCTCACTCTTCAATTGTTTCCCAAGTATTGTTAAATCTAATTTGAAGCCTCTGTCCTAATATGTGTATGCTTCCACCATGTCAGTGCTACATCCCAAGCTGCAGACCTCGCACTCCGGAAAGCATGCTTCACCTACTCCTCCCAGATCCACAGGCAACAAACCCCACAAATGAAGCATATTTGCCTCTTAAAGCACTCCTGACAGCACACTGAAAAGCACACACAAGAGCAGAACTAAGGTGGGTTTCAAGGCTGCTCTAAGTTAGTTACATTGTCTCATTTTGGGGACTTGATGCATGTGGTACAAGAACAAGTAGGTGGAACATTGTCCTCAGCAGTGCTCCTGCACACAGCAGGGAGGCAGTGCAGACGAGCCCTTTATGATTAGATCTATGTTGCCTTTCATCCCACCAACCGGACTTCCCACAACCATGGAATACCAGAGAGGCTACACCCAGAAGTAGAGGAGACCAACTTCCACATGGGCTGGACAGAAACTTTAGAGCTAACCTTCTGGAGAGAAAGAAATGTCCCAAGGCTGGCAGAAGATGAGATAAAGCATAAAGAAAGAATGCAACTTGAATTTTGAATTGAAATTGAGCTGGGGTTTATCAGTACAGTGTTTCCATTCACAACATCCTGCACCTTCCAAGAAAAGACAGCTGCATTGCTGGAAACTACCAGATACAGAGATATTTTCACCCGTGATGTTTATATCTCAAGCTGTATAAACAGCAAATGGCACTGCTTTATCGTAAGCAAATGACGGTGAATCATAATATCATTATTTATGAATAAACATGATTAAAGATTGCAATAGTTATGCAATAATACCTATGCAACACAAAGCCAACACAGTTCCTAGGTCAGGACCAAATTTGATCTCATTTACACTGGTATAAACCAAGATCGGTATCCGTGCAATAACTGAAGTTGCACCAGTGTAAAAGTGGTAAAAATTATGTCAGCTTTACCCATCAGAGTCTGTAATAAGGTGCACAAGAGAAGATGCAGTCAGCTCTGGTTAAATGTTATATTTAGGATGGAAAGAAGGAAGGTTGGAGATAGGAAACAGGCCATTTTATTGTGTAGCAAAACACAGGAGAGAAAACTGGCCTTAGTGAAACCTGACATTTAAAAACTAGCCCTCAGTATTGTGAATGAACATTATAATATCAAGAAGCTAGTGATTACACTGAAGGTAAGTGTCTGGGTTCAAATAAAATGTATAAAGTGCATCCTGCTTAGTTCTTTTTCTCATTAAAGAAAATGTGGTTGATTATACAACAATAATATTTTCTCAGTGCTGTCTAAAGCCATTCTCTTTATAAGTTTGGCTTTTTGTCAGTTTAGGCAGAAGCAGCTAATATAAAAAATGAATTTGTCATATGCCAAGAAAATCTGTGGATTCTAAAGCTAATGTAGTACCATTTTGGTAGCATCATTTGAATTATTGCCAAAGAGGTTAAAATCCTTAGTTTGATAAACAGTCAGAATATACCAGTAGTGCTCAAGTGCTCTCTTTTATTCTGGAACACACAGAGCATAAACATAATAATCATTGCAACCAGACAAAATGTTCGAGAGTATTAAAATTAAAAATGTCCTTTTTTGAAAATGCTGTTTGATTGGCCATTGTGAGGTTTATGAAAACTGATAATCATTTTTCCCCTCCCTTTCTTCCCCATTTTCCCCTTTCAATGATAAAAATGAAAAGGAGAAGGAAAGAAGAAAAGGGAGGGAGAAAACAAGGAAAGAGAATGAAGACAGAAAAAAAAAATACCACAAAGATTTTAGCTAAAGGGTTTTATCCTTTAAAAAAACAGTAATCAGAGCTTTCTGAACATTCACTCGCTCACTCGCTTGCTTGCTTTCTTTCATCTCTTCTGTTCAGACAGCACCTAAGTGCATGAGGAGCACAACTGAAATCTGAATAATAGACTACCTACTCCTTTTCACATCTCATTTTGAAAGGGCAGGTCTACCAGAGGCTGGGTACAGTGGAGAAACAACCTTTCTTGATCTAATGAATCCATCATCATGTATATGTCCTCCTTGGAAAAAAAAAACGTTAACATAACTCTTCACGGCATACACAAATTGATTTGTGGCATTTACTGCCGAGTGAAGACTGCTGCTTAATCATAGACTGAGCCAGTAGCAGCATAACTTTCATGGGAACTACCACTACTCACAATGTAACTGCTGTATCCAATAAATAAAATTCAGGCGGCCAGTTCAGATTGTCATCTACATAACCTCTTTGAATGAAAACTCCCTGGAAGGCCTAGAAAATGCCATCCAAAATGGATCCTGTAATCTATGTTTTTTGTAACCGGAGGAAATCTTGGCAGCATTTGCAAGAACGCAGTATCTCTGTGAAAGCATTGTGTCTAAGGAGACACAATTCTATGGAAAAAATTTCTGTAGATTTAGCATAAGGTGCTAATGCAGAAAATGGCTATACTGTGTCTTTCACTAAGCAGGGGGATCCTCACATGTGGAGAGATTTTTTTTTGGTGGAATGAAAAGGAGAAAGGAAGAGACTCCCAATTCTTTTAATAAAACGGGATATGTGTCCATGGTTTTATTGCTTTCATTGCCAAGACTTAAAGTGTAGGGGGCAAGTTCTGGCTCTTAACTGAGGACATGATCCAAAGCCCATTAAACTCAGTGCAAGGTGGATTTTGGATAAGACCCAGGGAAACTAACACATCCAAACTTGTGTTTTATACCAGGGTTTGTCAGCCAGGGGTACAAGTACCCTTGGGGGTATTTGGGAAGGCCCAAGGGATATGTGTGGGTGGGTGGGGACAGAGCACTGCCACCTATTACCCTGCGCCACTGCCTCCCAGAAACAGGGGAAGGGGGGGAGGGCAGCAGTGCCCCTCTGCAGGGCACACAGGCACCCTCCAGCTGGCCAGATGCTGGGGGGGTGGGCAGCAGCGGAGCTTACACATGGCAGCTGCCAGCACCACCAACCACTCCACACTGTCACTGCTCCATGTGCGGCCGCTACCACCCCCTACCCTGCTCTGCATCTGGCCACACACCACCCCTTCTCTCCCCACTCCACATCCGGCTGCCGGGGGTACGCTTATTAAAAAAGGTTGAAAACCCCTATTTTACACCATGATGTTAAAAGAGAACAACTGTGAGCAAATTCAGTCTGTCGACAACTGCTTTCCAGGCCTGATCAAAATTGCACCGAATTCAATAGGATTCTCTCCATTGTATTTGAATTAGATCCTCAGAGAACTTCATGTTGTTTTTACTGGGATTTTACAAGGCTTCTTATACTTACATTAACCTGGGCAGGAAGCTGTGCTTACAGAGGCACAATCCCAAATTTATACTAAAATATTTGGCATCTGTTTCATATACAATTATCTAAGAGTACAGAGCTTTTGTACCCAGAACCCAGCCTACAGACTAATCTGTTTCAGGGTTCCTCTCTCTCTCTCTCTCTCTCTCTCTCTCTCTCTCTCTCTCTCTCTCCTGTTTATGGTAGCATCACTTTAGTGGCACTGTTGAAATAACACAAGCCATTTGAATTAAAAGCAAGCATCAAGTGAAGTGTAACTAGTTTTCAATTCAGACTTTTTTTCTTTGCTGCTGTTTACAGATGAAATAGGCACAAGAGCTGATGGTACTGCAGCTAGCTTAACTGGCTGAAGGCAACTAGTGAGGAAGGGAAACAGAAACATGGCATTAGTTGGTTTGTTGATCCTCTGCTTTGTGATTAGCTTTGATATGTCCCACACTTGCCAGAATGCTGACGACTTTGTGGGTGCCAGTTCTCCTGGGGACATTGTT
The DNA here is from genome assembly GCF_001723895.1 of Crocodylus porosus. NCBI lineage: Eukaryota > Metazoa > Chordata > Crocodylia > Crocodylidae > Crocodylus > Crocodylus porosus. Next base: position 94,139,478 of record NW_017728918.1, on the reverse strand, counting down.
ATTGGAGCTTTATTTGCAGTTCATAGGAAAATGCTACATCCAGATGAATACTCCATAAGACCGGTGTTTCAGAATTGTGTTGGGTGAGTAATTTTGCAAACACTGCAGATGAAATACCAGAATGATTTTGCTAATATCAGTCATGTAGTTTCCAGACTAGAAGACTCAAACACTTCTCAGTAAATTGCATCTCTCAATAAACTACTTCTTATAAAGAGATGAGTCCAAAGCACCACTCGGTGGAATGGGGTAGATAATGCATAGAGTATGGCAAAGACAAGTTTACTAGAAGATATTATGGGCCAGGTGCATTTGAGGGATGACTCTCTTTTTGTTCACTTGGCCTTATGTGCAGATTTAATCAAATAGTGTTGGAGCTTGAGGGTGAGCAGCCTTTGTATTTCAGTTATTGGTTTCATTTTGATTAGTTGTTATTTGCCTAAAGTATTCTGCTCTGCTACCATGTATTATTTGGAATGAAATAGCAGTTAGAAATAAAATGGACATAGACACATTCATGGAAATGTGTCCTTTCGTCTTAAACCTGAGGCAAACCATCCAATATCACTGTGAGTTTGGGGCTTGAAAAAACCCAAATTCTGAATAGAAAAATCAGTTGAAACTTTTAGGAGTTAACTGGTTTGGCTTCAGAATTATAATACAAAATTGAAGGTTTTAACATTGGTGTAAATTTAATAAACTGTCGCAACTCCAAACAGTTCTCCCCCCACCTTCCTGAAGATATTAATTTTAAAATTGTGTTTTTTGTGGCAGTTTTGAAATTCAGGTGTTTCTTCAGACCCTGGCAATGATACATGCTATTGAAATGATCAACAATTCAACACTATTGTCTGGAATTACACTGGGCTATGAAATCTATGACACTTGTGCAGAAGTTACAAAAGCCATGGGAGCAGCTGTGAGGTTCCTGTCTAAATTCAACACATCCAAGAATGAGGTTGAATTCAAGTGCAACTATTCTGACTATATACCACGTGTTAAAGCCGTCATTGGAGCCAGCTACTCTGAAGTAACAATGTCAGTTTCAAGGCTACTGAATTTGCAACTAATCCCACAGGTAGAAGGAATATTATTATTTTGAATGCAGGATCAAATTAGCATTGGTATAAATAGGAAGAGCTCCAACCAAAGTAAATGGGAGTTGCACATGTGCACGCCAGAGTTGGATTTGGCTCAAAGGCTTCCTAGGGTCTTCAGGAATCAATGGGGAAGATGCTAACCTGACAATATCATATGTATTATAGGATAGAAAGCTGCGGGACAGTGAGGCATGATGATTGTTGAAAACCATGGAACTAGTGAGCAAAGGGAAAGTGATCTGAAGTCTGTTGTTTCCAGAGATATCAAGCTTGGCCTGAGGTGATTTTGCTACTGTCTTGTCCTCTGCTGCAAGAAAGATAAAGTTCTAGTTTGAACAGATTCAGGGTCTGGCCAAATTGTGCACAGGGTGGAGTCAAAGACTGCTGGAATATATGGCTCCCCAGCTTCACTGCATGCCTTCCCTAAACATCCTTCTCCATCCTCAGCACACCCCACATACAGGGAGTGGAACAGGTGAGACTACTTAGATGCTGAAATCTTGGCATGCATATAAGTACCTGCCTTTGGTACTTGTGCTCCGTCAGACTAAAAGGATGGAGTTAAGGCCAGGATCTAGTATTGACCATGTTAAGGGAAATTCCTTCACACTTTAGCCTGCTGCATCTGCTGCTGAAAGTAGAGCATACAGCATTTTGGCTAGAAAGTAGGGTCACAGTAAAGAGATAAAGACATAGTAGTATCGTGGAGTCCAGCCAACCACAGTAGTAAGTAATGGTTATGCTCCACGCCCAACAGATGTAGCAAATATTAAACTGAACACTCCATCTGATCTTATTCAAAAGCTATCTTATAGTGAACAAAATCTTGCATTGTCACAGGCAGTGTGTGAATTAAGGGGAGGTTCAGAGGCTGAGGCCCCCCCCCATAAGAAATGAGAGCCCCAGTTTGAAAATCAACCTGGGGGGTGGGTCTCTGATTGGATTGCTCCATCACTTCGGTGATCTTGTTATCAATGAACCATAAGACCCAGGAGTTACTTCCCTTTCAGCACACTTCACTTCTGGTAGGAGGTAGGAGATACTGTCTCTACAAACCATTCTTTCTTGTCAGCTTTAACAAGCAGAAATGAAGACTATTCTTAGCCCTGGCCTGGCCTGGTGGCTAGAACACGTTGCTGGGGAGTGGGAGATGCTCTGCATGAGGAGAGCCAAGCACTCTCATCTCCCACTGCCTGGGCAAGTGTCCCCACTTTTAGGTAGACTAAAAGGTAAGTGAGTTGCTGCTCTTCCTTTCTGTCACACAGTCACTAAACATGTGCTTAATATTTGAGGGGTTGCACAGGGTAACAGGCTTTCCCTGGTGGAATAAAAACATCTGCTATACTGGTGTGGACCTCTTCTGAGCATGCTTAGAAAGGTTAGGTGAGGTACAGGACATCAGAGAGAAAAGAAGAGGAAGCAGGTTCTAAAAGCCAGGTAAATGCCCCCAAATGCCACTTATGCAGCCAAAGTTAGGCACCTAGTTGCCCGTACATATTCCAGGAGGCTGCGCCAATGTGCTGTGATTACAGCACCTCGGAGCAGAATTGACTAATTGAGTCTGCTGGAGCATGGTAATTAGCACACTCCAGCCAGCCTTTGCGTCTTGTGTATCAGCATCCCTGCACTTCAAAATGGCAGTGGGGGCACTTTAACTAAAGCTTATTTGACAAGTTTTAAATAAAGCACCCCACCACCATTTTGAAGTGCAAGAACGCCAATAGACAAGACGCTTTGGCCCTTTAATTTAAAGTGCCCACTCCCAGAGTACATGTAAAAACGCCCCTAAGTATTACCTGCCTGAAAGAGAGCTCAATTTGAATCTAGGCATCTGGCATACTTGGGAGCAGTAAGGGGTAGGGAGAAGACACAGCGGGGCCATGGAGTGGCAGAGCTGCAATACAATGTTTTCGTTGACTCTGGGCTACTCAAAAAGTCTCCAAGAGTAGCCTGTGACCAGCGCCTATATGGTCAGAGGCAGAAAGATGGCTTAGAGCTACTTCTATCTTTATCTGTATCAAGTTCACATTTGGAACTCCTATTGGGGCAACCCTAAGCACATTAAAAGAAAGCAGTTGTACTGGCTTTGGATCTCTTAGCATCTACTCAGAATTTCTGTAACTACTCTGTCTCTTTCTAGGTGAGTCAGGCATCCTCTGCTGAAATCCTCAGTGATAAAATCCGATTTCCTTCCTTTCTACGTACTGTGCCCAGTGATTTCTATCAGACAAGAGCAATGGCCCGCTTGATCCACATGTCTGGGTGGAATTGGATTGGAATCATAGCCACTGATGATGATTATGGACGCTTTGCTCTGGAGAGCTTTGGGATACAGGCCATGGCGAACAATGTCTGTATTGCTTATAAAGAGATGTTACCAGCCTTTCTCTCTGATAGCACCATTAATGCCAAAGTCAATCAAGCATTTGAGAAGATTATCAAGGAAACCAGGGTAAATGTAATTGTTGTTTTTATGAGACAATTCCATGTGATGAGACTATTTCAAAAAGCCATTGAGAGGAACATAAATAAAGTCTGGATTGCAAGTGATAACTGGTCAGCTGCTGTCAAGGTTAGCATGATTCCCTACATCAAGCGCCTCGGAACAGTGGTGGGATTTGCGTTCAAAAGTGGAAACATATCTACGTTCCATTACTTCTTGAAAACTCTGCATGCAAAGCCCATGGAAAATAACAAGTTTCTAAATGAATACATGCTACTTTTGTCCACCTGTGCCCATGTAAAGGACCAGGAATTGAGTAATTGCATTTCAAATTGCACACAGGAGAGTTTAATGTACAAGGCTGGAGAAAACAATCAAACCTTGAAAGATGATTTTCTGATTGCCAACATTGAGCCTGGATTTATCCACAGTACTATGCTGGCAGTCCAAACTATTGCATATGCCATTCGAGAGCAGTGCCAGGACAGGAACTGCAAAAATCCCTTTGCTTTTGCTCCCTGGGAGGTACGGGTAAATTTTTCTTTGCTGCTTCTTCTATATGTATTCTTCATTCCCTTGTATTTCTTCCTTGCTTCTTACCTGAGTTGACCAGCCAAACACTTGTGTCTTCTCTCACTGAGTAATCTAGTCTACTTCCTGTTAAGTCCCTTCTTTTTCATTGCCTATAGATCCATCATCCTGGATACAAAGAATTATCTAACTTAAGTGTGGCTAACTGGTGGTACACTTGCCACAAGTGGCACAGACAGCCTCCTTGTGTGTCATATGGCAGATAGGGAGAGGGCAGGCAGCACAGCAGCATATAGAGCAGAAAGCAGAACAGCAGATCAGGCAGGGAGCAGAATAGCAGATTGGGCAGGGAGTGCAGGAAGCAGATAAAGTAGCAGATCAGGTCAGAGAAGGGGATCAGAGTGTCAATCAGGGACCTTTTGATTGAAAGTTAAAATGATTTATTTTGTGTGTGTTAATTCTGATTTCTCCTGCTGTTTCCTCTGCAAAACCATCCTCAAAATATAGATTCTAGGCAAACAGAGTGAGCAATGGGAAAACCAGACACTATGTCTTAAGGATAGGTGAAGTACATTGCCTAAAATCTATCTGTTTTCAGGATTGTTTTGATAAGGAAACAGAAGGAGAAATCAGACCAATAAATCTGACCTGACCTTTTTACCCAAATACCTTGTCAGGACTATTCACTTTTACACACTTTTACTTAGAGAGTTAAACAAAGTTCATTCAAAAGGCAAACAAACACTGGTGCCCCCTGACCTGATGTGATTGCTTCTTCCAGAGCAGAACAGGTCAAACCAAGATAGGATGTAAAGAAAACAACAAATATCAATCTCCTACATAAATGGCCAAATTCAGACATGGGAAAAGTAGATATTATAAACTCCAGTGAATTTGAACTCTCATTATGTCTCAGTTTAACTCAAAACCTAGTGGAATAGCTAAAGACCCAGATCATGTGGAGAAAGAGATGTGACTTAACCCTTTGAACTGGTTTGAAAGTGTATCCCACAAGAATTTATACTTAACTATACCAAAGAATATATAGATAAAATTTAGACAGAAACTGAATTCTGGCCACAGAACCATGTACTGAGGAATGAGAACATCAGGGAAGTTTCAATCCTTGCAATAATTATTATAACTAATAATAATAAATTAGACACTTCGATCTGAAGTTCTTATAACCAGTAATGAGCTGGGGAAGAGGGGGAGAGATAACCAGGGGAGCTGCCCCAAGCATTGCCTTTGTAGTTGGACACAAAAATAGCCACTGCCGTGGCAGACTGCACTGCTGCCATTGGCACCATGGCAGCTGGCACTGCCCTGTACATTGCGACTGCCCTGCTATGCTTCAACTAAAAATGTATTGTAAAACTTTCTTACTGTGTCCCCTTTTGAAACCAATGATACACCTTGTAGCAGGGCACTAGGGTGCCTGCTACTGAATGGTAGCGAATGGGCTCAGCTGCCACTCAGCAGGGCAGCAGGTGAGAGTTACCATGGTAACAGAGTGGGTCAGCTGACCACCAGGGGGCAGGGCCTGGCCTTTATAAACAGAGAAGGCTAAGGCCAGAGGCAGTTCCCTCCTGGCAGCTGCAGGAGCAGGAGCTTGGTGGGAGAGCTGATCAGACAGAGTCCGGGGTTACATCCTGGCTACTCTGACTGGCCACATGATGAGATGGGGTCTGGCGAAGAGCTGAGTGAGTGCGGACTTTGGGTTACAAGCCAGGAGGCTTCTTGTGTTTGTGTTATAGCCGTTTGGCTCATGGTTTAGTTATGGTTATACCGGAGGACCGGGTAAGGCTGTAGGGGTGTGAGGAGGCCTCACGGGGGCTCCCCAGCATTTGGGGGTTCCTGGTGCCCATTAGGGGCACAGCAAGTGGTGTCAGGGTGGCATGGTGTTTGGTGCCACAGTGGGCGCGGCGGGAGAGTGCTGGAGAAGCACTTGGTGTGTGTGGTTGGGACCCCAGCCCTCAAGGGTGGTTGCCCAGTAGGGCGCATGACCCAGAGGAAGGGTCAGGGGGCCAGGCATGGCTACGGGCCACCTGAGCCCCGAGCGCAAGAGGTGCGGCGCAGTGCAGGAAGCGTGGCATAGGCCCCGAGAGGGCAAGGGAGCGTGAGAGGCATGGCATAGGCCCGAGAGGGCGAGAAGCGCAGCATAGGCCCCGAGAGGGCGAGGAAGTGCGGGAAGCATGGCACAAACACAAGAAGCGCGACATGGGCCTCAGAGGGGGTGAGAAGTGCAGGAAGCGTGGTGCAGGCCCAGAGAGCATGTGGCACAAGCGCGAGAGGAGCGGCATAGGTCCAGAGAGGGCGAGAAGCCCAGAGGGGGCAAGAGGCCCCAGAGAGGGCAAGGAGCGTGGGAAGCACAAGACAGGGCCCAGCGGGAGGGGGGAGCTGCCAGGTGTATGACCAGCCCAGAGGCGCCAGAAAGGGGCACCAGTAAGGAGCCCCAGAGTTCAGGGGGGCTGTAAGGAGCCCCAGAGTTCAGGGGGGTAGTGAGGAGCCCCGAGAGGGAGAAGGGGTGGCAAGAGGCCCCAAAGGCAGACAATGGGCCATGGCATAATAACATGGCCCAGGATAGATTACACCAGCACCATCGGCGAGGCTTGGGCTGCAGTGCAGGGGAGGAAAAGGAGCTGCAGACAGCGCCCCCGTCATCGGGGCACACACAAATGGGCAGCTTCCCCCTAATTCCAATTATCCATCGTTTATAAATAAGATCAAGGCGTGGCAGACAAGAGTAGGCAGGCGATCGGCCCATTACAGGGGGGCGGAGCCGCGTGTCCAGAGAGGCTCCGAAAGTGGCACCCCTGTCACACACCTGAAGTACAGAAACGTCACATGATCTGCCCAGGGACATGGAATAGAAATTCTGCACAGTGGTTATAATCTCCTGTTCCATCTTATACCATGACTATAGGAGTAGACTATGTCCAACTGGAATGTACATGTACAAATTAGAACCCCGTTTAGACACTCTTGTAAAATGGAGGAAAATAAGGTGTGGATGACTTCATTAATAAAATAAATGATGTTTGTTCTCATGGCTCAGTTTCATAGCCATGGCATTTGTGGATGGCATTATGCTATAATGATATAATAGTCTATTGCAAAACCATAGCTTCCAAACCAGGACTCCAAAGAGATGAGGCTTTTCAGTAGACTTGAACTGAACCATCCATCCAGACCTCATTCTGTTGACATTAATTTAACCTTTCACACCTAAAGTTTTTACGCATGCCAGGTAAAGTAGGTAAAATTTCTGTCTAAATTAAGAAGCATGGAATCAGTGACTGTAATATTACTGACAGGTCCTGCCCTCTGGGACAATGATGAATGAATGATGGGTGCCTTAACAAACCTTTAATTTGAGGGTGGAAACAGACTTTGCCTTTGTGCTGCCAGAACATTTTTTATGGCAGAACAAATGCCAAGCAAACAGATGGCCGTGCCCGCTGTCGTGCCACAAATGCCCATAGTTTGTGGCAGCAACACAGGTGGTAATAGTTTCTGCTGCTTTATTGCAGCAGATGTTTGCTTGCTTTATGCACAAGCTTGGGCAGCCCAGAGATGCTTGCACTTTCCAGGTGCCCCAGGCAGGCACCTCTGTGGCTTGAAGCCCCAGATCCTCTGTACCCTGAGAGTTTCCATACAGGATTGGGCCCTTCAGTCCCCTAGAGACTCTGCTCAGCTTTCCCCTCTTACAGAGACACACCCTGGGAAATCTCTTTGTAAGCAGGGAATCCCAGCTTTCTCTGCTTACAGTGACACACCGCAAAGATTCCTTGGGGCACATCTCTGTAGGTGGAGAAACTGGGTTTCAAAGTTTAGAGATGTGCCCCAGGGAATCTCCAAAGCACATATCTAAGCTGGGTTTCCTCACTTAGAGATGCACTCTGGGGAATATCTGAGCTGTGTCTCTAAGTGGGAAAATTTGGGGTTCCCTGCTTACAGAGACCTGCTCTAGAGATTGCCAGGGGCACATCTCTGCAAGCAGGAAACCCTGGCTTCCCCCTCTTCCAGAGGCACACTGGGGAATCTCTGAGGTGTGTCTCTGTAAGCAGGGAACGTGTTCTTCATTGTCCCACAGGATCAGGCCCCTGTCTGGCGCACAACAATAGGCGAAGTGTATTTTGCTCATTGAAGTGAACGCATCCTGCCACAACTAATCCACTTCATTAGACAATACCAGTTTATAGCCTGAATTTCTGTGATGAGAAAGGGTTAAAATTTTATCCTGAGAGAATCAGACCAGTGTTATACTATAAAACCAATTGTCTTAATATAGAACTTCTGTTCTGATACTTCTTCTAGCATACAAAATACAACATTGTCAGCTGCTGTTGGGCAATTCAGCTTCCATAATATGAATTAAAAAGAATCACATAGGGCTGTGGTGTCAATCTTAACTGTCCCTCCAGGCCAGATATAAGCTACTGGGCTCCTTACAGGCCAGATCTGGACCTACTAGTGGTGGTGAGGCAAGTGGCAGTAGCACAGGGGCTAAGGTAGCCATTACTGCCCCCTACATGTGTTTCCAAGCTACATGCATTTCCAACAGGGCTCTGTACCCAGGAATTGGCTACAGGCATCATCCCTACTCACCCTGCCTCTGAATTCTTGGCTTCTCCAGGATCCTCACAGCCCAGATGAAATGGCTCTGCAGGCTGGATCCAGCCCAGAGGCTGTATTTTTGGCACCCTTGACATAGGCAATTTACCATAGAAACATGGATTTGAAGCTCTGGCAGCTGGACAGACTTGCAATTCTGGTAGTTTCACAAATCTAGAAGCAAAGAACCTTGTCCAAGAAAAACTTTTTTCAATTTAACAAATATTCTGTGTGAAATGTTACCCACTAAGTCTTCTAATGTTTAAACCACAGGACCAGATAACAGATGCAGAAGGTGCTGTTTGCTATATAATACTCAAATCAGAAGGAGCCCGCTATTCAAAAGGCATTTCTTATTTGGGGTATCTGGCCTGAGGCAGCCAGAGTCTAATATTCAGTGTTGTTGAATTTTGAATTATTTAAGGCTCAGCCCCTGTAGGAAAAGACCAAGTGTCTCTAAACCTAAGCATCTAGAAAACTGAGGTACGCAAATGGATAGTCTACTTTCTACTTTTGAAGTGTTAGGACTCAAGTTCTTTGTAACTTAGGCCCCAATGCTCCTTTCACGTACACCAGTGAAATTTAGAAGTATTTCCCCTAAACTGCACACTTAGACCAGGGAGTTACCATTATATTTGTGCACATGACAAAATAAATTGACCTAATGAATGTGTTTTTCAAAAGACTGGTTCCTTGATTTTGTTCATACAGAACGTGGAAAAGCACAAATATTTTAATGACTGGCAAGAATATTAACTTCAAATATCCTTCCCAGCTCTAGGCATTAGGTGACTCATCCTAAGAAGAAGAATAGTTTCAAAAGCTAAAGCTTCATACAGACTTGAACATGATCAGAGCTTTGGGTAAGATTAGGTCTGGATCCAATTTGCATCCAAACTTAGCCCATCTCTAGGTTGAATGTAGCCGCACAACAGCAGCTGGCATCAGGGCAGATTTCCTACAAAAAGAATCATTCTGAAGGCCTCTTTATCCCTTTTCAGCATGTAAAACTACATTTTTAGGACCATAAATCAATATATCTTAAGGCCATAGAGGCTGCTTTTGCTATCTAGTCTCATCTCCTATATCACGTCAGTTTATGGGAAGAGGCCAAACTAGAAAATTGTAATGGTCCCTTCTGACTTTAAAATCCCTATACACCTAAAAAAAAGTAGTGTTTTTATCTACATGTGGCCATATAAAAAGATCAGTTGTTCCAAGTTGAAATGGTATTGACGTGTGCCATGTTTCTTATTTTTACTGCTATAGCTTCTTGAAAAACTGAAGAAAGTCAAAATAACTGACAGTGAAAAAGAAGTTCATTTTGATGTCAAAGGAGACATGAATACTGGGTATGATGTGCTCCTCTGGAAGGAAATCAATGGGCAGATGGAGATCACCAATATGGCTGAATATGACCTGCAGAAAGATTATTTTATCTTCCCAGATGAAGAGAAAAAAAATGAATTTGTGAATTTAAAGGTATTTGGCACACATGCTCTTAGTTTGTCAAACAGTGGTGTGTAGAGTTGCATATCTTCCTCTGGCAGTATCTTGCACTTCTAGTGTGTATTAACGATTAATCGTTCATGGGCTTACTATTACTAACAAAGATTCCTCCTAACTCTCAGGCCTCAACTATCCCATTACTTTTATTAAAATTCTGCCACCCTCATATACGCTAAGTAGGATTTGAATGTGAGAGTAAACTCACAGTTTTCAACTGAAATATATCTCAAATTCCTCCAAAAGATGTTTCCCTATCAGTTTACCCATTATGTCTGTCATACTTTAAAGTTCTTATGCATAATCCGTATCTTCTAATAGAACAAGTCACTATATAGGAACATCATTTTTATGGCACTTTTTTTTTTTTTCAGTATTAGGGGTCTTATATAATCAAGTTGGTTCTGTTATATAATCAAGTTGACCCTGCAGGGTCAGCACAGCTAAAAACAAGTGAGTTAGATTACATTTCATTTTCTGTATTATCCTACTGCCATAGTAGCACTGTATAGCAGTTTCAACCATTTCCATCTGTCCATTCTCATTTCTTTCAGTGCCATCACACAGAGGTTATAACTTGATTGTGCAACTGTGATTGAACACCTATTCTGTCCTACCAAATTGTTATTACTGATAAGGCATGCAATTTCTCTTGGGAGAGTTGCTGCTCTTCCAGGAGAAACCACAAGTGTATACTTGTTCATGCTTTTTCTCCCAGAGTAAAAATGGCTGCTCCAGGAGGAAAATAACCTAGGAACAACCTGGGTTAAATCACTCCCAGGAGAGTGAATGTCTGTACATGCTTTGGCTTCTCTCAGAAGAGAATATAATCCTCCAGAATCCCTCTTCCCCCCCGCCTACAAAGACAGTGTGTCTCTTGCTAGATAGACTCTGCTTCTCCAGCAAAGAGCAGAACATGCCCCTTTACAATCCCCACATTGTGCTTCAGGGAAACACAGGCTGACCATGGGTAGTCTGGGTCAGGCAATCAGGACTGGCCTATGCACTTGTAACATCTGTTGCCAGACAGACTAAGGGAACCTGCAAAGCATTCTAAGATGTTTGCAGAGGGTCCCCCCTGTCTACACAGTGGCAGCACTGTGGCATCTCCACTCTCTAGGGCAGCAGTTTTCAAACTGTGGGGCACACTCCCCTGGTGGGGGTGAAGGAACATGGTGGGGCTAGGCACAGTGCAAGGGGACACGGGTAAGAAGTTTGCAAGAAAGTGGTGTCACTGCAGCCACATGAGGGAATGTGGGGTCTGTAAGCCCCAGTCAGGCTCCTCCAGCAGGCTGCTACACCTCTGGGAGCCCAATGTGGCAGGTGCACAGCCTAGAGCTCCAGTGGGGCCATTGCAGGAAGCGCTGGAGTGGCAGCAGGTGGAGCCCACCCCATGGAGCCAAGCTGAGCCCCAGTGGCTGCTAGGATGAGAGGTGCCCTGTGCCTGACTGCACTGCTTTGGGGGGTGGGGGGAAGGTAGCCAGCAGGAATGTAAACAGAAGTGTAACTCAAAGGGGGACTCAGCTCAAAAAGTTTGAAAACTGCTGCTCTAGGGTCTCAGTACCCAAATATCTGTACACACTGCTCTGGGTAAATTTTTCTACCAGGAGAACAAAACTGGGAGAATTCTCCAGGATTATTGGAATGTATGTACCTAGCCTATGATAAAAGAAGGGAAAGACAGAAGCCTGCATGAGGTTAAGGATCAAATGTTTAAAATCAGCAAAATCCTGAATCCAATACGGATTTAGGCACCTAAAATGTATGCAGTTCTCCATTCAGCAGGTTAGACTTTCATGCAAGGCTCGATGCAGGGGTTTCTACCACCTGGGAAGCAGAGTCTGCATCCCTGAAGGCCAGCAACTCTGCCTTTTCTTTTATTCTTTTATTTTAAAACATGGCCAGAGAAAAGCAGCTGTACTTTTCAGAAGTAGTTTAAGGTTAAACATTCACGAAGGAAGTGGGAGATCCAGATTTAACATCATCCTCAGAATATGTCTGTATTCCTCGTTAAACTGTCATTCAATAAAATACAGATGCAGTCCTCGGAACAGAGACAAACTTTGCCCTTTTTCAGCTAAGTGCCCTAAATACCAAGTTACAGAGAGTGGTGTCCTTTTGCATCATCTGTCCTGTTCTCTCTTTGTGGCTAACAAGTTGGTTTCTACATAACTTTAACAAGATGGCTGAGGAACATTCCTCCTGTCCTACAGCCTGGTACTAAGGGCATTCCTTTGGGGAGGTGGGAGATTTGGATTTGAATGTCTCAAGCTGTTAAGAGAATTGAATTTGAGTCTACTGTGTTGTATCACCACTGGAATAATATATTAAATAGAACAGTGCCCCTACATTTTGTGTGGAGCCCAGCCCTGTAGTTGTATGCTGTGGTCTGGGGATGCCTGCCAAATCAAACCCTTGGATGGTGAAAGTTCTAGGTGCAACTTCAGGTACTTGGGCAACTTCTAAGTCATAAATATGCCTATGTACTTTAAATGCCTCTAGAAACAGGAATTGGTTGAACAAGAATTTTCATAATTGCAATATGGATGTAGATGCCTGAATTCCTTCTAAAATTCCATTGAAAGCATGGAAGTGTTAGAAACCTAAGTTCATTTTTAAGAAGACAGAGGCCAGATCCAGACGTGCAGGCACATGTGGTTTGTGGCACCACAGACCTTTTTCTGGCACCACAAACCACATGCCTAGCACATTAAAATGTGCCCTGCACTGCAAATTTGCAGCACGGGGGCAAAATTTACTATCAGGAAATCCCAGGAGCAAAAAACCAAAATGCTGCAAAAAAAAGCAGTGCAGCACATACCACAGGAGTGTGGACTAGTAGATGCAGTGCTGGCCAAAGGGTTTCCCCTCTTCTAATTCCACCCTGGCTCCTCCAGCATGTTGGGACCTGGAAGGAGTAGGGAAATGGCAGTTTCTCCAAAGCAAGGCACTTTACCCTGCACCAAAGTACACGTGCAGGGGTGTGTGCAGCTTTGTGCTGCTGATTTTTGCCACTGCAAAAGCAAACCCCTGCATGTGGGGATACACCCAAAGTCAGTATTAAGGCACCTAATTTCTACTGATGTGAGCTACTTGCCTAGGAATCTGCATAAAAATCAATGGGACTTTTCAAAATCTGCCCACTGTTTTACTGGTAAAGCACCGAAATCCAATTAACATGGAATCCCACACTGGAATGTTATAGAGTTCTTTCCAGGATCTTTGAAACATCTTTTAAGTTCAAAAACTTGATCCAAATGTAGAATGAGCTGAGTGTTGTTTATTGTAAATTGAAAGTGTTCTCATGAATTAATTGTGCTTGGGCTGCTTTTTTGTTTGTTTTCTCCACAACATTGCAGAAATTTCAGTCAAAATGTTCCCAGGAATGCAGGCCAGGGCAAATGAAGAAGGTTACAGCAAGTCCACATACGTGCTGCTATGAGTGTGTGTATTGCCCAGAGAACCATTACAGCAATCAGACAGGTAAAGAACTGCGAGTCAAATAAAGAGATCCATATAGTTGTTTTAAGTATATACAGCTATGTGCTTTGGTAACTGGAAAATAATTTTGTAATGAGCAAAATATATTTGTATATGTTTACATGATTTTAAAAAAGCAATTGTATGTTCCAAAGATAAAGCAGCTAAATGCCCCAGCTGATCAAGGTTGATATGTGGGTTCAGGAGGAAGGGTATGAGCTACAGTAAGATGGAGGGTGTTCTGGAAGATCATGGGTTGTCCCCTAGATTCTTGCTCCCACTGAAGCATAAATTTCCTAACTGCACTGGTCTCTAGCTGCTTTACCAAATGAATAGTACACATTCATGATGATCTTCTCAAAGAGTTTCCCTAGTATTGAGGTAAGACTGACGGGCCTATAGTTGCCCAGGTCCTCCCTCCTCCCTACATGCTGGAGACAGTACTGAGTAATGCTTGACCTGTAGCCTGGTGGTTAGAGTACTATGCTGAGAAGTCAGTGAACTACAGATTCAAATACCTTCTGGGTGAGGAGTAGACCTAGAACCTGGGCAAGGGCCCTAACCACTCAGCTAATGGGGCTGCAACATAAGAGTAGTCTTCTTTGCCCCCCTTTCCTTTATTTCTTCTGGGACTTACCCTTAAAGATATACATAGCTGAAATGGAGTTTGAAAGAGGAAGGAGCTAGATTGTTTCAGTGGTAGCAGATGACAGGACAAGAAGCAACCATCGTAAGTTGCAGCAAAGGAAGTTTAGGCTAGGTATTAGGAAGGATTTTCTCAATAGGAGGGTACAGGTTACCCAGAGAGGTGGTGGAAGGTTGGAGGTTTTCAAAACTCAGCTAGACAAAGCTTTGGCTAGGATTATCTAGTTGGGTATGACCCTGCTTTGAAGAGGGGGTTGGACTAGATGATCTCCTGAGGTCCCTTCCAAACCTAATTATCTATGATACTATAATATTTGCCTGTCTCATGCATAGCCCACTATTCATCCTCTGTAGTTGTGTAGATGCTTATATGTCCACATTGCATAGGTATCAGAATCCCAAACTAAGTTTACCTGCCAAATATGCAACTCCTGTTCCTGAAAAATTGTCATTTACTTGCATAAAGCAAAATAGAATTCTGTCTTACATTTCTCCTGCTTGAGAGCTCTGAAAAAATGTTCTGTCTCCAATAATCTGTTTAGACAATGTGGGTCTTTTAAAGTGATTTCCATTTTTCCCTTTTTAGATATGGATCACTGCTATCTATGCAACAACAAAACTCATTGGTCCCCTGTGAACAGTACTAAATGCCACAAAAAGACAGTACAGTACCTCAGCTGGAATGACTGGTTTGCTGTTTTGCTACTAATCCTCTCTGGACTTGGGGTTGTTTTGATTGTTATAATTACTGCAATATTTACTAGATACCTGGACACCCCAGTAGTAAAGGCATCAGGTGGTTTAGTGATCTGCTATGTTATACTCCTCTGCCACTTCTTCATTTTTTTTAGCACTGGCTTTTTCATTGGCGAACCAAAGGAATTCAAATGTAAAACAAGGCAAGCTCTCTTTGGCATAAGTTTTGTCCTCTGCATCTCTTGCATTTTAATGAAGTCACTTAAAATTTTACTGGCCTTCAGCTTTGATCCCAAGATTCAGAATTTCCTGAAGTCTCTCTACAAGCCTATTCCCATAGCAGTGACCTGCACTGGAATTCAAGTTATTATTTGCACTTTCTGGGTAATATTTAGAAGCCCTTTTGTTGAACAAAATTTTTCCATTCGAGAAGTTATTATACTAGAATGTAATGAGGGGTCTATTGTGGCTTTAGGAATTATGTTAGGTTATATAGCGACTCTGGCTTTTATTTGCTTCATATTTGCTTTTAAAGGTAGGAAACTACCAGAGAATTACAATGAAGCTAAATTCATAACCTTTGGCATGCTCATTTATTTCATAGCATGGATTATATTTATCCCCGTCTACACGACTACGTTTGGCAAATACCTGCCTGCTGTTGAGATCATTGTCATTTTAATATCAAACTATGGAATTCTGTGCTGCACATTCCTTCCCAAATGTTATATCATACTGTATAAGCAAGAAGCAAACACCAAATCTGCTTTTCTTAAAATGATTTACAGCTATTCTTCCAAGAGTGCAGGCAGCCTTACTGTTAGCCAGATTTCTTTGGAGACCAATTGTCCAGTCTCACAGTTTCCAATCACAAACTCTTGTTGTAAATCAGAAAAAATCTCTGTGAATGGCAGCTGCCATTTTCAGATGCCTGGGCAGAGATTAATAAGAGGGAAATTATCTCCAAAAAATGTAGCTGGGATAACACCCAGGAAGAGGTTGTCTAGCATTTGACTATGGAACACTGGCCAGATAGCGAAAGAACCCTTTTAGTGAGCCAGGCTCTTGGTCTCCTGTCTTTCTAATCTCCCTAAGGACCCTCTCCAGCCTCCATAAGGTGTAGTGTTCTGGTATGAAGGAAAAAACTGCAGCTGGACATCACTAATTTAGGAGTTGCCTCCCTAACATGCAAAAAGGAAAGCATGCCCTTTATTTTACAGAAATAGGAGAGTGAAAGTGCTCAAATAATATGGGACTGGAAGGGACTTGGGGGCATGGAGTTTAGTCTCCTGCCTTAGCTGGCAACCACATCATATCATCCCTCCAAAAAGGTATGCCACTGTACTCCATGGTATAATAGTGACTGTTTTTTTCAACCCAACTTATCACTACTCTTGTGATTAGAACCCTTCTGATTTTCACCTGAGCCAACACTGCCCTTTAGCTTAAATACCTCTTCTTCTTTCCCCTAAACTCTTTATCGAGAGTAATCATATTTCCTCTCGGACTCAATTTTGTCAGGCTAACCACAGCAAACTCTTTTAGTTTCCTCTAATAAGGCAGTCTCTTATTCCCTGCTAGCCCTTCTCTGCATCTGTATAGATTAGACTGAATCATTCTTGAACGTGGATGCCCAGAATTCCAAACAGTATTCCAGATGTGGTCTCATTAGTGTCTTGAACAATGGCCTTAAATTTCCCTATACTTATCATGGAAGTGAATAGTCAAGAAGACAAACCAATTTAAATATTAAGGACAGCTATGTAACTACAGTAATCTTTATCAGTGATAACAATTCCCTCTACCCCCTCCCCTCCAGTAGCATAGTTATAGTTCCAGTGTGTGACAAAGAAAGACTCTATTAAGACAGAGGTATTAAACTCATTTTGGGCCCTTGGTTGGATTTGGACCACAGGACTCCTTACAGACCAGATCCAGCCTGGAGAATGAGGAAGAGACAGTGGCCATAGCCAGCATGGCAGTGGCAACAACAGCCATTGCAGCAACAGCAGCACCTACTACATCCACCACAGTGTCAGTGGCCACTGCAGTGGCAGTGGTAGAAGCCATGGTGTCCCAGGTGGCTGCAGGGTAACTAAGGGATGTGTTGGATGGCTCTCACTCACCCCTTGCCACTGATGCCCATATCCACTGGGACGCTGAGGCCCCAGGTCCTGCAACAGGCCATGTCCCCTCCTAGCCATGCCTCCAAACTCTCCACTTTACTGTGCTGCATCCAGCTTACAAATCATGTGTTTTACACCCTTGAATTAAGGGAAGCTGCCCCAGATTGCTTGTCCAGAGCTGTTGTCTTGTTCAAAGATGGTAGAAATCGGTATTCAAATTTGTTATTAGCATGCACTTAGCAATAAAGAATTCTCTTAAATAAATAATGATGGATAACATCTATGCAAAAAGAGGGCAATCTTACCTTTTGTAGTAGTATAAAAGGCTGATTTTGAAAACAACAAAACAGCATCTCTGACACCCAGCAGTAGCACAGATGTTAACTAATATTAATTAAAAGTTTGTCTGTGTGAGAAGAGCCTCTGCTGCCTAGGTCCACTAGTAGAGCCCCCTGGTAGATATGCAGTGTACTCTGTCAGAAAGGGTGCATCCAGATGAGCATGCACATTCAGGGACATGTGTTTGCCATGGCACAAATAGCAGCAGCACATATTTGTGCCACTGCTTTGTGTCCCAGGGCACGCCCCTGCACCTGCACTTCAGTGCATGCCAAATTGTCCCAGGTTGGGTAGGGGAAGCTGGGGTTGTGGGGGCCTCTCAGGACAGCAGCAGCACACAGTGCCTGGCCAACAGCCAGAACTTGGTTCTGGATGGCCAGGCTCTGTTTCTTGTGTCTCATGCTACTGCTGTGTCCACTGCACCACTTCTTTTGCCAGCAGGATCTCCCAGCGATGCTCCTACTAAAGATTGCATTGCACTGCATGCAGTTTGTGGCACCTCAAACAGCTTTGAAGTGCTGCAGACTGCACATGTGTGCTCGTCTGGATGTGCCCAAAGAGTTTTCTGACAGTATAACTACATAACCCCTCTTACGATACAGGTTAAGTGCTTCTGTTGTCTTGGTTTCAAAAACCCAGAGTTTTACTGGCATAGCTCTGTCAGCAGGTATGATTTTTTTTGCACACTGGTGAACAACAAAACTTATGCCAGCAAAATTTTGTGGTGTAGACCTCGTCTAGGACTGTGAAGAGTACCACGTTTAAGTTAGTAGTGCCACTAACTTGGAAAATGGAAAATATTATTTAATATTTTTATTTTTGTACTGTATGAATGCAATATTATATTAACTTCTTACATATCACGTCTGGACTCTGGTCCTTATTCTCACTTATCACTGTTTAAATCATGAATCATTTCACGTGATATCAAAATCAAGTCCACTGATTCTAGTGTCACTTATAATAATATATATTAACAAGCTATTGTACATAAAATTAACATTGTCATCATGTTTATACTTTTTTCATACATCTGAATTTTCAGGAAAATTTGTGCTGAAACAGTGCATGTGTTATATTAACCTGATTATGGAAAACATATTCAGCTATCAAAAGATCCAATGAAATAAGTTTGTCATATAATGCTTAGCTGAATGTGTAGAAGGAATCTGAATTGTAAAATTTCAATTTATGAACACTTGTGTATAACTTCTGAGCCTAACTCTAAAAGTATGTGTGTATGTACATTTAACTGTAGATATGATTGCTGCTTTTGTATTATGTGTGAAGAGTACTGTTTTGAATGTGAAGAACTGTGGTATGTAAATATGTAATTGCAGTTGGGTGCCAAATTTCTCAAAAAAGGAAGAAACAAAGCTCATACTAATCTGTTCTTTTTTCAGAAGCTGACATCTTCAGAAGCAAATGGGTAGCCTACTAGAGCATATTTGAATGTTACCTTGCATATATAAGGGAACAAGATCATTAAAGTCATATTGTTTTTGAAAGTAGTGTCTTTATTTTGTTCCTTCTTTCTCCCAAGGCTGAGCTTTGGCTCAGCTCTGCATAGTAATACTTAGTTTTGATACAGTGATTTTCACTCAGATCTCAAAATGCTGTTCAACTGCTGAATGTTGCATCCCCTCAGTGCACCAGGTAGTGATCATCCTCAAATTGAGGGACTGCCAACAATGAGTACAACAACACTGAAGGGGTGTGTGGAAGGAGAAGAGCTATGGGGGTAAACATGTTGAGGAATGAGAGCTGTAAGAGCCATATGGTTGCCGAGCTGTGTGGTAACTTGTGGAAGGATGTAGGGTAGGCATAGAGGGCAATCAGTCATGTTGGGGAGCATAGGGGTAAATAGGGATGTGGTAGATTTTATGGGGAGAGCACAAGAGAGACATGAGGCAGAGCTGGCAGACCAGGGAAAGGGAAGGAGTTTTGTCCTGATGAACTTCCAGTGCTCAAGTACATCAGCTCCTTCCTCCCTTCCTACCAGCCCTCCCACACAGCTCTGTTCCAACCAGGCATTCCCTCCACATTAACCCTTTCTCCCCAGCCCCATGTCTGCCCCCCTAGCTACACTTACTGTGCAAAGAAGAGCTGGTAAGTTTGACAATGTAGCTGAGAGGAGCTGACAGTTCTGCTGGCTACTGTTGGCAGAACTATGGATGTTGTGCCAAATGATGTTACATGTTGTATGATCATGTCTGTAAGTGACCTATCTGTAAGAATTTATCACATTGCATTTAGATGAGGCTTATCAGGTTTGTAGGTCTCTGAGTCCTGAACTATAGGAAGATGAAAAAAGCAATACCCTGAGGAATCTTTATGTGGTAGTATAATGAAGTAATAGTTACCTAATGCTCATAAATAAAATAATGCCTCCCATCCTAATATCCTGTTAACCAAAAAATACTTTCTCTAATTCAGGAACCTATTTAAAGACAAAGCACAAGATCTCTAAAAGAGTAGGGACCCCTTAAACACATGTATATGGCACAAGAGTACCAGTGTATGTTACCTGACTAAGCTCTGATTTGGGAAGGAAAGTTCACTCACATACTAAGACATGCAATGCCTTTGAATAGCATGGTAGCATAACTTAGTGTGAGTGACTGGGGCACCAGCCCTGGGCGCCAACTTAGTAGGAGCACCAGAATGGCACCCTCAGCCCTGTGGAGTCTACGCCCTAGCAGCCAAGTGCATGGACATGGCATTGCTGCTGTAGGAGCAAAACCCGGGGTGTCCATCCCATTCTGCAGAAGCAGCAGCTGGGGACTGTTTTTGAGTCTCAAGAATAGGTAGGGCTCCCCCACCACTCTTGACACCTCCCATCTTTCACCCCCACCCCTATTCATTATGCCTTTGAGATAACTCCTGCTGAAATTTAGGAATCAATAGGAATTTAGTATTTAAGCATATGGACATGTGTGACTGATCGTGAGAGTTCTAGAGTTTTGCATTTCTTTTTGTCTCAGACCAACATGGCTACCAAATGCATCCCTGCAACATAGAAGATGCTGAATTTTAGCTGATTTTGGATTTAAACTTCATTGCTGACCAACAAGAAAGATTTCTACACCTCTCTGCCTGTTTGCCATCTGAAACCACCAGAGAAGGAATCCTTCCTTATCTGCACAACAAAAAGCAACTCACAAAGACACACTCATGGACCCAGAGGAACAGACTTCCATCTTCAGCTTCCTCTGTGGAAGAACGAAGTTTATTTCCTACCTATAAAGACTTTTTACCATCTTTAATTTCTCCTGAGCTTGATGAAGGGTGTGAGAGCCCGAAAGCTTGCAAAAAAAGAAATGTTTTTTGTGATTCCTTAGTTGATCTAATACAGAGTTACCATATGTCCACGTTTTTCCTAGACATGTCCTCTTTTTTGGGCCCTGGTTGGGAGCAGTGGGCAAGGTGATTGGCTGCCAGGGGTCATGTGCTCCCTGCGCAGCCCCAGCCAAGTAAAGGGACACTGTGCGTGGGTGTGTGTGTGTGCAATGCGGGAGCTGCTTGAGCAGCAGGGCTGGGGGGGGCAGGGCTGCGGGTTGGGAGTCAGGGGCACTGGCAGCCTTGGGGGTAGGAGGCGGTGGGTTAAGAGTAAGGTGGGGCTGGCAGGGCTGGAGGGGGGACAGTCTTAGGAGTGAGGAGCAGAGGCAGGGCATTGGCATACCATGCCTCCCCCAATCATATGTCCCTCCCCCCTCTCCTTCTCATCTTCTCCCCTCCCTCTCACAGATGCTAGAAATCTGGTAACCCTATATAAAGGCATCATCTCTTAATCAAGAGTTGTAGAGTTTTGCATTTGTTTTTGTCTCAGACCAACACAGCTACCAAATACATCCCTGAAACATAGGGATTTCAAATTTGACATTATATTTTCCTGAACTATTGACAGTTCAAGAACTCTGTCATTTAGACTCCTTTTACATGGTATAAAACAGCCTAGATGTGTTGTTGACCTTCTGGGCGTGCTCCAAACTCACTTTTTTAAAGCAGCTCTTGTGGTAGGGTGAGGGTGTTCTGCAAAGTGGAATATTACTTTGAGCTGCTCTGTGGGTCTACTTTAATTACTGTTCTCTACCTTGTTGTGGAACAGAAAAAACTGCTTCACAGTCAGGGTGACCAGACTGTGGAATAAACTCCCTCCAGAGGTGGTGTAGTCACCTACCCTGGAGGCTTTCAAGAGGAGGCTGGACAGTCACCTCGCTGGGGTCACTTAATCCCAGTTGTCTTCTTGCCTAGAACTGGG
>NW_017728918.1:94112548-94117560 GCF_001723895.1 Crocodylus porosus | reverse complement strand
AAACACCCTTCATCAGGCATTGGAGAAAAGATTGTAAAAGTTCTCCTGGGTAGAAATGAAAGTTCATATTTCATAGGATTTCACAGAGGAGTCAATAGATGGAAAACTCCTCTGGGCAGTTGCCTAACTTAGCTTTTAAACCTTCACGAACAGCCCTCTCACGCAACTACAAGGTTCAAGCCCAAAGCATCAAAAACACCTTAACATTCCAGGGTAAAGGGGAAAAGAAAAGTTGGCTTGACTAAACTGAAGCCTTTTATTTTGATACATTTGAAACATTGTAATGATTCTGGCCTTTTTCAGCCTTTAAAATGAATTATATGAAAAATAATAAGCTTTATTTCAAAATGAAAAATCAGACCGTTCCATTTTAATTTGTCAGAATGAGACATTTTAACCTTAGCTATGTTTCTGTTCACAAAATTGAGCTTTGAATAAAATATCTGAAAACTGACACTTTTAGAGCACTTTTAATTCAGTGAAAATAGTTTCTCTCCCTCTCTCTCTCTGTGTCAAATGTGTGACAAATTTCCAAGCTCCTCTGTTTTTAAACACTTGAAGCACAGACAGAAGTTATGTTTGTTGCATGATCAGCCCCCTGAAAGCACTCTACAGCTGTGCTGTGACATTTTGAAGTGTCTTAGGGAACTTGTGTTCCCTAGGGTTAATCTGTCATGCGATCAGAGCCAGGCTGCATCAGACTAGGAAGGGGAGGAGGGATAGGGTAGAGGGAATAAGCTGTTAGCTGGGGTTTGCCCAGTGTGAGGTGGAGGGAAGGCAGGTGGATTGGAGTCCCAACCGCCCTCATAGCCCTCCCCCAGTCCCCTCCTCCAGCTCAAGCCAGGTAAACCCCAGCTTGCTCCCCCTCTCTCCCTATAGACAGCTTTGGAGCTGGGATGGGGGCAGCAGGGCTGGGGGAGAGAGGTGGCTTCTTCGCTACAAGCATGCTCCTTGGGCTCCTGCAGGCAGGCTTGATGTCTCTCCCCCACACGCTCCTCCCCCGACCCAGCAGGCAAACATATATGTTGGGGGCGGGAAGAGTTGCTCTAACTCATGGCACTTTATGTAAAGTGCCATGAGTTAGAACAGGGGCCTACATGTCTGTCAGCACCCATGGAGGCCAGACCATTCTTTACCTAAGTGTGATCCTATTCTATTCTGACTAGGTTCCAAAAAAACCATTAATACAGGATGTAGGTGGATTTTTCTGCTGCTTGCTTATTTTTTGTGATCTTGTCTTAAGGCTAAGATGACAGCATGTTCCAAAAATAGATGCATTCATGAGTTTTTAGGGACTCAAGGGTGAAATAGAAGCCAGATACATGGAGTCAAATCTGGCCATAGTTCTCAAAGCAGTGCACTTTGAATTTATTTAGATCTATAAGATCCACAGGGACTTGCTTACCTTATCCTTCAGTGGTGAAGAAGACTTGGAGAAAGTCATTGGTTACAACCCAATAGTTATTTGCAAGTCAATAAAGCCTATAGAGCCTTTAACTTTGACCCTACTTGCTTGAACACAGGCTTTTAATGTAACTCTTTTGTATTGCTGCCATCTAATGGTGTATTACTGTTTCAAAGTTTATTGTTATGCCCCTGTTAAGGAAGTTTTACTACTGCCTTAGTCACTGCAGAAGTGAACTGTCTCTTTGATACCTCAGAAATACTTTTATTGCACCATTGTGTTTTATTTTTATTGGTATGTGGATGGAATATGTATATGGAATAAACTGGACATTCATAATTTAGAATGTTTCTTGAGCTTCTAGTAATAATGATATATGTGGTATCAGTAAAATGGGTTACTGTAAATGAAAAAATTACACTAAAATTACAGAAAAAATTACAAGTCTGTTCCATATATCTCTCTGTTCCTATTTGATTCTGATGTGTAAGAGATGAAGAAAGACATGCAATACATAAACTTGCTTGAATGAAGGGACAAATGCAATGAAACTGATGTTATTCAACATTTGGTAGCTGTGGACTGGCTGCCAGAGGACTTTCTAAAGAAATTAACAATTTTGCCCCAAAGCTGATGAGCAGATTATGAATTTGGTTAAATCTACAGAAATTATTGGTACACATGATCTGTTGGGGGTCTTCCACTAGTAGCTTTGTTACTTGTCAACCAAAGGATTTAGTGGCAAAGGGCCAAGGAAGAAGTGATGGCATCTCCCATTAGTCTTTCATCATATGCATATTTACAGAAAGTATTAAGTAAGTATACCACAAAATAGAAAGCATCTAAGTAGGGGTGAGTGGGAGTGGCATGGGGAAGTATCTACAGCATGAAGACATCTGGTGGGATAAACAATCATTCAAACTCTAGCCTATGCTCAGGTTACTTGCTCACAGGCATTTTCAAACTGTTTCCAGTTTTTCAAAACACACTTGATTTCATGATGTATCTGATGTATTCTTTCAAGATGTGTGTCAGTTCAGACACAGGGGTTCAGACACAGGGGTATATATGCGCCATAAAGCAAAAATTCCTGCTACCTGTGCCATTAAGCAGTCCTGTGCAGAACATAATAAACATTGCTTTTTAGGTGGAAACTAGACTCAGTAGGAACATTCTTTGACTAAATGAAGTGTATTAAGGTA
The DNA here is from genome assembly GCF_001723895.1 of Crocodylus porosus. NCBI lineage: Eukaryota > Metazoa > Chordata > Crocodylia > Crocodylidae > Crocodylus > Crocodylus porosus. The sequence continues at coordinate 94,114,953 of NW_017728918.1, read as the reverse complement.
GGCTGTTCTGTCAAAGCCAAAATATGTAGGCTTCAAAAGAAAGAGTTAAGAGATCTGCACTTGCCATAGCCAGGTGTTCTGAGTCAGCAGAGCAGGAACTTGAAGTTGAGACCCTCCTATCCCAGGACAGAAGCCTAACAAGCAGGATGTGGGAATTCTCTGTCCAGCTCTCTCTCTCACTGAGAAAGTGGGGAGTCTTGTGACTGGGAAGCTGGTGTTGAGTTTTTAACATTGATGGAATAGGTATACCATTTGGAGAGGACACTTTCTGTGAGGTAGACTTTATAGCTTGTGGTCTAAGGATTTGTTTTCCTACTTCGCAAAAAGTGGCTTGAATGTGGTGTGTGGTATGCTTTTTTTTTTCTTCCTATGGCAAGAAAGCAAGGGTGCAGAGAAATGCACTCTGCCCTCCACATGGGGTTTTCATGACCACACAGGTGTACTGTTATAGCTGATGTATATTTGATCCCTCTTAGAAAGTTTTACTAGAAGGAAATGTTGCAGTAATGTTGCTGCTGTCCATGGCAGTAAGGGTGGCACTTTCATTGCCTCCCATAGCCACAAATGGACACATGCTTCCTTCCAGCAATCAGTGGACCTCTGCCAACTAGGGTATGGTGAATAGTCCATGATCTTTAGGAAAAAATCACCAGCAATCTTTCAGCCCTAGCAGTATACCCGTATTCACATGGCCATGTTTGTGAAGTAAAGGAGTAGAAATTCAATCTTAAGCTAAAGGTAGCCCTGACATTTTAACTTTCTGAAAGTCTTGGTGCTTGCACCTGTCAATTTTGTGAGCTTCTAATATGCTACAATACTTGTATTACACCACTACTGTTTGCTGGAAGGAAGAAGGTTTGTGTGACCCATGAAACCCTCTTTTAAATAGCATTTCTACAATTTCTTGGTCAGTTCATACATGCTAGAACCTGACTAGTTCTCATGGATTTCTTCTTTTACTGAGTGCCCCTTAGTGTCAGTGATTCTTCCTAAAGATCACAGACTATGCACCAGACCCCAGATATTTGTGTAATATCTTTTTTTGGACCAACCTGGCAATCCTCTATAGATAATAAGGATGCTCTTCTCTGGGGGGAGGGAGAAGGGGGGGAGGAGGAGGAGGAGGAGGAGGAGGGGCAGAAACAGCCCCTCTGGCAGCCTGCAAAGGAAAATCCAGGATTTCCCACATTTTTCTCCTTGAAAGGAGAATCCACTTTTAAAGTTTGTTCACCACCCTTTTGTATATTCCCATGACCCACTTTTGGGGGTGACCCACGGGTTGAGAAACGCTGTCCTAAGGGGTTGCCTCCTGGGACCTTCTTCCCTTGCCAGACCTCTACCCCCAGCATGAGTGAATCCAGGGTTGCCAACTCTCGTGATTTTTTACATGAAGTCTACACTTCAGAAATGTAAGCAGCAAAGCTCTTTCATAGATTTCATAGATGATAGGGCTGGAAGGGACTTCAGAAGATCAAGTCTAGCCCCCGGCCCCAGAGGCAGGAAGTCAGCTGGGGTCATAGGAGATAAGCATCCAAATGCTTCTTAAAGGAGTCTGGAGTAGGTGCTTGCCCTACCTCTGGAGGGAGTTTATTCCAGGCCTTGGACAGTAAAGAAGTTTTTCCTTATGTCCAGCCTAAAACGGTCCTGGAGGAGTTTGTGACCATTGGACTTTGTTATCCCTTGGGGCGCTCTGGTGAACAGATTTTCTCCCAGATCCTGATGTACTTATAGGCAGCCACCAGGTCCTGCCTCAGCCTGTGATTTTCCAGGCTGAAGAGCCCCATGGCTCTCAGCCTCTCTTCATGAGGCCTGTTTTCCTGACCTCTGATCATGCATGTGGCTCTCCTCTGGACTCTCTCAAGCTTCTTCACATCCTTCCTGACATGTGGAGCCCAGAATTGGACGCAGTACTCCAGCTGCAGCCTCACCAAGGCCGAGTACAGTGGGAGGATGACATCCCGAGATCAGCTTGAGAAGCATCTATAGATGCAAGCCAGGGTTTTGTTTGCTTGACCAGCTGTGACATCGCACTGGGGGCTCATGTTCATCTTGTGGTCAGTCATGACCCCAAGTCCCTTTCGGGCGTGGTGCTAGCAAACATAGCCTATAAGCGTGCTGCAGGGCTCCCCCCATCCAAGGTGGAGCACCTTACATTGAACGCCAGCAGGTTTTTATCTGCCCGCTTTCTAAGCCTGCCCAGCTCAGCCTGGATCACCAGCCTCTCCTCAGGTGCCAACGCAATACCCCAAAGTCTGGCATCGGAGGCGAACTTGGCCAGTCTGCTTCTGCCCCCAGCGTGCAGCTGCTAACCCTTTCTTTTATATATGGATAGAAATAGAGGTAAAAGAAAGAGCTACGTTGCTGGGTTTTTTCCACATTCCCGAAGCGGAGACTTGAAGAACAGC
>NW_017728918.1:94108984-94112436 GCF_001723895.1 Crocodylus porosus | reverse complement strand
GCCGGCGCGGGTGAGTGCCGTCCCGGGGGGACCGGCAGGGGCCGACCGCACGGCCCGGGGCGCTCTCCCTCTGGACCCCGCCGGGAGCGGGGGGGAGGGGTGCGGGACCTGGAGCCCACAGGGGGTTCATCCCAGCACCCTCCGAGCTGGGCACAGAGCCGCGAGCAGAGGCAGGGCTGGTGCCCGGGGAGGGGGCTCTGGGTTGGCACGCGGAATAAACCCTTTCAGAGGAGAAGAGGGTCCTTATTGTCTATAGGGGACTGCCAGGTTACTCACACAAGTAGGGCATGGTGAACAGTCTGTGATCTACAGGAAGCATCACTGACACTAAAGGGCACTGAGTAAATGAGGAAACCCATTCGAAAGAGAAGAGGTTCTTTATTGGGGATTGCAGGGTTGGTCCAAAAAAAGATATTACCAAAATTGTGAATAGTCCATGATCGTTAGGAAGAATCACTGACACTAAAGGGCATTGAGTAAATGAATAAACCCATTCAAAAGAGAAGAGGATCCTTATTATCTATAAGGTCCTTATTATCTATAGGGTATTGCAAGGTTGGTCCAAAAAAAGATATTACCCAAACAGCTAGGGTATGGTGTTTAGTCTGTGATCTTTAAGAAGAATCATGGACACTAAGGGGCACTCAGTAAAAGAAGAAATCCACTTGAAAGAGAAGAAAGTCCTTATTATCTATAGAGGATTGCTAGGTTGGACCAAAAAAAAGATATTACCCAAACAACTAGGGCAGCGTTTCCCAATCTGTGGTACGGGTACCACCGGTGGTACGCAGACATGCAGTACACGTTAACAGGTTTTATTACAATTACTTTATATAATAAAAATTTGCTGGTGGTACTTAAGGTTGCACTGAAAAATTTGCTGGTGGTACTTAAGGTTGTATCATTTTAAATTGGTGGTGTGCAATCTCGTCCGAGTTTGGGAACCGCTGAACTAGGGTATGGTGAATAGTCTGTGATCTTTAGGAAAAAATCACTGACAATCTTTTAGCCCTAGCAGTATACCAGTGTTTACAGTCACATGGTCAATGGGCAAACTGGGGCCAAAGCCATACAGGATCCGAGTACCAGGCATGGAAGGTGGTGGCTCCTGTGCCAGGATGGATGGATTTCCTGTTTGAGAGAGAGAGAATAAGAACAGAGAACTTCCCTCTTAGATACTCTTGAGAACCACACGTCTTAAGCAGGGTCTGCAGACCCCAGGGGTACCTGGATGACCCTGCCTCTGGCAGGGGCTTGGACTCGATGACCTCTGCATGTCTCTTCCAGCCCCTCTTCTTTGCGATGTAGGCTGCGGGAGATCCCCTGCCTTACCAGTGGCAGGTTAGGATGGTAGGCCTGTGTTGTGTCAGGGCTGAGGGTAGTTTTAATGAAGAGTTTATGATTGTAAGGGACAGTTTGGCTAGGCACAGACTGGAATGACTTCTGGAAGCACCTCTCAACCTAACTTCTCTATGACTTTGGCTGCCGTGGTTCCCCTGCTTTACCTGTGGCGGGTTAGGGTGCTATGTCTGTGTTGTGTTAAAATTGACAGCAGTCGTATGTCAAGGTTAGATTATGGATTGTATAGGAGGGTTTGGCTAGGGCTGATCCTGCATCATAGGGCTGGTCCATTCCAGCCCTACTTCTCTATGACTCTTCACAAGATAAACCCAGAGTTTTCAAATAGGAATTTGCAATGTTAAATACATTCTGCCCACTGTGGCCTTTCTGAGGGCTTTGCAAGCAGAAATATGGCTCTTATTATTTTCCCATAGTTTAAAAATGAATGAAAATGAAGAGCTCACATTTTCCAAGGGCCCCTTTGAGCCTAAGGAGCGGTTTCTGGAGCCTAAAAAGGTTGAAAACTGCTGCTTTAGAATTTGGGTTAGTAGTCACGCAGATAAATAGGTAGGGTTCCCCCCCCTGCATTCAAGCCATATGGAATCTGGATTTTTTATTTTGGATGGGGTGTGGGAAGGCTGTCAAAACTTGATTTGTTCTGTCTTTGATACAGTTTGGGGGTTTGGGTACAAAAATCACCAGGATACAGTTTTTACCCAGCTCTACAAGTGTGTTCACAGAAAACAGGGTAAATCTAGGGGTTGGGAGGGAGGGGGAGAAACTAGGATCCTATAAGCAGAGGCTGCTAGTGGAGATTAAGGTCTTCATCCTACAATCCTGCCCTGTTCTTCCAGCAACATCCTTGATAGGGATGGAATGAGGGATGTCCCTAGCCACGGCCCTGCTTTCAGTGTACAAAATAAGTGCTTTTTTCTTTAAGCTGAGAAGAAAATGCCTGCTGGTTACAAACCTTCACCATTTGATAAAAAAGTCCTCCTGTGGGCAGGATGCTTCAAGGCTGAAGAGGATATTCCTCCAAGGATCCCGTAAGTGCATCATTGTTTCCAGGAGGGGTTACTGAGCTGAAGTGAAAGAGGGTGGCATGTTCTTTGATTTGAAACTGAACCTAAAGCTTAACCTGATGATAATTGTCCATGTCCTAAATTTCAGTGGTCAAGTAGGAGGCAAAAGTACCTCTGATAAGGGATGGTGAGACAATATGATCCCTTTTCCTCTACCTCCACATCACTACCTCTCCCTCATTTAAGAGCTTCTAGTGTAACTGCCCTCTCTGCTTTCCACTGTTACCTTTATGCCTTTATACCTTTATAGATCAAAAAATGTGCCCAGACCCAATGCAATGCTTAGATCCTACTCAAACTCTTTTTTTAACTTTTAACATCTCCACGAATAGCCTGTGTCTTGGTAGTGAGGCCATTTTCCCAGGAGGGGGGAGTCTGTGGGCCTGAACCCCCTCAGGCAGAGGGAAGAAAAGTTTCTCACACCCTGGGCAAGTGTTCCTTGCTCTAAGCCAGATCTCCACCTTTATTGTACCAGGACCCATTTGTAAACATGGATAGCCAGTCCTGACCAGGTGCCTCCCACCCCCAGCTTCTAGTATGCCCCTTGCAGACTGGAACTCTGCTGGCCTACGAGGGAAAAAAACAGTTTCCCACATTTTTCTCCTTTAAAGGAGAATCAATTTTTAAAGTTTGCCAATCCACTTATAGTTTGTTCGCAACCCTTTCATATATTTTTGCATCCCACTTGTGCATCGTGACCTACAGGTTTTGAAATGCTGCTCTAAGCTATTACAAATAAGTGGGGCTCTTTCTCCTCCAGCCATCTCTGACCAAGAAAGCAAACTATGCTTTTTGAAGGAAAATGCCTTCAGTAGGAGGTCCAGGGCTGTGGATAGATGCACCTACTGCAGGGTCCAAGTGAGGCATTTGGGGGATAGAATTTAAGACTTACTCCTGTCCTCAGCATTGCCCAGGCTAACATTCTAAGGGATAGCCAGCATGGGTTTGTTGCGGGTAGGTCTTGTTTGACCAATCTCATTTCCTTCTATGACCAGGTGACCTATCACCTGGACAAGGGAGAAGAGATTG
>NW_017728918.1:94047465-94108114 GCF_001723895.1 Crocodylus porosus | reverse complement strand
AGAGTAAATTGGATGCTTATCTTGCTGGGATCCTATGACCCCAGCTGACTTCCTGCCCTTTGGGCAGGGGGCTGGACTTGATCTCCCGAGGTCCCTTCCAGCCCTAATGTCTATGAAATCTATGAAATGTTGGTTATCATCAGACATCTGCATACCAAAAGCTGCTGGTTTTCATAGTTCCTTCCTCAGCATACTGGCTGCTCTGAATCCCGTTCAGAGGAGGTTAATTCTCCCTAGGCTCTGTATAGGTTGCCAGATGCCTCGCTCAGGGTTCTGGACTCCACTTTAGTGGGCCAAGTGCCTAAAAGTTAACCACCAAAATGCCTAAGCCCTTCATTGGATCTCGCCCCAAGTCTTACATTCTATTATTGTACCTTCCTGTGGGTGACTTGTCTTTTCTACTGTTCCATAAGTAGGGATGAGATGTTATCAGAACAGTGATTCTCAACCAGGGCACCACCAAAACCTCTGAAAGGTGCTACAAGGTGTGAGGAGATACTCTACCTGCATGATTTCCCCATCCCCATTGTCCAGTCCCCCTGTACAAATAAGAAAGCACTTATAATATATAAATTAGTTTTTGAAATTGGGTGCTGCACAATTCACAGAAGTTATGGAGAAAAAGGTCAAGAATCATTGTTTTAGAAGATTGTTACAGAAGCTGGCAATCCTACCGTAAAAATGAAAGCGCTTAACACAACGTAAGGTACAGCTGATCACAGCAGAAGGGAAGCTGTTGGACTTTCTGAACATGCCACCTCTGAAAATTTGGAAGCATCCGAACACTCAGATGTAAGCCTAAAACAATTTTCTGGGACCATGTTTTTCTTGATGAGTTCTGGTGGATACTGTTTAAGAACTAAACAACTCGTGATCATCATTACTGAAGGAAACAGAAATATTTGCATGAGCAAGATGGAAAGTATTTGGTCCAAAGCCTGTTAATGATTTGAGCACTGTTGGTATTTGCAGATTGACGTGTTTATTCTGTTTGATCTAACAAAATGTCACATCAGAGGAAGGTTGCATCAGTCACCAATATTTTGTTTATAGATCACATAAACACAATATATATTATGAAAGAGTGGATGATTACTAAACGATGACAAACAAGTGACAATATATAATGTCCGCAAAGTATTTGAGAAAAAATGGGGAGAGAGAAAAACAGCATGTCCTCTTCCTTGTTTATTTTTTCAAAGTATATTTCCAGGATCAACGGAAGCAGTTGTGATCTGCTTAAGCCTGGAAAGCCCATAGGCTAGATTGAGGCATGTAGCTAATGGTACATGAAGGAGCAATGTGACTACCATTCTCATCTATCTACCTTTGACTTCCCCGCCTGAGTAACTGGGTTGACTGAGGCCAACCATTGATAAAGTCTAAAGTAAGAGGCCTTAAACCACTTTACCATTCCATGTTCTTCAGAAAACTGAATACACAAGGGTAAATCTCATAGTGCATTAGACATTTCCTTTCCACTAGCCACCACCTCCTCCGATAATTTTACTGAAAAAAAACGTCATCACCAGAAGTTAATGTATAAACAGCATGTTCGTGTAACTGCCTAACAGAAATAATATCCATCTCCAGTCCAGCTACATTTCTTATTGCCAGACTTCTTGGTAGAGGAGTTAATTGCATGTAACATACTGCACTTTGAGAAACAGTTAAAGGGAACATCTCTGGGTGTTTCTTTTGTTTCCATCAGTTCCATTCCTTGTGTAATGAAGACAATAAGGAAGAGAGCAGCATGGCTACAAGCAAAAATACACTTGTCCCTTATTTACATCACATTGCACACCTTTTATTGTCATCCTCGTATTAGAATTATTTCCTATTCCAGTGGCAAATCCTAGTTTAACTGGCATCTATGGCAAAACTCCTATTACTTGAAGGGGGCCAGGAATTTACAGATAATTTTCAATGTTGTATTTTAGGAAGACCAATTCAAATTACATTACATTTGAAAATGTGGGTTGCACAGTACCATAACAATAAAGTTTGATTTCTTCAGGAGCTCAGCTCTCAGGGAGCTGGGTGGGGAAGAATCAGCTTTGTGAAAGCACAGTATTCCAAACAGATGGCTCTATGGGTGCAGTTGATTTCTCGCCAGCTCTGGGAACCAAATCCATAACTGTATTTGTGGACAAAACTTGCACCAGTGGTTTAGCCCCTGATGATTTCAGAAAAAAAATCCTTCTCATGATAGGGTGCTCATTTCTCTCTCAGCTTATAGGAACTTCATCTTAGAAAAGACAGTTTACTTTCAGATTAGGCCTCTGAAACCTATAAAAATAAGTATAAAATACCCATGAGATTTTTTAAATTAACTTATACATAAGCAAGACAGGCTAGTTTGTGAGCGTGGTAACTGCTGGACAGGCAAAAAGTAAATGTAATCACTCTTCTTTAACATGACCAAATGTTTTTTTTAGAACTGCAATTCATGAACCATGTGATCAAAAAACCTAATTCTTAGAAAACAGGCTTGAGCAAAATCCTGTTATTAATGATTACTTATCAAGATAGACCTTTACTCAACTTGCCATTGCAAAGTTAAGTCATTTGGCATTAAGTAAGCAAGTCCTAGTCTTCCTCCAACATTTGCTTAAACAACTCTGTCATTGATTTCAGTGAAGGGTTTGCTTGATTCCTGAGCATGGATGGAGAGGTATAGTCCTTAATGAAAGGATACAGAAAACCATAAGGTTTGCTTCCCTTGAATCAGAGGCAGAAGGCAAGAAGTTGTATGGCGTTTCAGGACAGTTGCAATTAGTGCAATTTGAAATACGATTACGTCTGTAACATAGTTGTTACTGACCTAACACATTTATATTTTGGCTTCTGTTATTCCAAATGCATCCTAGATTAATAGTTGTATGCGAGTCTGGTTTTGATTTCTTAAAACTAATGCATTTAAGCAATATAGAACAGAGAACAAGTGTTCTCTGGCCTACAAGTACTGACAACCCTCTTGAAGCTACTTGGCACCTGCAACTCAAGCTGCTCAACTAACCCTGAAAGATTTCCCAATGTGTGTGATAGTAAGGTTTTAAAGGGCTGAAGAGGAGCAATGCAGTCAGTGTCCAGTTTTATCACGTTTCTTTCTAGGTAAAAAAGGATAGTGCTTGTTTTCAGCTGCTTTGTTAGGTAGTATAGCTGTCAAGGTTCCTTCCCTTTGTGCATTTGACAAAAGCAAGTTATTTTTTGGAGAAGTATGTAAAATTCATTCATACAATGCAATTTTAAAATTCTACTATAAAAGGAGTGAATCTTAATTATAAGCAACAGGCCCATCAGATTAAACTTTATTTTAAAAGGGAAAGTTTAAAAAGAAAGGAATCGTCTCGTCTTGCACATGTAAGACAAAATTTGAACAGTGTTCAGTCCTTAAGTGTCATAACTACTAGAAAATGGCTCAATTCAAGCTTTTAGGAGACTACATACTGGAGGGTTGAAGGAATTCCTGCTTTTGTGTCCCCAGCTTGGACTGAGTACACACAGCCAACCATTGCTTGCCAATTGTTTCAGGAACTAAAGAGCACAGCTGGTAGCGACCAACAAAAGGTTGAGGTTTCTGGAAGTTAAGGAGCTCTAGTTCAGTGTGCAACACGGGGCTTTCAAGGCTTGTCTGTGGTCCATAAATTAAAAACCAAAATTAATTGAATTGCCACAAGTCGCACAAAAGTATTTTAAATTTATAAATACTGAATAAATGTACAGTAAATGTATGTCTTGTTCATTTCACAAAATTATAGGAGAAACATTACACGAAGTTTTAGGGGAAAAAGTATCAAGGAATTCATCTACCTTGTGGTTTCATTTGGAGATTATTAACTACTTTCCACTTCACAAAGGAAAATGCATCAATCCTGGAATGGCCACATCTTACTAACTGGTTCACAGTATTTAACTTGTTAAAAAGTTACATCTATGGTGCCTAGAAAGGACAACCTCAATGTTTCATACTGATTTGTCTCACTACCATCTTAATTTTAGGCACGAAATGCTGGATTTTGCAAGAAGTAAAGTTCGAATAAAAGCCTGTTACATCATGATTGGACTTACAATTGTAGCCTGCTTAGCTACAATTGCATCTGCTAAAAGAGTAGGTATACTGACTGGTGGGGATGGGGGTGTGTGTGTGTGTGTGTGTGTGTGTGTGTGCGTGCCCACACGTGTGCGCATGTAGGCATGTACATGTGCATTTAAGAAGACAGGGGTGTCAAACTCTACAGTATTGTAATTTACAAGCTGCTATTTATTCAGACTTAACACTACTGTATGTTAGCTACCAAACACTCTCCTCCATAACTGATGTTACTACAGGACATTAACTGCCAGCGTAACGCAGTATTTCCAACACTGCACTAAAGTGAGTATCTTATTTTTACAGGCTACTGAACACCAGGAGTCCTTAATAAGCGGGAACCTAGCCAAGAAAGCCAAATGGCGTGAAGAGGCTGCAGCAGCAGCAGAGTCAAAGACTAAATAATCTTTAAAACTTGAGCAGCTGCTTGTAGGAGCAAACTTTAAAAAACCTAAATAATTCCTTTGTATTGGCAATTTTCTCAATTAATGAGACTGTATTAATAAAACTATGATAAATCAGAGTGCACATAAAGTTTCATAGGAGCATGGAGTTTCTTTCCTTGTTACACAAAGAAGTTTTAAATACTTACAATGTATGGCCAAGGTCAATTCAAGCATGTGGAAAATTCTAATAATTTTAGTTTCAATAAGCTTTATCTGTTTTCCTGCTTAGATAAAATGTTAATTGCCTACAGATGGCACAGGGGGTCCAAGGTGTCATTGCCTCTGCCCTGGACATTGGAGTTGATTCTGACCCTTGCTTTAGATGCATGATTCTATTACTGACTAAAACAGGGTGCGTCTACACAAGACGCTTTACTGTGCAGTAGAGCTCATTACTGCACAGTAAGCATCTGCATCTACATGTGTAGATGCTTACTGTGCAGTAATTGGCTCTGATTGCGAGTAAATTTGCTGCCTGAAAATGCAAGTAGCAAATTTACTCGGGATCACTTACTGTACAGTAGTGCATATGTATATGCCTGATCAGGAGAAAATGTCCTCCTGGTCAACTGGGCAGCAAGGGGTGGGAGATTGCTTCCTTCCCCCAGGGAGTTGCCAGCTGCTGGGGCAGGCTCTGCTACTGGAGCCTGGGTGGGGCAATGTCCCTCTGCCTTGGCAGCAAGGAGCTCCCAGCCCCTGCTCTGCAATTGTGGGACTGGAAGACCCTTATTTCCCAGTGCCAGCTCTGCTGTTGAAGGGGCCCATTACAGGGCCACGGGGAGTGGGAGCAGTCTGCTGCTACATCCTTGCACATGTAGTCATGTGCCTGGGAGAGTTTACTCTCCAATAGTTTACTCGAGAGCAAACTGCTGCCGGATTAGTCGCATGTGTACACACATGCAGAGTTTGCAAATGGCTTTAAAGAAAGGAGTGTTAAGCCAGGGGCTACAACCTCGAGATGTTATTGATTCTGTTTATCACTAATGCAGCTCTAATGGGGGTGGGGGGAACAAGGTAACGATAAAGCATTTGCTCCAGTCAATAAGAAAAGTCCGATACAAGCTGGACTGACTCTGCGTTTGCAAACTAATACACAAAGAGTTAACCCTGGAATCCTCCATGAAGCTAATTTTGCAAGCCAAAGAAGGTGAGGATAAAGGGAAACACAACATTGTTTATGTTAGATATTTTTCTAATTTTAAAAATCCACTTCTAGCAAGATTTGGGTTTCTGTTGGGGGGCAGGGGAAGGAATTATTGCACTCTCCTACAGCATAGAAACTTGGTTCTTTCTATAGAGAAAATTGCATTTTTATTTGGCATTGCCTAAAGAATGAGATTCGAAGAAGCACAATATTCACATCTGTGAAAAACTGCTTTTATTAGTTCTGTATGGTATTTGTAGTTGTAACATTCCATAATATTGCATACTGTTCATATGTATGTTTAATTACAGTAATGGGCCTCCAATCTGGATTTAAAGATGCACTATCCCTATAGACATTAGTTTAATACATTAAACTAATGTATTAAATACCATCTATGAAAACAAAAACGCTTCTAATTCATGATTTCTATTAAATGTCAGACTGGTTTGCAATCCATATCAAGTGGCAAATTCAGTCTGTGTATATAAAAACATCATATTCAATATTGCAATTTAGCTTTTTGTAAGACCATAAAACCAACTGAGGTAACTGAAGATGAAGGAAGATTAATAGTGCATCTTTTCACACAGTCCCAGCAATTAAAAACAAAACAAAAAAATCCAAACATTTTTCCAGTTTCAAACTTGTTCTATAGTAAAGAAGTTAATTTCTGTGCCAACATTATTACTGTTTTTGATTACTGCTAGCAACAGTGTTCAAAGCAAATACTACAAAATTAAAGAGCAGTATGAACAACACTTCAAAGATGAAAAGTGCAGTGATGAAAAATGTCAGTAGAAAATTAGATATGGATTTTAGTGTATCAGATTAGGGAACTAAAACAGACTTGGCACAGTTGCATAGATTAACTAGTCGGAATTCAAATTCAAGCAGAACAAATGATACCTTATTAAAAAATTCTTCTTTTGAAGAAGCTGAATAACTAAAGCAATGCTTTAGTGTTCTGTTTTTAAATTAATTTCAAAACTGATATGAATCTTCTAGATAAAGCCAATATGGACAAAATATTTAGCAAGTTCTGGCTCTGCTCAAGCACCCACCTTTAACAGCCTTTCATAGAGCAAAGCTAACAGCTCCCCGTGCAGTCAACTGCATTGTTCTCATAAGCATCTATGATGCCATCAGTGACATAGGCCTTGTTAACCTGTGAAAGCTTTCTTATAGAACACAGGCAGACAACAGCCATTCTTAATGAATGGCTATATAAAACAACTGTTTTCCATGAGACTTAGTTTTGCTTTGAGTAGAACTAAAAATTACAAAGCGACTACTGGATTTTAACAGATTAGGGTAAAGCTTGAGATTAAATAAGATCCTTTTCATTAACCAAAGTCCATTGATTTTAGTTCCCAATTAAGCTAATAGCAAATACTTCGAATATGCCAGAAGCATGAAATATAATTTTGTATCTAAATGCATAAAGTGCAGTCACTAACTGCTCAAACACATACTGTATCCACAAAAGCACTCTCAAACAAGTATTAACACTTTAAATGCCCCCTCTTCCCACCATTTACAAGTCTTTTAATTAAGATTTTCATAATTTAGATTTGGCTTAACTGCAGAGGCTTATAAATGCAGTGCTTATGGGGTCCTCAAAATAAAAGCAGGCACAGCTGGTTATGCAATATTATCAAAACAATTTAGCTAGAAATAGTGGAATACCCTGTTACCTGTAATTATTCTTTCATTAAAAGAACACTGAAATTCAGCATTTAACTAGTAATCCTGGTAAATTTCCCAATATCATTACCCTGTATGTTTTGAACAAATACGCCCAAAAAAACCTGACAGCATCTCTCAAACTCTCATTGTAGAAAAGGGCACAACTACAATCCTCTAACATTATAAGAAAAATTTGGCAGCTGTACTAAGCATTATGCACATTATTCAAAATGCTGTAATTCTGTACAAATCTTATGTTTAAAGTGTCACTTGCTAAAATCTCATTATATAGAACCTATACAGTACCAGCACTCCTATGTACATTCCCTCTCCATAGTGAATCTGATTTCCACAAAAAGAATTCAAGTGCAGTTGCAGTTTCTCTCAATTATATCTTGCTAATTATAATCAGTCACAATGGTCCACCAATCAGCTTCCTTCAATTCCCATCTTTAAGCTACAACATAGTATACATTGCTGTAACAGTCCCCTTAAAGTAAATTCTGTTATGAACTTCAACCAAAGAGTACTTGCACTTTTTATAAGCAAATTAAAAAATCTTAAGTACAGTAAAAGTATGTAAATGAAACCACCCTCTAATCAGTGCATCAAAGTTTTGGTTAGCAACCAGCACAGTATCACAGGAAAAGTTTAATTGGAAATTGCAACTACTGTAGAGGATTAAACACTTTCAGAGGTCAAAGAGGTTTTCACTATTATTTCAACACAAAGTTTGACATGAATATGTTAAATATTTAAAATGGTTTTCAATAGTCCAAAGGTTTAAGTTATCAGACTGACTACTACGATGTGAGAACAAGCAGTACAGCTTAATGATTTTGAAAAAATCTAACGTCAATATTCAAATTCTTAGATATGTTTTTTTTTAGTTGGTAGTAGCAACAGACATTAAGTGTTGTAGAATTTATATATTTAAGCAGACATCTAGAGTCATTTTGTCGTCTGCATAACTAATATGATATTTACAATAAAACAAACCTTTTTCCTTCAGCCAGATGGAGAAGATTCCTTCTCCCAATGCAGCAACACTATGGATCATAATAGGGTGCATTTTTAATTTTATCTAAAAGAAAATGCAAACATTTCAAAACAGTGGTAACATATTTGGTCAGAAGCAGCACATATACAATCAGTCTAAACTTTGCTCAAGAACGGCAAATATTGCAGGGATTCTCAAACTAGTATAATTTAACCGCTTTTTAATGTAGAAACAGTCACATGAACCTGTCCTATTTCTTACAATTGTGCAATTCACCCTCCCTCATTCCCAATCACAACATTCCTGTGGCAAATATAGTAATTGCTCACATAGCAAAGTATCACATTTGTAACTGGCTTTTAATGTTGTTTAGCAGCTTGAACTAAGGAGCCAGCATCAAAACTAGAGAGATTTCTACTGATTTGAAAGCCTTTAAATAAGTGTGTCTACATAATGCAGAACTGCCTTTTTTATTATATATTCGAAGTTAAATCAGGTAATCAACATTACATACTTTAAAATCTGTTTGCTTTTAAATATGCTTTATAAATACATTTCACTAGTTCTTTGCAAGTATAATAAAACTACATCTTACAATTTAAATAAATAATTTTCACATTCTAATTTAGCTTTTTTTACAAGCACTTTAATATTATGCTTTAGTTTTGAAGCGACTTTTTGGCTTCAATATAAGAGGTAGATTTGATAAAGACTGGGCATGTCAAGCTTACTGTCAACAGCTGCACTGCTAATATGCAGTTTCAAAGATTACATGAAAAATTCAGAACCACTACCTAAAATCCTACTGAGGTTATTATTCAAGCTTAACAGTTCTTGTTAAATCACATATAATGCCTTAACGTTAGACTTGATTACTCGCACAGTCCGTTTCTAAACATACAAGACAACAAAATACAAAAATACAAAAAATGAATGAATGAAAAATTGTTTCTAACACAAAAGTTATAAAAGTGCACGAGCTGCTTCTTTATCCGTCTTCTGCAAAACACGTTCAAATGTTCTTCTAACTTTGGCCTCAAAGAGAAGACCCTTGGAAAAAAAACCTATAATGTTTACATTTACATATGCTTGTCTTCACTTAAACAATTACAGCTGAAACCCTTCCATTGGAGCTTCCTGTTGCTGAAACACAAACTGTTGCTGACTCTCGTCCACTTGAGGTGCAATACTAGCATCCTCTTCTTCCACACCAAAGTAATGTTCTATTAGCTCAAAAGCCTTTTGGTAGATCTCTTGATTTTCATGTCTTTGAAGAAATTCAATTTTATCCAGTCCTAAATATAGAAGGAAAAAAATAATGGAAAACAATGCAAATGAATTTCAAAGCTTGTATAATATAGAGGTAAATCCATGTATTGTGAATTTTTTCATAACCCAAACTGTGTGATGAATTCAACAGAGAGGCAGGTTGCAATATAAAAATTATTGGTAACTCCCAGTTTGAAAAGAATGCAACGCTGAACCAAATTTTCTTTACCATAGTTTGTATAAATCCATCCTGAGTATTCCAGTATCATGGGTTTTATTTTTGGTGGCAGAGGGAGCAGGGAGGATATGCTCGCTCACAATTAAGATGCATTTCTTCAGTCCTAAATGCTCCAACAGCCTGACTAGAGAATCTGTTAACCCTGTATTTCCAAGATTGATAGTACAGAATCATAAGCTCCATTTTCACTTTATAGTTCATTTTTATATGTTGAATGATGCAAGAAGAACACAGGAAAATAGGTTTAAATACTGATTTACAAAGATTCACCTCTTGAATTACCAAATAAAATCATCAGTAGTATACAAAACCGAATGCATTTAGCAATTTGAAGAAAAAAATGTTTTTAATGTACACGATTTGTAACCAAGTTTCTAAACTACTTCACAGTGAAATCGCATGATTTCTAAATGATGAATTATTCCTTGTTAAATTATTTACTTACCATATGCTTCCTCTATAAGGGCACAGTAAGGATTAATACCCATTCCATTTTGCTTGGATTCTTGTTCTCCCAGACGCAGAATATTTTCAAGTCCATTTAAAGCCACCTGCACTATTTTGGAATCCATCACAGTCAAGAGGTCACAAAGAGGTTTGGTGCAACCTAATGCTACTAAATATCTTTGTAATGATAAAGAAAGCAGAGAGGGAAGAAAAGGATTCATAATCTAGTATGTTAATTCCGACAAACAATTCTGCTACCTTTGGTTTTTGCGTTCTCCTAACAACAAAACTTCTTAAAGTTAAAGCTTCTCTAAAACATGCAGAAGTATTCAATAATTTTACTCTAAAATACAGTCAAAACTCCACTCATCCTAATGAGAGGTCTCTTATTTATGCCTATAACCCAGAGTTTCCCACTTTCCAATCACTTGACACTCATATTCTGCATTTTAAAATCAGCTTTTCAATAGCACCACTGCCTCTGGCCAAATTCCTTTAATGGAAGTGGCTGTGTGCAATGAATTTAATGCTATCTGTTGGTGTTCCTATGTTTTAAGCACACCTATTGGAATATGTATGACCTCCTCACCCAAGAAGTTAAGCATGGAGGCAACTACTTTATGAAATGGTTTCTGGTGGGAAATATGGAACTAAACGCATATCTCAGTGAAGACAGCAATGCCTCTGGGACTGCCTAGAATACTCTAAATGCCTAGGTTTTCTGGTGAATGTAAAAGCTTAGGGAAATCTCAGACACCTGCGGAGGTCTCAGACACCTGCACTAGGCAGAAATCTTTGAGACTTGCTTCCTTGAACTCTAGTGCCTGAACTCCTTTGTGGACACCATTCTTAGTTTAGTGGGTTATTTTTAAACTCGTACTATGTTAATTTTACATATACTTCTTTGAATCAAATTTTACGTAAAATTACCTGATCTGTTCAGGAGTGCCTCCTGAAGTTGCATTAGTAATAGCCCACGCTGCTTCTTTTCTGGTGCGGAATTCAGCTTTCTGAAGAATTTCAATCAATATTGGAAAAATATTTGCATCTATAACGGCCTGAAAAAAATGACATGACTGTTTAAATAGTAACAAAAACTTCGAACAAATACATATATATGGGAAGGAGACATAGGATATGCTTCCAAAATATGGGATGTTTCTAAAATAGTAACTACCACTGGAGAACATGTCAACCTGGTCTTCTTATCCTGAAATCTTGTTTTTATAATAGGTAGTCACTTCTTTACAGAAAAGTGCACCAGATAGCAATGGAATTTAAATATGTAAATGTACATAAAACTTTATAGTCAGGAAGTGACTGGAGCATACTATTTCATAAAAAGATCTTCTTTCTGAATTTGCCTCATAATGACAACCTCAAAATTCATACTACAAATAATAATTCCCTTTCAATTAGGATATTCAAATTGCATCAGCATGTTTAATATTCTGAGCATTGAAAACTCTAGGATTTCAAAACTGGAGGTAAATTTCTTAAAATAATCTAGCCTCAATTCTAGTGTGCAGCTGGGAAAATACGTACATACTTTTTAAAGGAAAGAAAAGTATCAGTATTTAAAAGGACTTAGAATCTGCTCAATTAATGAACTGTACCTCCCACTCCCACCCTCAAAAATCCCAATGGTGAGATAGCCTACAGGTAAATTCCAAGTGAAAATTTAAAACAGTGTATTATATTAAAAGTGCCCTAAAATGGCAGGATTCCACAATAATCCTTTATAGTTACAGACATTTCTATGACACCAACAGTTTTATAGGGCAATACGTTTCTGAGTACTCAGACTAGAGGTCTTGCAACTAAAACCAGGCAGTCATATACAAACACCACATCCCTGTCTGATCAGCACAATAAAGACCATTTCCAGGTCTGCTGATTAGTAAATATGTATATTTACAGTACAACACATTGCAGATTTCATGCATAATCTCTTATTCTGGGAATCTCAAACTTTTTCACGGGGGCGGTTGGGAATTGGACCATTTTGCCATTCAGACCAATCAGTGGACGTACTGAAAACTTTTCACAGAACAAAAGCTTAAAAATTTCAAACTGGCAAGGTTGAAATACAATACAAAGTTTTAAATGAACAATATAAATGGATAAACTTGTTTTAAGGAAATGGACATTCTCTCTCTCAGAAATTTCACTTTATGTGAAGCCACTTTTTGTAACAGAAAATCTTTGGAAGCAAATCATTTCTATGACTTGATCTTAAAATGAATTTATTTTAGTGTTCTGTCCACTGTAGAAAATACTTAAATCTAGCTTCCACAACAGACAGCTGGTATACGTTAAGAGATTCAAGCTATAGAAGTTCCTAATCGAATAGAAATCTTGTAAAAATTCCCATAAGGAATTAGAATTACAGACAAGTTAAATTCCTTTATTTGAAAATAAATTTGTATGAAATGTTATTTATCAAGTTTCCCCGGAATAAAAACTGCTGATCGAAGTGCATTATTCCACATGCTATAAAGGATGGCAGTCCAACTGATAGCCCACAGAGGGCACATGGCCCGTGGCAGGCCAGCAAGATGCCAGTGGGCTGCACACAGTGGAGGAGGTCATGTGGGCCTGTGTGCTGCCAGCAAAACCCACCTAGTGAGGGAGCATTCCCAGAGAACAACCCTTGTAGCACGTGTAACATTATGTGGCCAGGGGACAGCACACAGCCCCTGGTCAACCAGAAGTTGGAGAGCCATGCTCTAAAGCACATCAGATGTGAACTAAGCCAAGTGATTTTCTAAAATGAGGCCAACTGAACAAAAAGGGGAAAACATAGCTGTTATAATGCTCTTAATATTTAAGAAACTTTTGCATTTCTAATTTTTCTGTAACATTTTATCTTATCCTTTTAATACAAAAACAAATTCAACTCAAACTAATTTTTAATACTTGGGAACAAGCCTAACACACAATTCTGAATGTTTTATGTAAAATATTCTGAATGCTCCTCCAAACTTTCATCAATCTTCACTGACTGTACTAACTGGAATATAAAATAAATAATCAGATAAATCATCTTTACATGGACAATTTATATTTTTGTTATAATTTTCCAGGTAGAAAATCTAAGTATTGGACCCACCCCCACTGCTACAGCCGGGAAAACAGTGGCTAGGGATTGGGGGGTTTCATTAGCATTTTTAAACAGTGATAAGTTAAACAATTTCAAAAGCAAATGCTTTATGTCACACATTTCTTCCATAAAAAGTTACTTAGCCCTTGAATAAGTCTTAACCTTCAATTAACTTTACAATTATCTAACACTTGATTCCTTTCAGAGGTAAAATTAATCAGTCTTTAAAATACAAATACACTATTTTGCTAAACATTTTAAGTTAACTGTAAATTTAGTTTATTATTTTTAATTGCCAGCATAAACACTGGGATAAAAATGAAGATACACCTAGAATTAAAACCAAATGGTAAGTTCTAAAAATGTACCCATTTTTTTCTTCTGCAGGAAAAGCATGTGAGCTACCACCTAAGAAAATTACTGATGTAAAAAAAGATTTTATTTACCTGAATCTGAGCTCTGTTTCCAGCAGTAATATTAGAAACAGTCCAACAAGCTTCTTTTCGAATGGATTCCTTAGGACTACTCAGCAAGTGCAGGAGACAGGGTAATGCAGAACAATTTAGAATTACCTAAAATGATTTGAGAGTTGAAAAGTTCTGTCTGCACTATACGGAAAAGGCACAATTCATGGTTTTAGCTGAACTCAAAAAGGTAAGTTTTACAACAGTATCTATACATAATGTGTAAAATTAGTCTTTTCCAAAAAGATGTTATTTCAGTAGAGTAGTATAAAGCAAACGAGAAACAGACTGTTAAATGACTCAAAGACGATTAAGACAGAAAAACTGTTCTGGTTGGACACTCTTCAGCTACAGGCATGACAGGAAGCTCCTGTGTCCTGCAGTTCTGCTCTCCCAGCTCATAGTTTTGGAGCAGATTATCAGGGGGCACTCTTCTATGCAATTTCCTATCAGAACTTGGAGACTAGAGATAGGACAACCCTTCCCATACCTCTCAATTCTGGCAGATTGGAGGAGTGGGACATGCTCTGGAAAAGGGAACACACAGGAGAGCACTCACTGACAGTCTACTCCACTCGGCATGAGTGAACACTGTACACCCCCCACTTTCCTGGGTGCTCCTATATCTTGGTCTGCTCCCACCATTCACCTTTGTGAGAGCCACTGGCAGCGGGGATGGTGCCAGTAGCCTGTATGTGCTGCAGTTAAGTGGCAGGAAAAGCAGCAGCAGGTTAGGTGACGGCACTAGTTTGCCTGAGGACTGATCCAGCTCACAGCTACAAAACCTTGCTGACCACTGATACAGACCATGCTAATATTCCTATATTAATAAAATTACTGAGAAAGAAGTTTTAGAAAAAATCTTTAAAATTTTAATGCATCTTTTTATGGCTACATTAGTGGATGTAGAACATTTTATCTGTGTAAACTAAAAAACACAACTCCAGTTATTTTTGAAAATTACTTTAGGAATTAATTTGTGGGAGGAACAGATGAAGATTCAAAATGAAGCTTGGTATATTGCTTCTAGAACTGAAACAGCCAAACTGTCTTAAACCTCCTGGGAACTGCAGGTATAAGGCTTGGCCAAGAGTGTTAAATCTCTGGTCATGTTGGTGATATGTATGTTTTTATAAAAACCTCCTTCACTATAAAATAAGAATGCCAAACAAACATTTGGTTGCAATTAGTAGTCTTATGCAATTTAAGCACTATAATTAATCCCTATAACAAAAATATTAAAATATAGTTCCTCCTTTTCTACATTATTTTTTCTCAAGTCAAACACTGTTCTTACCTGTGTCTGAATATCATCACCAGTCACAATATTTCCCACTGCTCTTAATGCAGGAGACACAACTTTGTAATCATTGTGCCTAGAAAAATTATGGAAGTTAGATTGTGTGAAGCTTCCAGGCATTACATAAAAATTAAGCTAAATAGTGTTTAGCTTTCGATGAGTAACTGTTACCTCTAAAACTCAATCTATGGGCAACTCCACACAACAATATCTTTTGTAATCCCACACTATTCATAAAATTTGATTCCATAGCTGCTGAACCCAACTGCTCTATCCAAGGGGAAGTTTTCCCTCTGGGAGGTGCTAAAAGGCTGAAGTTAATGAGTGATAAATCATCTGAAAGCTGAAAATGTGAATGACTTACTTCACCCAAATGTCAAATTAACTGTACCCTTGAGAATATTATCATCCAGTCAGGAAAATAAAGTAAGCAGACAGTGAAGCTAAAGTAGACCCCATATAGAACAGGTTTTTTTGAGAGGCAATGTTTACTTCTTCCCCTAATCACATGGTAGATCTCCCTGTATGACCAACTGAGAAATAAATTAAAATACTTTAGCAATGGCAATATAAAAATTCATCTCCAGCCCTCTCTCTCAAGAGTCACCCTAACCATATCTATTTACAGGGCTACTGCACAAAGTCTCACTTACAGATGCAATCTCCCTTAGCTCCTATCCCATTCCTAAGTGCATAGTAGAGTTTTGTTTCTCTCCTCTAGGCAGACACTGAGCCCAACTGAACTCAAATAGTATGAACATGATTCAAGTCTGCGTCTGGGACCCATGCACAAAATAACTGTCAGCATTTCTGGTGAATGAGCTCCTTAAAATGTAAGATTAGCAAGAAAACAATATTCAAACACTAAAGTTTTTAGACAATTTGCGTCCAGAGTTTGCTCTCTAGGATTAAAGTACTGCAGAGGAAAGATCTTTCACTAGCAGTACCTTTCATTTTTAGTAGAGGTGCACCGATACATCAGTCCAACATCAGATTAGTACTGATATAAAGAAAAGTGGCTGTATGGGATATCAGCCCAATGGGGCTGATAACTTGGCCAATAAATGCCCATGCTGTGCACAGCCACAACACAGCATTCAGGCAGCTAGCAGCAGAGCCAGCAGCCTGGAGAGCTGCCTCGAGCTGGTAAGTCCAGTGTGACAGCAGGGGAGGGGGGTGGAAAAGGGTGTATGAGGGGCAGATCAAATGCCCCCCCATGGTAAGGGAGGGGGCACAGGCTCCTCAGGTGAGGCTGGGGGCGGAGGGCCAGAGCCGCAGCTTATTGGAGGGGAAGCAGCTCCTGCTGCTGCTTGCAGGAGGGCACGGGCAGGGAAGCAGTGGGGGGGGGGGAGCGGCTGTGTGCCCAATGGATCTGCACAGGGTGGGGTGGTGTCAGGCAGGCTGCAGCCAGGGCTGTGCGGGGCTCTTCTCAGTGGGAGCTGGGCTTGGAGCAGGCGCAGCAGCACTGGGAGGATGCTGCATCCACCCCAAATTTCACCACCGCTCCATTCACAGTGCAGCCACTACCAGCCACCCAACGCTGCCTCCGGCTCTTCCCGGCAAATGGGTGGAGGCAGGGCATTGACCTGGGGCTGCACCAGGCAGGTGGCAGCGAAATTTGGGGTGGATGCAACACCCTGCCACCACCGCTGGCACCCTCACTGAGGCCAGCCACTGCCAAGAAGAGCCCCACTCTGCCCTGCACAGCTCTGGGGGGCACACATCCCCCCATGCCCTCCCTGGGTACAAGCAGCAGCAGGAGCTGCCCCCTGCCCCACGAACTGTGGCTCCAGCCTCCTTCTTCCCCCCCACCCTGCCTGGGTGCCCCTGCCCCCTCCCTCACCGCAGCAGACACTGAACTGCTCCCTCCACCCCACATCCTTTCCCTCCCCCTCCCCTTCCACCACACCAGACTTACCAGCTGTAGGCAGCTGTATCTGAAATTGGATTGGTATCGGCTGATATGCTTCCTTAAATAAAGGCTATTGGTATCAGCCCCAAAAATCTCTATCAGGGTACCTCTAACTTTCAGAGGTGCTAAAGGCTTTAAAATTAAAGATACAGTTATTTAGCCTGAGCCAAAAATATAGGAGAGATAAGAATGGAAGAGGAAAGTCTAGGAAAAAAAAATGGATAGCTCCTGCGACCATTTTCAAAATAAATAAATAAATGAAGTCTGATATTATATAACAAGAGTTTGAGTCTAGTATAACTGCAACACCCTAAAAATGAATGATTTCACAAAGGCACTTACATCAGAAGTTCGACCAATCTTCGACATACTCCAGAATCAATAACTGCTTGGATTTTATCATTAGGTCCATCTGAAAGGTAAGAGAGGGCCCAACAAGCATCTGCTAATACATCTGGGTCACTGCTAAATAACAGTCTTGATAAAACATTTAAGCAAGGAGCAACCTAGGTTAAAAAAAATTATACACAATTAGACGTTTCCTGTATTTTTCATTTTAAATTTTAGCGAATATTTGCAAGCATTTTTCAAAGAAATGAAGCCATGTGCTGTACCTGAGCCTAAATATAAAATGTCATAATTGTTAATCCTGTTAGTGCTCATCAGTACCTCTGACATGAATGGAATTTTCATGGAGAGTGAAGGACTAGTTGCACAGTTAAAAACAAGGACAATGTCAACAGTCTTTAGAGGGCTACTGTTGAAGGCTGTGGCTTATGAACTCAAGTAGCAAGATGAGTACCTACATTTGGAAACCCAACCCCTAACTCTAAAGACGGTATAGGAGAATGTTTTCATGCCTTTATCCATGAACCAAATTGTACAGATTAGAAAATTAAGAGATACTGGGCATTTATCAAATATTACAGAAGCCAATGACAGAGTTGTGAATACTACCAGAAACCAATCCTATTTTTTTTAGTGAAACAAGCTATTTAAAATCTCTTAAGAATACAAATAAATTCTCAATTTATAAACAGAAGCTTACATTACAGAATTGTTTTTAAAGATAGCATATTCAAATGGAGAGAGAGAAACAACAGAGTATAAGAACTCTGTATACTTGCAAAATAGTGCCTAAGTCTCTGAAAATGTCGTTTAAACGTTTCAATTACTTTGTGTATTTTCTTCTTTACATAATGACTTATGAAAGGTTATTTACTGAACTAAATAAATGCGCTGAAATAAAAAAAAACACACAGAAGGCAAGGCAGGCTGGCACCTTATGAGATGCATGAATTTTCATAGGGAACACCCTATTTCATCAGATGCTATAATTTAATCCCAGAAATAAAATCTTTTATATAGAAGAGAAAGGGATGCTGCTAAGAAAGTTAATGAGTGGGTTAATTAGATCAGCAGGCCAGATGTAGCTGGCAGACTGTAAATTGGAAACCCCTGTTCTAATCTGTAGATGGACTACCAGACTATATTAAATCTTCAAAGCACTCTTAACCCAATTGGCCTCCAAAACTGAAGACAGCTTGTGAGAGAGCATAAAGTCTTTCCAACTTCCTATGGGAAATATTCTGGTCATACCTTGCTAAAGTCTGGAGGTGGATTCTTGCCTCTACAAAGGTTTGAGAGTGCCCAGACTGCATTTCGAGTTGTTGTAAGTCGATTTGAATTTGTTAGTAATCTGCCAAAAATAACAAAAAGAAATACTGCATTACATTCACAGCCAACAGGTGACAGTTTATTACCTAGAATTGCTAATACTGCCTGAAGTCAGGAAATACCTCGTCTCCATGCACCAATTCCATCACTAATCACTGTAAAAAATACTGAGTTTTATTTGATGCTAACACGCCCTCAAATACTCTTATAATATGAACCACAGATTAATAGATAAGCTTGTAAAACATACAGTCTCACAAATAAAATGTATGGCCAACTCTATCTTTACAATCAAGAATCACATTGGAAAGCAAACAAAAGGCTTATATAGAAAAGATTAGAAAATAGTTTGGGTTCTTTTTAGTACAGAAAAAGGACTTAGAAGTATTGTGAGAAACCTCTCAATTAACTTATGCTATTTTCATTTAAGAGACATTCAGTCCACTATTCTTCTTGCTCTCTCTTTTTTTTCATATATACCATTATCTAATGCCCTGCAACTTCAGGACTAAAAAAATTAGAAAGTAATATCCTTTTCACCATTTTAAAAGTGTTCTTTAAATTTTGTGGTATTTTACTCAACTTAAAGAATAAAAAATACTCAATTTCATTTCAATTTGTGCGCTTAAATGTAATGTTATATTTAGACTGCTAACATCATAATAGGTTCCTCGCCAATTTTTTTTTTGTTTATATAGCACTGGGTTCATTAATGTTAACACTTTTTCAGATGGTCAAGACCAGAATAAAAGGTATTTTACTTTAAGGAGAGAACTTGTTATTACAAATGATCTTTACAAAAGTGTGCAAGCCTATACAAAAAAGCTGTTAAAATGACGCAAAGGACCGATCTACTTCTAAAAGTTAGTTCAGATTAAAGTAGGGTACAAAATTAAAGCATAGCAGCCATTTGGGAATAGCTCTCTGTAGACACTTCTCCAAAATAAAGAGTACATACACATGGAGTTATTTACAAACAGTTTACTCACTGTACGTATAGACAGCTCTATAGACAGACAAGATCCTCCTTTGCACTAATACTACTCTCTACCATTCTGCAAGCTTAAAGATGGGATAGTAAATTTGGGGCGTGTGCAGGTGAAACAGGGGCCCTAAACTGAAGTGGTGGATTTTAAAAAACACCGCTTCAATTTAGGGCTGATTAAATCCCCGTGTCATGCACACACCCCGCTGACTTACCTGCCTCTCCAGTGGGGAGGGGAGGGCGAGCTGCCGGCAGGCAGAGCAGTCTCTGGGCCGCAGCGGGGTCTGGTGCCTACCTCCGCAGCAGCTATGCCCCCCCCCACCCCCCCCCAGGTGGCACCCAGCTGCAGGCACCTTGCTCAGGCAGTCCCAGGGGGCACCGCAGCCACAGAGGAAAGCACCAGGCTCCTGTGCAGCTCAGGCAGGCTCCAGGGGGGAATAAAAAAAAAAAAGATCAGGCTCACTACTTTTCTTGGGCAGAGCTGCTGTCAGGCTGCCTGCAGGGCTTCCTGCAGAGCTGTGGAGCTGCAAGGAGACCAGTGCCTTGCTCCATGGTGCAGGGGCAGCAAACTAAACCTCCTTGCAATCAGAGTTTTAGTTTGCAGCGCCCCAAGTCATTTAAGGCAAATTATGCTACCAAATTTCCTACAGCGGCCGGAATTAACAAGCAAAATGCCACCGAGGCATGTAAATACCAACACCATTAAAACAGTGCAAAAGCATTTAGCCCCCTAAAAACTGTTGTGCCTAGACGCCCTTCATTTCGTCTACACATGGCCTTGAAAGGATAATCTTCACGGGCTGGATCCAGGCACACAGGTGGCACAAACCATATACCTGGCACATTAAACCGTGCTCAGCAGGGGCAAGATTCGCTGCTGGGAAATCCCAATAGCAAAAAAAAAAAAAAAGTGGCACAGCAAGAAGTGGCATGGCATATGCAAGAGTGGGTGCTGGCAGACACAGAAGCTGGGTCATCCCAGCAGATGCTCTGGCTGCCAGCCAGAGAATCTCTACTGCTTTAGTTGTCCTCCGGCTCCCCGACCATGGCCAGAGCAAGGGAACAGCAGTTTCCCCAAAGCTGGGGAATCTGCCCACACCCAACTGAATGTGCAGGGGTGTGCACCATGACATAGCAGTGGCACAAATTTGTGCCACTACTATTTTTGCCACAGCAATGCACATCCCTGCATGTGGAGATGTGCTCACATAGTGTAATCCTTGACTGAGACGTAACCGGTGTAGCTGAACTGCTGACACCCCACTCCTGACTGTCAAGTCTGAGGCAGTGTTGTGGCCTGGGGCCATGTGAAGCTGTTCAAAGTTATACAAGCAAGATCATGTGTTCAGCAAGAGCCAGAGGACTGCACAACTGTTTTCTCACGTCTCGCTATAACTTCTCCACAAATTAAGTTGGAAAATTTACTTGGCTGCACCTAAGAGCCTATGCTATTATTTCTATTAGATCTATAAAACTAACCCTTTTCAGTGATGGACCTACCAATTAAAAACAACATTAAATAATCTCAAACCTACAGAATCTGTCCCAAGGGCTAGTAAACAAACAACTGGTATTTTCTCAATTCAAAACTGTTTCCTACAAGAAGTAGAGAAGCTTATGTATATTATTTAAAATATGTATACTAACACACATTTATTAATGCAATGACAATCTGATGCTTAGAATTTTTATTCTTAGTAACTATATTTTGTTATTATAGTTATATTTTAGTTATGACATTAACTTACAATACTTACTCCAAGAGTGGTGGCAGTATTCCACAGTTTAAAACAAAATCTCTGCATTCTGCATTATCACCAGCAATATTACCAAGAGCCCATACTGCCTTTGAAAACAAAATACTAAAATAAACCAACATGCACATATTAAATAAAAATACCAATATACTACGCTCTAAAGTATGTATTCCTCTCGCAGCAAATTCCTATGATTTAATCAAAACAGCTCATGATATAATTATAAATTAAACACCTCAAAAGAGACATTTTTGATGTGCACATTTTGTTATTTATTTTGCAAGTTTCACATATCAGATTATAAATAACAGTTTCAACTTCATAGAGGTCATTCCTGTATAAAGATGTCAGTTAGTGGTTTCATATTTAAATAATTATTTCAATAATTAATGGTATTTTATAGCGAATTTTTTTCTAGCAGATGCCTGTCTTCTTATCAACAATGAAATGTCATCCAAAAGCAATGTTAAAGTCCTCTTTGAGATAAAATTGTCTAAAATTCAAAACCATGAACAGAACTAGCTAAAAGAGAGCAATTTCTATTTTATTACTCTCTAATAAAATAAACATAAAAGTGAATGCAAAAGTATACTGACAAGCGAGTTGCATTCCTTTCTCTAAAGTGCTTACACATCAAGCAAGATGTTAGTGGCAAAAAACAAACGAAGGGGAAAGTCTAAAACAAAGACAAAAGAAACACTACAACCCTATATCAAACAAACAAAAGGTAATGGCATTGTGGCGGATAGTATTGCTTTAGATCCTGTTTAGTTCTTGTAAATGGCACTACAGAAATGAGTTTTTAGAAAAAATGTAAGATAAAGGAAACCACTTTGAAAAGGCAGATAAAGCATAACAGGTAGGAAGGAATGAAAAGAATATTAAAAGATGCGGCCTTATTTTACAGGAGTCATAACAATAAATTAACATAGGGCTTAAATCTTCTTGACCAATACACAGGGGAATTAAGAAAGACCTTTACAAATGCATTTTTAATATATGCACCCCTCCCCTCAAATATTTACCTGCTCCTGGACATCTTCATGCTCTGAGCTAAGCAACTTAATAAAAATTGGAACAGCTCCAGTCTCAATTACTACTTTGGTGTGTAGAAACGTTCCAGATGCTATATTTGTCAATGCCCAAGCTGCTTCAAACTAACAAATGGGAAAAAAAACCCAGAGGGGTCAAATTATCTAATAATAAAGCACAAGTACATTAACACTGTACAGATATTATGGTTTTATGAGTTTTATATGTTTATTTTCCAATAGATTTTTTTTCTCTTTTATATCAAAATTTGTCAGCCACTCCCTTTATTTTGCTTTCCAAAGGAAGAAAAAGCATTAAAAATTAATTACCTGTTACTTTACTAATCTAAATCAGCAGGTATTATCCAAAAATATCTCACCTATTTCCTTGATAAAGGAAAGCTGCTGGATATTAGTCTGTGTCCTCCCCCCCCCGCCTTTCTGTACAATCAGAAAATAAGCCTTGTGGCAAGGCAGCTGCACTCAATTTAAATACAAGTATGCTTTTAAAAAAATGCAAATGCTTTTGTGAGCACTCAATTTCAGGGCAGGGAGAGATGTACAACTGCAGCATTTTGAAGGGCAGTGATGAACCAGTTACATTAATTCCCAATGCTCTACTAACACTACATACACTTAAGTCCTAATTCTGAAGAACTAAGCCAAAAATGCAAAACAGAAAAAAAATCTCAACATCATTTTATAAAGGGTAATTTTTTCTGGTTTAGGT
Organism: Crocodylus porosus; assembly: GCF_001723895.1. Lineage (NCBI taxonomy): Eukaryota > Metazoa > Chordata > Crocodylia > Crocodylidae > Crocodylus > Crocodylus porosus. The sequence continues at coordinate 94,084,829 of NW_017728918.1, read as the reverse complement.
TCACTTACTGTAAGTTAAAAGCAGAGAGGCGAAAGAGTCACACTAAATACAGTCGTACCAAAGTCTATGTACTTTTAAAATCAATATAACTGTTTTGTCTGTCCACACACTCAAATTTAAGCAAGCTCTCACAAAACTTACATGTAGACAAGGCAATTATCAGCCTTGCTTGTGAAGCTAACCGACTTGGATAGAAACAGTAATTCCTACTGCCAACTTTTTGACAATGTTATGAAGAACAAGAGGACTTCTAATTTCTTCCCTTTCTGATTTTGTAACATCTGCAAAAGCGGTTAACATCACTGAAAACAATATACAGAAAATATCTTCCATTTTTCTTGTACTCCCCTTCATAAGTTATGCACAGACAAATGCTGCTTCAACCTGAATTACATCTATGGGTAAAATTACACATTACACTTGGACCCTATTAAGGGTATTTTAAAATGCAAGCCTCTGCATGGTAAAGCTCATTAACAAGTGCTAAATGCCCTATAAACACCTTAAAGTTATGCCACTTCAGGCAAGGACGATCTTTGAATCCTGTTACCCAACCTGAGTCACCTTAAAGGGGGAAGTGAAAGGTTAAAGGATAACTGTATTTATACCAGTAACACATTACCAATTAACATTTAGCATGGGGGGGGAGAGGGAGGAGGAGGACTGGGAAGCAGCAGCATCTGAGAAAAAGGAATGCAACAGGGCAGGCAGGCTGCAGGAGCAAGGGAAGAACAAGAAAGAGAAAGAGAGGAGGAAGAAGGACGAAGGGGAACTAGTATCCATAGACAGTCTGCTCCCTCCCTCCCAGCACATTGGCAGCTACAGCGGACTGGGTAAGCCCCTCTCCTGCTGCTGCTGGCTTGGTGCTGTCCCCTCTCCTCCCCTGTCAAAGGCCCTGCCCACAGAGCAACAGCAGCTGTGTCTGATCAGGTCTATGTGCGGCCCCGCTCTCCTGCCGCCGACATAACTAGAGATTAAGCAGATAATTTTTTTAACAATATTTATATCCCCAACATTAACATCAGGCTGCTCCACTGAGCTAAAACAGCCAATTTGCAGTCCTCCGGTATCCTGGGAGGTACTGCTGGGAGGCCACCTGAGAGGTGGCCTGGCTATCTTCCCAGATTCAGCCAAAGAGCAGCAGGTGAGTGGGGAAAAGGAAAGGGTGAGAGAGAAGGGGGAAGTCGGGGAAGAGAACAGCTGCAGCCAGGTAGTTGCTAGGGCAGGGATGGGGCAGTGGCAGGTGAGTGGGCATCCATGAGGCCCAGCTGGGGCACAAGGACCAGAACTACGTGTGAGGCGGCAGTGTGGCCCTCTCAATGTCCCACTGGCTTGATCTGGGCACAGGCTCCAGGGAGCCTGAAAGTAGGCAGGGATGGGGAATCCATATCCTACTATCACTTTGGCCAGAGCATAGTTACTTCCTTCTGCTGTCACCATGGGCCTGAGTGCAGATCTAACTTTAAATTCCACCTAAGTTTAGAATGTCTTAATTGTAACATGCAACTACCCCACTATGCCTACACCCTGATACTGAACAGTGACCATCATTCGTATCAAAGTACAGCAATTAATAAATGCTGAGCCATCAATACAAAGCCCTAAGGACATATTACTCTACTAAATTCTAAAACTGAAGTGCTCCTCAGTTTCTTCTGATTTTTTAATCCAAAATGTATGCCTGTATCAAGCATAAGCTTACCTGAAGAGTGCAATTCTCATTTCTCTCTAGAAATTTCACAAATCTCTGTACAACTCCTGGTTTTTGGATTACTTCATCTATAGGTGGATTGGGTTCTAGAAAAAAAAGATATATGTATGAATGGAAAAGGCAGCAGGTTAAATTATTTTACGGATATGAATTCAGTTATTAAGCATGGTTCTCAATAAATTCCTCTGATATTTTTAATCTTTACCTTAAATACAATTTGCTCCTTGATGATCACCTAGGCTAGCAGTTCCCAAACTCTGACAGATTGTGCACTACCAATGTAAAATGATACAACCTGAAGTACCACCAGGAAATTTTTGTCATATGAAATAATTATAATAAGTCTGTTAACGCGTGCCACTGACAAGCTGTCTGCATACCACTGGTGGTACGTGTACCGCAGATTGGGAACCAGTGACCTAGGCCATCAACTCCAGTCCCATGCATTCAAAGACAATCATTAACCCTAAAGCACGTCCATACTCCCCACTTTGAAACCTTACATTCAACTACAAGGAACAATAACTGGAAACAGCAAGGATATCCTGTAACAGGGGTGTCAAAGATCTGACCACAGAGCGTAATCATCTGGCCTGCAATGTTGCCTGGGGATCTCAGGCTGGACCAGTGCACTGCATGTGGAATACAACACCAGCCCATGGTGTACGCTGCCAGCTGCACACTTCTTTGAGCTGGGCCACAAGTTGCCAGCAGCACCTGGACTAAACTGGCCCCGTGCACAGGACCAAGCACCCCAGGACAGTCTGCAGGTACTACCCAGCCCAAGGGCTGGCCCCAGTACCACTCATCTGGCCCATGGTGCAGATCCCTGTCTATAATACACTGCAGGACAAAGACGAGGGAACTGCCAATGCCCTGCTACTTCAACAATAGGGAAGCAGTTCATTAACTGCTAAGATCATAGCATAAGATCATAGATAAAGAACTATAATACAGAGGAAGGCACCACAAGCCCATGCCATTCTGCTTAAGAGGAAAAAAAAGAAAATCCTTCCTGACCTCAAGTTTGGTGCACAGTATGACCCTTACTAGAAAAACATAATGCCCTATAGCCAGGGACTTTCAGTTTTCTATCCTATGTACTCAGTATCACAGCTCTTCATCCCTATAGGAATCAAAACCTTCATACAATGCACAACTTCTTGTGCCATATTTGTAAAACTTTACTCAAAAGTTAGGATGTTTCCCCACCTTGTTCTTTAGCTAGTAAGGCACAACGTATCTGCTTCAAGCTCCTGAATCCAATAATTTTAAGAGGTAGCTTAAGCTATAGAATATTTTGTATCAATTCAAAATTAATTTTAAAACAGTTTTTTTTTTAATAAGAATGTCATTACAATTATTTAAAAATATCCAGGTTTTTTGGAACAAAACATTTTTTTTTAAAATCAGTCCTGAAGATCACTACAACACACAGCAGGTGTTGTAGTCAAACTTTAAAGGCCACAAAGCCAAAGTAATCAATAAGTAGCAAACTGCTTGAAAGCACTCATTACTTTTTTTGGCTACCATGCAGCAAGGAACAAATACCAGTGTCTTCTAAATAATGAATACCCAACCTATTAAATACCATTATTGATACAAAAATGAAAAAGCCAGCAGACAACTGCTTTGAAGCTGTTCTTACAATCCCAACCACAAATTACAGAAAAAGTTTCCATCCAAGAGAATGATCATTCCATTAAAACTATCATCAGACTTTTTGTTTGGCCTTTAGCCATGCAGAAGTCAAAACAAGGAAGAGCCATGAGACTCTTCAGCCTAGAAAACCACAGGCTCTGGGGTGACTTGCTGGCAGCCTATAAGTACATCAGGGTTGCGCATCAGAATTTGGGGGAATGCCTGTTCACCACAGCGTCCCAAGGGATAACAAGGTCCAACAGTCACAAACTTCTCCAAGACCATTTTAAGCTAGTTATAATGAAAAACTTCTTTACTGTCCGAGTCCCCAAGGCCTGAAATAGACTCCCTCCAGAGGTGGGGCAAGCACCTACTCCGGACTCCTTTAAGAAGAATTTGAATGCTTATCTTGCTGGGATCTTTTAACCCTAGCTGACTTCCTGCCCTTTGGGCAGGGGGCTGGACACAATGATCTTTCGAGGTCCATTCCAGCCCTAATTATGAAATCCAGAATTATTGGATGAAATGCACAAGACTTGACTTAAACTGTACTCCTGGCTACTGTGCTGTCTGTAAACTCAGATGGTATTGCGAATACCATGCCACCATCTCCTTCTGGAGTGTTTCCAAATGCTACTTTCTAAAACATTATCTAAAAGTTTTGCCTATTGGGCACTTGTTTGAATTTTAGTTTATTACTGTTACAGACAATACTTAAAATTACACTTTAAAATATATTAAGAGAACTTTCTCTACATTGCTTCACTGCTCCATCTGAAATCAGTAAGTTGTATAAGGGGTTTTCACATAAACAGCAGATAAGGAATAATTCATTGGTACAGACTGGGGATGTCTGCCTTGCTTTGTAGTGGGTGGGGAAGTGCGGCATGGATCTCTCAAGCATAGTTTAACAACATTTGCAGCATCAGAATGTCAACTGCTGTGGTCACCCTGCTTTACCAGTGGCAAGTTAAGGTGTTATGTCTTGTGGCTGTCACAGCTGAGTTTGTAGTTGTATGGGATGGTGTGGATAGAGATGATTCTGACTTATGCAAGGACTAGATGACCTCTGGAGGTTCCTTCCAGACCTACTTTTCTATAATTCTATGAGATGCATCAGTCACAATCTTCAACAAAAGCTGCAAGTGCGTTTTAATATTAGCAGCCAAATCAAATTTTTCACAAAGGTAAACACTAGCTTGCTTGATACTTAAGTACAGGTAACCCCTGCATAATGCAGCTTTGCTTACTTCAGTTTTGCTATAGTGCTCATTTAAAATACCTATCTGGTTTCATTTAGTGCTCAGAGTGTTTCGCGATAATGCTGAGCGCAGGGATGGGGAGAAGTGGTAGCGGTGGCATTTGAGTGAAGTGGTGAGTGCCAGTGGGGGTGCAGGACAGCAGGAGCACAGGATCCACTCTAGCATGTGGTGCTGGAGCAGGCAGGGAGGAGCAGTGGTGGTGTAAAGGGGTGGGCAGGGGGCATGAGTGCGGAGCCTGGGCCAGTGCCCAAGGCCAGGGCTGGAGAGGCCCAGGGTGGGGCAGCAGAAGCTCAGTGGCTGGTGGGTGGAGAGGTGCAGCAGTAAGAAGGGGAGAGAAGAGGGCATGAGCTGGCAGGACTACAGGAGCGCAGGGCCCAGGCTGGTGCCTGGGGCCAGGGCCAGCAGGAGCTTGGGTGGTGCTGGAGCTGCTGGTGGGCAGGCAGCAAGAAGTGGCAGAACCAATTATATTTTACATTAACTTCTCTAGGGAAACAGGTTTCACTTAGCGTGTTTCCACTTAACACTCGGTTTGTTCAGCACCAACTAAGAGTGCTAAGTGGTGGTTGCCCGTACTGCAACGATTGCTAAATGTGCAGCTATTGGTTCTGATACTATAATCAAAATGTCCTTGTTTTTCTTTCTTTGTCTAAAAGATTTAACTGTAGAGTAATAAAGGTGTGCATGTTAACCATTATGTTCAAATGAATTTGACATTCATGTGATACGAGAGTTAGAAGCTTCAGTTAGCTCTCTTTTTGAAGAGTGTAACAAATTCAAGATATATTGTGTTTATGAAGAAATCTGAAGAAAGAAAGCAACACAACACTAATTTACCTTTTGAAAGCAGTTTTCTAAATTTTTGGGTTGCTGTAAGTTGCTGATCAGGATCATCTGAGAAAATCATCTGTACCATATCTGCTGTAATAACTTCTTCCTTAAAAAAAAATTCAAAAAAATAACATCTTTGCAGTTTTCAGTACTTCGAAAGCACACTGCAAATGCAATTCTGAAACACTCACCTCTGGAATAGGTACAGTAGAGCTGACATCAGGATCTTGGATAGGGCTTTCTACCATAGAGTCTTCATTTCCCGGGAGAGAAACATTTCTGCGTTTAAATAACTAAATGAAGAAGAACTAGATAAAGTTTCACAATATTACATTTTCCACATGACCTCCCCTCCCACCCAAATTAGGGGTAAACATTCAAAGTATGCAGTGCCATGAGCAGCTAAAGATATTTGGTAAGTTTGAAAAAAAGTAAGTTTCAGCAAGTAATCGACAAGTCACCTTTCCTGTCACTGAAGCAAAGGGGGATCTTACAACAAAAAAATTATGAATTTTGAAGGAGATGCACAAAACATCCCCATAATTTATATAACGGGACAAACAGCAATGGCTTCACTCACGCTACACTTTAGCTTGTACGATTCTTTTTTAAAATCAGAACACTTGACACATTTTTTAAATGTAAGAAAACACCCGAAATCCTCTTCTTTAAAGTCTTGCTATTTTAGCCAATATTATTCAAAACATATTTTAAAATGGAATGTGAATCACTCTCTTAACGAATTTGTGGACTAAGACTCAACCCTGTGTTCAGCATTTCCTATTCAATATGTTAGGCCTCTCTGTTCTCCTGTGTCTTCTCTGGATCATATTGAAGGGCAGTTTCTCCATGAATTGCATATGGAGCATGGCCGCCCCCACGTCCCCTTAATCCAGGGCCAGACAACAAAAAGCATCTCAACACCCTTTGTGGATGCCGTTCTACGTTCACAAATATTCAGTTATTTAGTTAATAGACCAGGTTTACTATGTTTCAGAGTAAGAGACCTACTTGCTCTTCCCTTTTTTGCTTCCGAAGCTGGATTCCTTCTTCTTCTCTCCGTCTGCGCATTTCTTGAGGATTGAGCGCATTGTTCTTGTAACTTTTCATCCGAAAATTATCTTTTCCTGGGCTTGCCATGGTGTCTATAACAAAGAACAAAACTTTTACTTAAAAGTCTGTATGTTATGAGATACAAGCACCTGCACAATATCTAGGGCAAGAAACTGTCATCCTCTGACAGTGGATGGCACCCACTCCATTCTGAAAGACAGGCTGCCTAAACAGATGCATTGCCTAAACCCTGAGTTAGGAAACAGTGTACTCAATGTAAACCAAACAACTAAGGAGAGCTCAACCACCTGCATGTGACAGCACCTTCCTCGTGGACACAGTAGGCTAGAAAAAGCAAGTTACCACATTGTGGGCAATGCCTGCGTGCCGTTTTCACAGTGAAACCTGCCAAACTGATTATCACTGACCATGCCCCCAAGTATGGTAGCTTGCCTCTCTTCTGACAGGACGTCATGTTAATGGCACTTTGGAAACAAGGGCAAGACCAAGGTGAACTGGGAATGACAGCATTCAGTGCCCTCCCTTCAGCTCTCGCCACACCCAGCTCCTTTTACAACGTTGGTGCCTTCAGCCTGAAGCAGTGTTGCCAGGTGTACGATAATTATTGCATTTATACAATAATTTCACCTGTTGTGTGATGTACGCTCAACAACAGTAAAGGTATTTAAAACATACAATATTTTTTGAGGTAGCTCATTCATGCAGAATATGCAAAACCCAAGTCACTCTCAGGGAATCTTAACCAATTCTGGGTTTGCAATCAGCACTTTCTTATGATGGCTTGCCTCAAAATAAAGAAATGCTTTGACTTCAATGACCCAGTTCTCACTCACTCACTGCTGACTCAAAGTGAGCAAATATGAAGTAAATAAGAAATTTATTTGTATAATTACGTGTTTTTTTTCAGCATACAACAGTTTTTCAGCAAATACAATAATTTTGAGTTTCCAAGTTGATAATTTCACATTGAAGACCTGACAACGCTGGCCTGAAGAGTCTGTAACCAGAGCAGACAGTCCCCAGGAAAACTTATTGCTTCTGGGTTGCTGCTGCCAGATGGGGTAAGATTTAGCCACATCTTTTCAAAATCTTGATATGACTGCAGCCACCCTGCACCTCCCCAGGCAGCTGGACTCCCTTTTCAGGCTGCGAACACACAGTTCTCCTCCCAGAGACGAGGAACTGAAAGCCAGGGACAGCCCCCGCCCCCCCCCACAGCTGACTCCCTCCACAGCCAACCCAGGCCAGTGTTGCCAGGTGTACAATAATCATCATACTCGTACGATAATTTCAAATCTGGTATGACCAGTGACAGTAAAAACGTTCAAAGAATACAATCATTTGTGAGGCAGCTCATTAACCCAAGTCCCTCTCAGAGAGTCAATTAATTGACTTTTGGGCTTGCTGTCAGCACTGTTTAAGGACTGCTGGCCTCCAAATAAAGACATGCTTCCACTTGGATGACCCAGTCCTCCCTCACTCGCTGGCAACTTACAGAGAGTAATAGAAAGTAAAGAAGACGACCACTTATTTGCACGCTTATTTGTATATTTTTCAGCGTACGCTCGTTCTTCAGCAAAAAGGATTATTTGAACTTCCCAAACGATTATTTCATACTAAAGACCTGGCAAGGCAGTCCTTCAAGACCGGCTCCCCCTTCCCCCTCGACAGCCTAGGCCGCCCCGCAGAGGCGCGGGCAAGCGGCGGTCAACCCCAGCCCGCAGGGCCGCGCTCTGTGCCCCGCGCCAAGCCGCACCCGCGCCCGCCCCGTTACTCTCACCCATGGAGGCGGCGCCCGAAGGAGAGGCCCCAAAGGCCACCACGCGCGACGTCTCGCAATCCAAGATGGCGACCGCACCCACTCTCCGAGCCCCGCCTTTCCTCCCAGCAGGCCCCGCGCGCCGCGAGTGACGCAGCCTCGGTCCGAGCCGACAGCCGAGCACAAAACCACAGTTCCCGTCATGCCCCGCGTGCAGCAACACGGAAGCAGGTTTTTTTGACTGCGCGCATGCGCCCTGCCGGCGCAGAAGCGGAAGCGGAAAGGAGTTCAGCTCCCGACTGTTACCGGAGTCCTGGTACCGGTTGGGCGCCCCAGGGATGCCGGTGTGCGACGTGTGCGGGCAGGAGCTGGCGTCGGAGTCGGAGGTGCGGAGCCACCTGGCGCGGGTGCACCTGGGGCCTGGCCCGCCCTGCCCGCTCTGCGGCTTCCTTGCCGGCGGCTACGACCAGCTGCGCCGCCACATCGACGCCGCGCACCCCGAGCCGGGGCCTCAAAACTCCCGCCCGCCGGGGGCTGCGGCGGCGGCTCCCGGGCCCGGTCCGCCCGCGTGCTCCATCTGCGGGGAGGCGGCGGCGTCGGCCCCGGGGCTGGAGGCGCACCTGCGAGCCCGGCACGGCCGCCTGCTGCTCGCCACCGCCCCAGGTGAGGCCCATCCCGGGGGTGGCGCCCGGACTCAACCCTGCTTCCCGCCGCTGCGGTCTACAGAGCCGCCTTGCATTGGGGGGAAGGGAGGATCATGCCACGGGGTGGTTTGGGACATCACGGGAGGAGCCAGGAGGCCTCTCACGTGAGTTTGTGTATCTTACTAGGGCTCTGATTAGCATAAAAATCATGGGAAGTTAGGGTTGTCAGGAACCTCTAGGCCAACCCCCTGCTGAAAGCAGGACCAGTCCAAATTAGATCACCCCAGCCAAAGCTCTGTCTAGCAGGGTCTTAAAAACTTTCAAGAGTGGAGATTCACCTCTTCCCTGGGATAGGGAGAGCTGGAGGCAGGGCAGGCACTGAGAGAGGTGGTTCTCAATAGTGTTGTGTGACACCCCTCGGGTGCACCGAGGTGGCAGCCTTGCCCTGTGTGCAGGACTGATGTGCATGCTCCTGCTGTCTGGTGGATAAAGCCAGGTACAAGAAGAGCTGCAGTTCTGGAAAGGGGGTGCAGGCAGTGAGGTGCACAGTCTCATATAAAGTGACACGTAAGCAGAAGAGAGAATCCCTAGCTCCTGTGGAGTAAAGTGTTTAGCAGGGATTTGGTAGATTAGGAGCCATGAAGTCAATCAACTTTGGTCCTGCTTTGAGCTGGGAATTACACTAGATGACCTCCTGTGGTCCCTTTCAGCCATCATTTTCTATGACTCCCTCTGCACGACCTGACTAGAAACGCTGTTGCCGCTGTCAGGGTGGTTGGTTTTAAACTCTGGGTGGAGCAGGAATCAGAAGAGTGCAAGTTTTCCCTCCCCTGGATCTGCCCCCGAAGTCAGGCCGAAGGTGCAGAAGGGGGAACTTTCATCACTGCTATGTACGATGTCGTTTTGTAGCTTCTGAGGAAGTTGCGTGTTGGCTAGGAAAGCTCATGCCTCTCTGAACTAGTCAGCCTCTAATGCAGCACTTACTAAACTGTAAAGAGTCAGGGAACCCCTCCATAACTCTGTTTTAATTTGCATTTTCCCCACTCCCCTCTTAGAAGCAGGGACAGTTGCACTGGTGCATCACTGTTGTCAGGAGGAGCAGGGGTGGGGAGCAGACCAAGAAAAGCTGTGCCCCAAGCCAGCTTTAGGGTTACCAGAGAGCAGGAAGAGTGTGCACATTCTGGGCTGGCTGTACAGCAGGCGTGTGGGGCATTTTGACCTGGAGACAAGTGCACTCAGTTGAGAAGCGCTGAGGAAAGGTGAGGCAGCACCAAGAGTGGCTTTCATCCAGGGGTGCTATTACATTCAAAACAGTGTTGTAACCACTACCTTACTCGCTGACGGTTCAGAGATGCTATGAATGGGCATAACATGTAGTATGGAAGATGCCCTCCTGCCCTTCCTGTTGATGGCTTCAGATTAACAAGCTAACTGCCTCTGCATTGGTGAATAGGAATTTTGTGTCGGGTAGAACTGGGTTCTATCACTGTGTCACCCTTGATTGATTTCAAAGTGCAGTTATATATATTCTTTAGCATGTAAAACACTGAAAATATGAAGGTATATAGAGTGATATAGTTCCATAAATAATACTAGGCATGTCTCTGCTGGTCCCATTAATTTAAGAACATACTTGTTAAACCAGGAGAGAACTCCTGCAGGATTTCTAGAGTGCTGCACAGCTTTGTGGAATTTAGGACTCATTTTCTGAGGGAAGCCACAGGCTTGGCTTACTGACTGCTAAGAGCTCTTGCTTGCATTTAGCATCATTTGTCACTATATTCCTATACCAATGTCCCTCAGGTCTTACATGTCTGAAGATGTGTCTGAAGATGTACTCAGAGTGAAACTGAACAATTGATAAAAGAAAGCACATTCTTGTCCCTGTGCTAAAACTGTTGTTTTTTTTTAAAACTCAGTGGGATGCCAAAAAGTTATAGAAAAACTTTTTTTTTCAATTTTGTTGCTTTCTCCCTTATTAAAGCTTGAGCAGAATCCTACTCTGGCCTTCTGGTTCTTTAGAGATATTTGGTAAATACAAGACAGACAAGCTTTTATTATTAGAAATGTATTTCTAATACCAAAAATATATATATTTGGAGTTATGATAAGAAATCTCCTGGTATGCTTAACAGAGAATGATGAGAAAGGAACAAACTAATTTTTTTTGTTGTTGTTTCCATGACATCTGTATTGTATCTTCAAAAATGAAGGCCAGGAACTAGTTTATGAAAAACGAGTGTTCCTTTCCTGGATCGTTGAAATATCTGGTACTGAAGAGTAGATCTTTTAAGTCTGTTAAAGTCTGTTTTATAATTTAAGGTGTCTGGTAACAATTGTAATCTCCTACAGTTAAATCAAACATCATATTATGCTTGATGGAAAAATAAAATCCCTCAGCTAACAGATTTGTTCGTAAGTGTTTACTTTAATTAATGTACAGGTAATATTTGCTTTGTCGTAAGGCATTAGTTACTCTGTTGAAATCATGTTACTAGTAAATTCTATTTTTTATTTTGCATTGATTTAAAGTGAATAAAGTACTAGCTTTTTCGGCATAGAAAGCACATTGTTGCTGCTTTTTTTTGTTTGATTTTTATGGACCAAATAATTAGCTCACCGATCTTACACACAGTACTACTCTCACGTAATTTGTTTTTCAAATACAGGAAACAAACAGCTCTATGAATGTCCAATGTGTGATCTTGTTTGTGCAAGCTCTCAGATTCTCCAAGAACATGTTGATTTACACTTAGAGGAGTGTAGCTTCTTGGAAGGTAGGTAGAAAGATCAAAAGGTGATGTTGGCAAAAAGCGGTTAAATTGATTCTAGGTTTCATACCTACAAAAAAAAAATACAATCGTTTATACTTTGCTTAAAATTTGCCTCAGTTATTTAAAAAATTGGTATTTAACTTTATGGCTATGTCTGTATTGATCCCATTTTCAAAAATTAAATGTAATCAGTTAGTAATAAATACCTATAGCTACAATTTTACAACACACAACAGTTAGTGAAAACAGCACTACTTGGTATGGAACTGCCAAGGGTATGCATTGACATGTTTGCATTTTACTTACTACGCAATAGATCTACTTAATAGTTTTAATATTCTCCAGCTCTTTAAAATACAACAGTCTAATATCACACATTTTGAAATTTCACATATATAAGTATCCACAGGTCAGGTGATTTTTTTTTTAAAAGTCATTTTTGGCATCTCGGATCTAAATTGCCCATGATTCTTATTCTGTCAGAAGTTAGTAATGATTTATCAGCTGTTTCTGTTCTCTGATATTTTCTCATTGGTACTCCAGTTCTGGGCAGCTCCTGTGAAATTCTGTTCAGTCCCTTACCTCAGCTCTATCTGTGTTCACTTTAATCTGTGTCATTCAGCACTTCATGGACCTGAAAGTTTGCCAGTAAGCTTCCTGGTCTTTTGAAATTAAGTCCAAAAGATGTGGGTTTCTCTTTAGCAAGCTCAGGCAAGAAAGAAGGCTGAAGCTAAACATGAATGAAGCAGATCAGCTGTGCAGTGATGCAGTTTACCCAGAGGCATCCCTGGAGATTCCAGGGGTGGTTCTGTGGGCCCTCATAAAGAGATATTGGGGCACTGGGGATTTCTTATGTCCCATTCCTCCACACCAGGAGCCTGCAAACTTTCCTCGCTTCAGGAGATTGTGGGCAGGTCTCTGTAAGATGAGAACCTCAGCTTCCCTGTTTTCTCTAAGTGGGAAAAGCTGGGCAGATGCTCTGAGGGCTTGAGGGTCTCTCAGGCTCCCAGAACACTTGTCTGTGGCAGCCAGAGAGTGCATATATAAATTTTAATGGCAGCACAAATGAGTCATCAAGTGACATCTGTTTCCATTCTAAAAGAGCTGATCAGAGAAGGCTTTTCCTTACTAGTAGAAGGGCGGGTTACTTGTAACAGCTCTTTCAATCTCACCAATAACATCTGTACTCTTACTTGAGTTTAGGTGCACCTTCAACATTATTAATAATTGTATAAATGTGGGAGATGTCTCCCCAAAATATTAACATAGTTATCAGGTACTTCCTGTTGATGTACTTACAAAAATTAAATTGGTGTTGGCTGTCAACCAACTCGCTTTTTACATGCTTTATTATTAAAATGCAAATGAACAAATATTCCTTAGCTTTGAAAGGTTCTTTCAGTTAAATGTATCCCTGCATCTGACCAGTATCTAGTTTCTCAAAATCATTCTCAAACACGCAATCTAGCATCTGAGTTCTTAAGTTTTTTTTATATAGAGAGAAAACTGCATTTACTATCCTTTTCCTGTTTGTGTATGCAAATGAAGTTAAATATAAACTTTGTCAACTCTTTCTTGAATATTACCATTAGGTATAAATGTAGGTGATTTAGAATTGGCTCGGCAGCTCCAAGATGAAGAAGATAGACAGCAACGATTAGAAGAAGTGAAAAAGGAGAAGGAAGAATTTAAAAAACTACAGGTACAGAAAATTTGCCATGGTATTCAAATGATAAAAACTGGGGTGGTAGGAAAGAATTATCATCACCAGTGGGGTATCATACAGTTGTGTGTATTCTGCTTATATGTCTTGCTGTTCACCAATTTTCATATTATGTCAATTAAACTAAGTGCAGACAGTTAACTAATAAAATAAAAATAATAGAGCTGAAGGTGAGACTTGGAGCCATTTCCATGAGTGAGAACATTTGTCCTTATTTTCTGTTGTAGTCTGTGGTAGTCACTTTGCAGAATTGTCTGAACCTAGAGTTTTTGAATTTGGTATCTTACTACATGTACTGTAGATGTATGCAAAGAAAAAGTGTGTGCATCATAAATTGGGATTGTACCATAAAGTAAGTTGCACATTCCTTATGATATATCAAGAAAACAGTCTAATAGATGGTTAATGATATCATCAGTTGGGCTCTAGCTTGGATTGGGCTGAATCTGACTACTGTTTTGAGTTGAGAAACATTAAGTAAACAAATGTATCAGCTGAATGTCATGTTTCATTACCCTAGTGACTCACTGTTAACAATTTTTTGAGTAATGAATTTTCAGTATATGTTATTTAACCATGATTAGATTGATTGTATAGTTGGATATTACAAGAAAACTGCTGTATAGTAGTTGGACTAAAATTAAGCTGTTTGGATGGCATGGGAGCAATGTTTATTGTAATGTAATAAAAGGTTTAACCTGCCTGTCCATAACACTTTTGCTCAAGTGCACACATTTGGTCAGGGCAGGGGGCAGGGGCTGGACCTGGTTGCATGCGGCTGGATGTGGAATGGCGGCATCACCAGACAGTGGGTGGTGGCAGCAGCTGCTGTGTGCAAGTTTCTCTCCCCCCACCGGAGCTGGGGTGGTGGTTGGCGGTCCTCCAACACCCCCTTCCTCCTGTCATTCTTGACAGACAACTGGCTAGTATATAATAAGCCTCTAACTTCTGCATCATGAGACAGTTGCCTTTATGGGGAGGAATAGGAACGGACTTGGGAGTCTGGCTACACTGAATTCTAAATTTGTCCTTACCAGCAGCTGATTTGTGGATTTGAACAAGTCACCTCACCCTTCTATCTTGCTTTTTTCTTGAACCTTAAATATGTGAATAATTTCCCTGGACCTTATAAAGGATATTCATTCTTACTGTGCTTTTATCGTGCAAAGCACTTAGGTGTCATACTACTATTAACATTACGTTGTGTTTGCATGTAGTAGTTATTACATTAAAAAGTATGAATTTAAAATTCATTGGTTCAGAAACTTGTGTTAGATCTAGATTCATTATAAACTCATAAACTGGTAGGGTTTATTAGTATAAATTTTATTAAAATATATTTTATAATGTTAATATGTTGTAACTTCCTTATGTGCTAGAACTGAATAGTTACTGAACGCATTCTTTTCACAGACACAGGTTTTCTAGCAGATTTAGACTGGAAGTGATAATTACATACTTGCTTTTTAAGTACAAAATACCCTCTGCCAGAAGTTCAGCTCTATGGTTTTCTATCTCTAAATCAGTGTAATGAATTTGTTATCTATGCCTGTTAATTTCATTCTTTTTCATTGCCCGGTCTGCAGAAGGAAAAATGTTAGTGATTCATGTTTTGTATGTAACAGAGACAATATGGTTTGGACAATTCTGGTGGCTATAAGCAGCAATTTCTGAAGAACATGGAGAGGGAAGTGAATAGAGGAAGAATGCAGCCTTTTGAATATCATAAGAGGAAGACGGATATGATGGAATCTTTGGCTTTTGGTGTAGATGATGGAAAAACAAAGACCTCAGGTCAGTACTGAAACTCTGTTGCTGAAGGAAGAGGAAATCTTAAAAGAGGAAATCTTACTACTTTTTGTTAATCCAGTTTCACCATGACTAAAGGTCTTTACTATCAGATTACTATGCCTGACATATATTCTTGTCCTTATTCCTTGTGTAGTTGGTAGTCAAATTGTATCAGGTTGCTAATATCCTGGCCACCCAAGTTAGTTTGCAAAGTTGTTCCCTAGGTTCTTGAATGGTGTAGTAATTAATTAAACCCTGTGAACTTCAACTAGCCTTCTGGCCAAATTCTCTTTTTTTAACAGAGATTCTTTTTTTTTTTTTAATGGATGGTCCAAAAACTTGAAAGAGTTATTTATTTAGACACAATATATGCCAGTATTATTCACATCCCTACTTTGGTTCCCAGTCTGCATTTTTATCCATATGCTGTTATTTTTTCATGAAGTGGTACTCTAGTAATGTTAGAAAATACACTTGATGTATTTGGATTCTTAAAATGCTTCCAAAGATCCAGATTCAACATGACTTGGTATGAGACCCAATTTGTCCAATATGTAGATGACTTGAATTTAAGGCCTGATAGGGGCATGTTCTGCTTCCTGCTTGGCTTAGACTGACATGTACTCTCCCGCCACCTGTGAGAGGTGTGGGAGAGAAACAGTACACTGGGATTGTGGAGGTTGGTTCTGTATCTCTTGCATGTACAGAAGTTCTGTTTCCTGAGAGAATCTCTGGAGATCCACTTCACTTAGTTTGTTGCCAAGTTATTTTTGCCAAGTTATAAATTTTTCTCCCAGCATAAAAGAAGTGGTCACTCAGGGAGAAAAATGAGTTTCTATATACTCATGGTTTCTCCAGAAGGAACAGGGACTCTCCCTGGAGAAACTGAACGTCTGTCCAAGCCCTTAATTTATTCACTTGCTTTTATGTCAAGAGAGCCTGCCTTTACAGATTATTGCGTATTGTTTAAGATAAACTTCACATTCTCTCTCTCTCTCTCTCTCTCTCTCTTTTAAGGTGTCATTGAAGCACTATGCAAGTACTATCAAAATGAATTCAAAGATGTAAGGTGCATATGGCTTTCTGTAGGAGTGGATCACTTCAGCTCATCCTTGGGAGACAGGGGCTGGGGCTGTGGTTACAGAAACTTCCAAATGTTGCTTTCTTCATTATTGAAGAATGACGTGTATAATGATTGCTTGCAAGGTATATTTTAGCAGTGAGCTAATATTTTACATAACCTTTGTATAAAATATTTTGATTCCTCAGATTGATGGTGTGATCTTTAATATGGAATAGATTACTGATATTTAAGTTGTTTCCTTGGTATTAATATGTTCTAGAACAATTAGAGAGACCAATGCTTGAGTAGTGATGTTTGAACTTAAGGGAGATAAGAGCTAAAACTACCCAGTGTATTTTCATACCGCAATTCTTCTTTTAAGACTGGAAGTCTTAATATGCATTTCTTCTAATATTCATGGAATTATCAGAATTGGTTTGCTCATTGCAACTCAGTGGTTTGGTTTGTGTTATTTTATTTCAGATCATACATTAATTCCCAGTATACCAAAAATTCAATCCATGATTGAGGATGCTTGGAAAGAAGGTTTTGACCCTCAAGGAGCATCTCACTTCAATAATAGATTACGTGGTACAAAGGCATGGATAGGAGCATGTGAAATTTATTCCCTGTTAACCAGTCTTAGGTTAAAGTAAGTACAGCCATTGGTAAAGTCCCAGCACTCTTTCCTGCCTAGGCAGAGGGTCAGAATCAATGATCTGTTGAGGTCCCTCCCAACCCTAGCATCTATGAATCTATAATAATCTTAATAGGCTTAGTCTGGAACTTGCTCAAGCAGTAAATAGCATCTTAAATAACAACATGCACCAGTTTTCTATAGCAGTGATTCCCTACATACCCGTGTTAGCCCGTAACATTTCTCCCAGACAACCAATTGGGCCTTATCAGGGTTTTAACTGAAAAGGTTTGGCAAGCCAAGTGCAATCCATGGACTGCTGCCCGTGGCCACTGTTAAATTGTGATCGTCAGTTTATATTTTCAGAGCTAGTGGTCTACCTTGTCTAGTCCCTTTAATAGTCTACATTTTATCAGTAGTTAAGATATATGTTTGTCTTTATTTGCATATGCATAAGCCACTTTGATCCATTCAGGTCATCATAACTTGTGTTTAATCCTAGTTTTCATTGAGAGAAAAGCAAGACTAAGCCATTCAGCTGTGTAGTTTATACAACTTCATTGTGTTAAAACGAGCCAGGTCATAACCGCATGTAAGCCCTATACAAGACACTTTATAATTGCGTAATTATGAATTATAGAGTGGTGAAAGCAACTATTCAGCTGAATAGAACTTTGTGTTCCATGTGTATAAAATATTTTAATTAAGAGCTTCATCTCCCTTAATGAGGATCGAGTTTTATGAACACATTTGAACTCCAGTTGTTGATCTGTGGTGCCAAAAGTTGCTACCACATAATCTATCTTAATGTATGATGTATTCCTGCCACTTCTGGATTATTCAGATTGAAGTTGAAGGGGTCATCATTAACTTTCTAATCAACTTTGGACTGAGACAACAAATAGAAAACTTCTGCCCAGGGGTTTCCTAACTGTGTGGTTTTAGCTTGAGTTTTTTTTTCTCAGTAAAACTGATTTTGAAAGCATGTCACTGATGTGTGTCTTCTAACAGTTTAATATGTAAGGTGTCTTCTGGTCCCACCCAATTACAAATCTAATATCTATCAGAACAATATCTTCTAAAGACAATAGTCAGTGTACAAAGGAAAGAGTAACCGCTACAAACCATTTTTTAAAAACTGGCTCTTTTATATCTTTCTTTGAGATCTCATTTGAAATGTCTTTATAGATGTCAAGTTATTGACTTTCACAAACCAACTGGCCCTATGGGTACACACCCTCGTTTATTTGAGTGGGTTTTGAGCTACTATTCTAGAGGCAGAGAAGATGGTGCAAAAGTTGTGTGTACCTCCAAGCCACCTCTCTACTTGCAGCACCAAGGTCAGTATCCTAAGTTTTAGTTTTATTTTATATCTTCATATATGTATTATCCCCTCCCTCTTTCTTCCCAGGCTTTTTTCCTATTCATCTAGATTTTTATATTTTTCTTTACTTAAAATAAGATTTCCATCAGAATGAAACTGCTATAATCAGCATTGAGTTCATTTGTGTTTTTTTTTATTTAACAAATAATAAATTAAGGGATAAAATAACTTCATGAATTGGCTAGCAAAATGACAATGAAAATTTCTTCTGAATTAGGTCATAGCCGTACCATTGTTGGAATAGAAGAGAAGAAGAATAGAACGTTATGTTTACTAATATTTGACCCAGGGTGCCCTTTGCAAGAAATGCAGAAGCTGTTAAGACACAACGGTGATGTCACCTTTCCGAAGCAACTTCGGAAATTTGTGGGTAGCTTAAAAGATAAGCAGTACCAAATAGTGTCTTTAGATGGTGTACTTTCACCGGAAGAAAAAACGGTAAGTATTCCAGAAAGCAACTTGAACTTACTGAAAAATAATAAAGTTTCCTCTCTCCTTTCAGTTCTCTGTCAACAGAATTGTTCTGTTCTTTTTTTCTCCCCCCCACCTTTATCCTTCACGAATAAAGATGGCAGCTTTCATACACATTCTTAAACTACAGAGTATCCATTTCCTAGTCCAAATTTTAAAAAGAGTATTAATTTTGTCTCAAATATTATGAGACTTAAAAATTTTTAGTTTTTAGAAGTTTGCTGTTTTCCAGTATGTGTAAAACAAATTGTGTGCATATACAGAATGACTGCTACAAAGAATACACGCTTTCTAAGAAACAAAGAATACCAAATTTGAACTACAAAGGGTTTTTTCTTCAGATCTAGTTTCCAGTAGTAGATAACTTGTCAAGAACGCCAGTATCAGGTTGGTCATATGGAAATAATTAATAATTTTAATGCTGTTTTAAGCCACTTCTCATTGGACCTTATGTATCTTATATAGTACAAAAACAGAATTGAATTGTAGTTGAAATAATTTTAACATGGTTAACAAGAGCTGAGAAACGGTTTCTCACACAGCTAAAGTCTCAATAATTAAGCTTAAAGTATTGACTGAGGATCAAACTGGGTTTCCTATTCTCAAGACTGATTCTGTAGAGATGATTTCAGTGGAAGTTAGGTACTTCATGTCCTTTGTGGATCTGGGCCTGAGTGCTTTTGTTAGCAAGTTGCAAAGAGGTTAGCAAAATGTGCAAACAGTATGCAAAAAAACCCGATTTAAAATACCATTATGAAGGTTGCAAAAGTATTCAGACATTAGAAAGGAAAGACTTAAGGATACCAATGCAGTGTGTATTAGGTTCCCTTTTGCATGCATACACTCTCTTCAAGATGCAGTCACACCCTATTTTTCCATAGCATCATACCTCCTTCACCGTATTGGGTAATTTTTCACACTCTTTCTTTCTTTCAGTGGCGTAATCTCTCTAGCCTGCTCACTCAGTGTGTGGCCTGAGATTGTATATAATATACATTGTGAAAACCATGCAATGAATAGTATATGAAAAGAATTTCTTTATGACATTTCTAAGGTGCCTTCATCATAGTATTTATCTGCTTTGTAAGTGGTAGTGAACTGACTTCATGCCAACCCTGTGAAGTTAGATGCAAGTATTTGCATTTTTCATCTTGAGAAGAAAGGCACAAAGATAGGGTTAAAATCATGAAAATCTCCACTTTATTTTGGGCATCAAAATTGAAATGCAGAAATTTGATCTTGGCATATTTCAGTGCATTTTTAGCACCTTTGTGTATATTCAGGGCACAGCTATAGTCCACTACAGATGAATCGTCCATGTTCTGCACTTCTGTATATCATGACTTCGTTGAGTCTTTTTTTGGTACCCAGGGCATAAATGTACAATTGAACCAACATTTAATAGATAAGTCATTAAGTGACCTGTATACTATTGGTTAAGAGCTGTGTGAGAGAAGTGGGTATAGAATCTACTTATTTGGTGCAGTTCAGTTGCCTTTATCAAACCCCCCCCCTTCTCTTCCTGAAACACTCTGCCTCATCTGTTTACAAAAAAAAATTGTTGTCATCCTACATATGCAGGGATGCTCTGTACACAGTGTTATATGATTTCTCTAACAATCCATTTTATGTACTAGATGAGGTAGAGGAGCTCTAGAATAAAAGATACTGGGCACTCTCAACTCTAATACTGTTCTAAAATTGTTTTGGTAATGCTAGTTTTTTGTTTTTTTTTTTAAATAAAGTCATTCATTTTATTTTTGTTCTATGATACCTTCCCCCCAACTGCCCCCCTTGTCTTTTTAAGACTCGACGTGAGGCTTCTCAGCTCTTCACCGCAGACAAGATCCCGTAAAAGCTGCCGCCTGCATTCCTGCACAATATTATGGATGTGAAACCTTAAAAGTCTTTCAACATGGCAATCAGCATGTGCTTTACATGTTAAGAAACTGTACAGCTTTTAATATTAAGATGAAAAATAAATTAAAGATTCCTATTTTTCTTAACAAACAGCTGTGGGCTTGTTCCTCTGACTTAAGAGGTGGAGATCGTGTTTATTATACATTAATAGTCACTGTGTGGTGAAATAGAGGGTCAGCTGTACAGGCAGCTGATTGCTCAGGTTTAGGTAGGTAAAAAAAGCAGCAAACTGCTTATGCTTGAACAACAGTACGGGAAACTAATTCCTACTCGCAGCCTTTCCTTCCTCCCTTGCGCCGTGTAAACCGAGTCGCCGTGGCGGATCCTAGCTCTCCACCGGCTTCGCTCACATGTCTCTTCTTGAGTCCCGACCTTTATTTGCTGCCTCCCAAAAGCACTCCAGCCAGGAGGCGCTGCTGCAGCGGGGACGGTTCCGGCCGCTCTGCGGAAGCGCCGGGCACAGGGGGCGGGGCCGGGAGCGGAGGTCGCGGCCACCACCAGTCAGTGCTGAGGCAGCGGCAATGGCGGGCGCCGGGCAGCTGTCGGGCCGCGTGTGCGTGGTGACCGGCGCGTCGCGGGGCGTGGGCAAGGGCATCGCGCTGCAGCTGGCGGCGGCGGGCGCTACCGTGTACGTGACGGGGCGGCGGGTCGAGGCGCTGGGGCGGGCGGCGGCCGAGGTGTCGGCCCGGGGCGGGCGCTGCGTGGCCGTGGCCTGCGACTCGTCGCAGGACGAGCAGGTGGCGAAGCTGCTGGAGCGGGTGCGGCAGGAGCAGGACGGCCGCCTGGATGTGCTGGTCAGCTGCGCCTTCTCCGGGGTGGACGCCGTGGCGGCGCAGCAGGGCCGGCCCTTCTGGGAAAGCCCGGCCGAGCTGTGGGACGACATCAACAACGTGGGGCTGCGGGGCCACTACCTGTGCCTGCGCCACGCCGCCCGCCTCATGGTGCAGGCGGGTCACGGGCTGCTCGTGGTGGTGTCGTCACCCGGCGGCCTGGGCTACATGTTCAATGTGCCCTACGGTGTGGGCAAGGCCGCCTGTGATCGCCTGGCAGCCGACTGTGCCCACGAACTGCGCGCGTACGGCGTGGCCTGCGTGGCTCTGTGGCCTGGGCTGGTGCGCACCGAGAAGGTGCTGGAAGAGCAGCAGGGCACGGGCCCGCTGGCCCAGAAGGTGCAGGCGATGGTGGGCATGTCGGAGAGCACCGAGGCCAGCGGCAAGTGCGTGGTGGCCCTGGCAGCTGACCCCCACGTCATGGCCCACAGCGGCAAGGTGCTGCTCACCCCTGACCTTGCCCGCCGCTACGGCTTCCGGGATGTGGATGGGAAGCCCGTCTTCAACTACATGGCGGTGCGCAACGTGCTGACCATGCTGAAGCCACAGCTGGCCCGCTTCTTCCGCTTCATCCCGGAGTGTCTCACCATCCCCAAATGGGTCCTTGCCCTCTATGCCAGCAAGTTCAGCGCCTACTCGGCCCTGGAGCCGGCCCCGCAGCCTAAGAAACAAGACTGACCGAACTGCAAATTACTTTTTTCAAAAAGATTTCCTACCCTTCCTTACCTCTTTCCATGAAAAAGTTTTCTCTTTCAGTGCCAGCCTCACAGGAGCTTGTTTTGAAGTGGGGCTCAAAGTGGGTGAGCTGAGACTGTCTGTCTCTTTTCTGGAGATTAAGGCAATTCTTGCCAATCTTTTAAATTCCCTCCCCCCTCCCCCAAAGTTTTGCAGGGATTGCTGCTTTCCTATTACTTCCCAGACCAAGGTAGCAGTTATTCCCACAAGTTTCCAGCCATCTGAGGATTGTAGACATTTTGTTTGGGGTCCAGTTGTTCACCTGTTTCCTAGAAGGCTAACTTCACAGTTAGCCTTTCTGCCTAGGAGTTTTGCAGTAGAACACTTAAAAAAAACCCTGTAGATTATGAGTGCACTTTAGCAGCCATAATCCACATTGTACCTAGTTATGCTGGTTTAGCCGTGATATTCTGAATGGATAATTGCCACATATATTAAAGACAGGATTATATCTTGGTTTCAGTGTATTTGGCTGGCTCATTTCCCTCCTCCTCACAGTCTTTATCATAGGCCTCAATGGATTCCTTGTGCTGTAACAGCTATGATCTTATTGAATTAACTGTAAAGCTGGGAGAGATGTGAGACAACCTTTCAGCCATGCCCTGCTGCATGTCTGGGGACCTGAGTTCTGAAGACTCAAGAAGAGGCAGTTTGGGCTTGAAAGCTCATCTCATGTCTTTCCCAGGTGGTCCAAAAAAGGTCCAGTGAAAGATATCGCCAAACAAGCGTTGCTTCTTGAGTATTCCCCTGGACCCCCTCAGCTGCAGCGGCACACCAGCCCTATCACATCATAACAGCTCACAGCTAGAAAATGACAGTCAGGCATGCCTTTCAAATATATTGTGAAGTTAGGAAAGCAGACTTCTTGGAGAAGCATTGAAGTTTGTTGAGGGATGGCTACACGCTTTAGCTTGCAGTTCTGCTCAAATAAGCAATCACAAAAAATAGCATGGTGGAAATTAATTTGTTGTATCTCTGTTTATTTGTTCATTTGATTCATACTCAATGTAGTGTAGTTTTATTTTGCTTTATGCTGTAACCATTGCTATCACTATAGGCTCAATCTGAAGTGAGTCAAGCTGTGTTTCTTGATAATACATTTTCTGCTATCATTATAGGCTCAATGTGAAGTGAGTCAAACTGTGTTCCTTGATAATACATTTTCTGCATATCAGATCACATGTATTTGTGCAATCATTTATCATCACAGATATTGCACATATGTAACTAGGCCAAAGATAACTGCAGCTGGCCCACAGTTAATTCAGTAGATGATCTCCAGCTCATTCACTCTTTGCTAGAGTAGATGAACAGTAAAAACAGAAGGGAACTGGATAGAACAAGTTACACAGGAGTTAATCTGTTGAGTAAGCGGGTGCCATTTTTTAATTGCCACTTTTTAGAGTGAACAAATACCCCTTCAAATCATGAGTTTTGCTGTTTACAATCTCAGTACAAAACTAAATGTATCCTGTATATCGTGGCTTGTAAACAATGGGATGTTTTGTGGAGGTTGCACTTTTGTTTTTACTTTGTTCTGTTTTCTTTTGATTCCAGAACTTTGACTTTTTTTGGAAAAAGATACGTTTACCTGTGCAACAGCATGCCACTACCAATTAGACCAGGTGTATCAACTCACCTTGTGCCCTTGGCTGCATCCAAACTGTGGAGCTTCTTACAGGCCAGATCCAGCCTAGGGCATGCAATGGTAGTAGCTGTGGCTCTAACCCAGAGCACACAGGAGTAGCAGCTCCACCTCTGGGATGGGGCACATAGCACAGCTCTGGTTCCTCCCATGTGCCTCATGGCAGACTTGAAGCTGCTGCCATGGTATGGGGCACCTGGTGGCAGTGGGGCCAGCGACCAAGGAACTGGGGCCGTGGCAGTGGTAATGGGCTAAACAACTGTAGGGGACCTGAGGGGTATCAGCACTTTTTCACCCTGCCACCATTCTCCATATCTACCAGGGCCCATGGGCCTTGGATTCTACAGCAGGCCATGCCCCTGGACAACTTCCAGTGGCCCACCAGTAGCCTGGTAGGCCAGAAGAGCAGCTCTTCGAGCCATATGTTTGATGCCTCTGAGTTAGCCCAAAAGGTGAGAAAACCCAAGTTCTGTTTCCAGTTTTTCCAATGATCTGCTATAGTCTTACTTTTCTGTAAAATGGAGATAGCAGTGCTACCTATCTTTGTAAGGGGATGCAAGATAAGAAAAAGTATTAAAAATTTTTAGAAGGGTAGGGATTTATGGAACTGGATTGGATGCCTATACTCAAGATAGTAAACCTGGAAGTGTCTAACAATTATAAACTATGGTAAAGTGTGAAAATTGTGAAAGGCCATTTAACAGCTGCTTCACCTTGGGAAAGCCTGGGAGAGGCCCTCCAGCATATGCTCAGGACCTGTACTTTGGCTAATTGCAAGACTTGAATGTGCATGTGATGGGGTAAATAGACAGGATTTGGTTCTCAGTGGAGATGCTAGAGTCAACAACCAGCCAGTCTTGGCATGCTTGACTCTTGGCTGTAATCTCAGGCTCAACAGGTACAGTCATGCCCATAGGGGCTGGTGTGTGCTTAGAAGGCTATAGTCAAGTGCCTGCACTGAGGTGTGCAGGTGCTTGAAGCTGGTCACGACCATTCTGATGGAGCACTCCATTAATTCTTGCTCCCACCCGTTTCCATCGTCTCCTGTTCCATCAAGCCATCCAAGTGTCTTTGCTGTTCCTCCCCCCACAATTTCAATAGCTCTTTCTATTTAGTGCCAGTCATTTGCATCAACAATGATCACTTTTCCTATTTCTCCTTTGAAACAATGTCCATGTGCTCAGATTCCTAATCAGGATGGATGGTCCTTCCACTCCTGAAGTGCCTGCAAAGAGAATCTCTCTGATATGCCTTTAAAAATGAAAGACATGAATTCCCTCTGCATGGTAAGCAGGGATCCTGGTTTCCTTTGTTTAAAAATCCCACCTTCTCTGATTTATAAAAAAAAAAAACAAACACAAAATCCATCTTTTTCTGCGATTAAAATGAAGTGCCAGTAAATATATAGGTATCAGTTGAACACAATATTTTATTGATATATTTACAGTTCTAAAGCAATTTGGAAGCCTACCAGTGCCTCAGTAATTAAATGCTAAATACCTGTGTATTTTGGCATTCTATTTTGTGATTTTCATGGAAAATCAGAGCTCCCCTTCCCCCTTTGCTTACCAGGATGTGGGTCTTGTTACAGCTGTCCCCCACCACTCCCCATGTTTTGTGGCTCTGAGCAACCCTGTTATTCCCTGCCCCTGCCCATGTCATTGCCCCTCACTCCCAACCCACAGCCCCCTGGCCCTGCCAGTGCCCCTCACTCCTGACCCACAGTCCTCCATCCCCCCAGCCCTGCTAGTGCCCTTCACTCCCAATCCATTGTCCCCCTGTCCCCATCCCTCCAGTGTGTGGGAAACAAGGTGGGTGTGTTGGGAAGGCGGGGTCTGGGCACACAACACAGCAGGGGCAGGGCATGTCTCCCCACTTTTCTGCTCCTACACTGGGTGCAGGGCTGCAACCTGACTGGACCAAGCCCAGGCAGGAGCTGCCTCCATGGCCCAGCGGATGAGACCCAATGCAGGAGGGAGCACCACACTGACATGGCCACCAAGCATAGGTTGGGAAAGCCAGGGTTAACATGGTGAAGCGCTCCCCCCCCCCAACTCATTACACAGTGGTTGGCAACAGCAGCAGTGCCATGGTACCACCATCCCGCAGTGCCACTCGGCACCACCACCATGCCTGCCCACACAGCACCTCACTCCACCACCAGCACCCACCACCAGCACATGGTGGCTCTGCAATGGCCCTCGGCCCCCCCTCCCAAATATATTTTCTCCAGCTGTTACCACCACCAAGGTGGGGCATGCCGGCAGTGCAGAGTTGTGCCCCCTGCTGCTGCCAGGTGTGCAGGGGGTGCCTCTCCCTAGCAGCCATGGCGGCGTGGCACTTCCTCCTTCTTGCCCTTGGTCCTGCCCACTGGGATGCAGAGGCGGCTCAAGCCCGGAGTTGATCCGGCTAGGCTGCAGCTAGGTATAGGTGGAGAAATTGGGGAGGGGGGGCACATGCCTCCCTGCTATGTTGCCCATGCCTCCCTGCTCCCCTACTATGTTACCTGTGGCCTCCCCCCAGTACATGTACCTGGAGGGAGCTGCAAGAGTTGCTCCACACCGCGCTGCCCAGCTGCCACGTGCATGTGTGCACACATGCACGTGGTGCTCTCTTCTCTTTGCATCTTGCTACCATCCCAGCCCCAAGCAGTCCCTTGCAGGCTGCAACTCTGCCAACCTATAAGGGGAAACACACAGTTTCCCACATTTTTCTCCTTTAAAGGAGAAAATCTGCATTTTTCCACAGCAAATGAAAAGTCTGGATCCCTGATAAATATGAGATATGTGTAGGATGGTTATCATATTTGTTTTGCCAGTTTTCATTTGTGAGCTTGGCTTTCAGGGATACCAAAGCAGCAGTAGCAAAACAACTATTGGTCGCACTGTGCTAAATTCTTACGTTTCCCCTAATGCCATGTCTCCCCAACACTGCCCATGAGCAGGCAACTGAATCCGCTTTTTAAAAGACTGAATGTGTGTGTGTGTACAGGCAACCCCTGCTTAATGCTGTTTCACTTAGTGCTATTTTGCTGTAATGCTCATTTTACATTGGTACCTGAATTCTGCTTAGTGCTCAGTGAGCTTCATTGTAACAGTCACGATGGTTGCCATCTTGGTTCATCAAAAACTTGGTTTTGCTTAACGCTATTTTGCTTAACACTCAGTTTTTTGGGAACCAATTAAGAGCGCTAAGTGGGGGTTGCCTGTATAACATACATGCATACACATTTCGTGTGTGCATACATACACACACTTATTTAAATAATCAGTAACTTAAAATGGGCTTCTGATTCCTAACACAGTGTAAGTGTGGGATTTAAAACAACCTCTTCTGCCAGCCTAGGTTCCCTACTCTTTTTCAGGCTGGGCAACTATTGAAGACATAATCCTAGTGGAAATGAGAGGTGGCATTTAAAGGCAGTGGAGAAATTCTCTCAGTATACAAAAGAGAAATCTTTAAGACCCTGGTGACTACACATTATGTCATCAAATGAATGGGGTTTAATTAGATACAACTTTTATCTTTCCAACTAACATAACAGACTGACTAAACTTCCTTCTACATGACAAGTTGACACTTCCCCGTTCTCTCTCTTTATACAAAGGATCATGTAAAACTTGGTATAGAAACTTGTGGGGCTTAAATTGATTCTTAATCTGTGGGAACAAATAAAAGGAACCGTTTAACTCAAGTATGCACTGTTTATTTTGAAATACTGATATGGTTTGAGTTGTAGCTTCTTAACTTTGGAGGGGAAGGGTTGCAACCACAACCCTTCATAAAGGATAGTTGTAAGGCCCCCTCTACACTTCACACTTAAGGCATGATTAACCAGCTAAATTGTGATCCAGCTCCACCTTCAACCAATTAATGGCATGATAAAGCAAGCAATAAGCTACAAAGATATTCTGTATGTTTGACAGTCCTTGTGCAACTGATCCTTTTCCTGTCCTCTCCCTCCCAACCCCTAAGTTCAGTGTTTACAGCTGAATTGCTTCATTATTTACCCTCATCTCTATTATTAAAAAGACTCACAGTAAATTTACTCAGAAGTGAGGAACATCCTGGATAAATGCCAAATTACTTTTAGGAAAAAAACAAAACATTTCTTACCAGACTTGGGATAAGTAATTATAAATACATCGCCATCTCTGGTTTCAAAGTCCTTCATTGTCTCTAGATAGTCAGGTTTAACTAGTCCCTTTTGGAAATTAAATCCTTTGAATTTGGAAAATATATTCGTTTGATGTCTCTGTTGTGATTTCCATTTCTGCCATTTTTCAAGGGCCTGCATGCAAGAACAAGCACACATTCTAGACAGCTCTCCTTTAGTGCTTATCTTCCATAGATTACTTCAGTATAACATAAATAAAATATCTGGGGACTGGCTACCCTCTTACAGCGTTTTGCACAATTTCACTTCATTGTCTTTAATAGAGTTGCTCCTGATTTACAGCATACATTCTGGTGTAGACGAGAAGAAATCATTTTAAGAACTCACTTTGGGGTTCTTGCTATTCAAGTTTCAAGTAAAAGATGAAATTTTAATTGCCCTTTAATGGCTTGGTGGGAAAGGAGACTGCTAGCACACAGAAACATGCACCAGAAAATAGCCTTTTATCACAAAATCCACGTGGGTTGCAGAGAAATCTTTGTTTTGTGGTCTCTTATGTACCAGTCATACTAAGCAATCTGTTTCACCAAAACACAAAATCAATATATTTGCAGTTTTAAAACCAATGAAATGATGAATAAAGACCATAATAATTTAACCTTTGGTTCCCAGCCAGTTCTGTACTTTTGTTTAGGGGCTGTATCTGAACAATAGGCTTCTTATCCTGTGCAGATTATAGTGGATCATACAGTGTTTAAATACCTAGTATTGCTGGGTACATTTACATATTCATTATGTGCTTTAGTTCCTGTGCATTTAGTTTATTACTTGCCTAATGAAGTACCAACTAAATGCGCAGTACCTACAGTTACTGCACAGTAGCACTGGTGCATGGTTATTTTGTGACACTTACTGTGCAGTAGCCTAATAACAGTGTGCAGTAGAATATTATTGTGGTTTTTGACTGACATGCTAATGTGCAGTGTTATTAGGCTACTACACAGTAAGTGTCTTGTGTTGACATGCCCACTATGTCCTAAAATTTAGGACCTAAAATGTTTTCAGAACATTTATTCTTGTTTTATACCAGTGCAACAAGACAGCCCTAGGGATCTGCAGTAGTACTATAAAGAAAAAAAATGCCTCAATGCAGTTCTCAGGTCTTCTACACATTGTTGCAGAATATTCATCATCTGATATACTCTGTCTCCTTAAATTTTGAATTCTGCTCATAACAATCAAGACACAGTAGATACTTGTATATAACTGATTCCCTCTTATTCCCTGAAAAATTCCTACTGCAGTCAGAACCAAAGGGCAAAGGTCTCCATTTTCAGTTATTTCTCTTTTAATTTATATAACTATTTCCTTCAATAGTTTTCCATTCATGTGCTGTATTTCCCATTGCATATCTAAATTGGTACCATGCATGTTCAGTCAGTATTATTGAATTTAGATCATTTTAATCATGCTAAGAGAAGATATAACATCGTCTAGGCATGCCAGTGGGACAGGAAACAGCTGCAAAGGCAAAATAAGGCAAAAGAATTACAAACTGGAACACCCATTAAGCTCAGATCAGTCCTGCTTGTGCCAGAGAGAGAAAAGTAAGTGAGCCCCTACTCTGCACAGGACAGTGTGAGAGTTGCACCTCCAGTTTAAGAGTTGGAGGGTGCAATCATGCCCACTGTCAGTATAGTTCTTCTTTGTTGGATGATGAGGAAAAGCCACTGCTAGAGCTGGCTGAAAATTGCTCAATGGCCCATTTTTTCCATCTGAAAATGCTGATTCACTGAATTCAAAACATTCTGTGCCAGAGGTTCCCAAACATTTTCTTATAAAGCAACCTGCCTCCAGATTTACCAGCCACCCATACACCACCACCAGCATACGTTTCATATTTTAAATGTTGATTTTAAATGTTAAATAGTGCAAATGCCAATTATTATTATAATGAAAATGAAATCTGCCATTGCACAATTTCTCCCACGAACCCGCCAGAGATGTCTTGCTCACCCACAGGGGTATGTGTACCACACTTTGGGAGCCCCTGTTCTATGTGAATGTGCCACTTGACAAATTTCATAGACAAAATATCAAATGGAAGATGTTCGATTTCACCAGAACAAAAGGCTTTGCTATTCTGTAAAACCCTTCCTTTTAAACCTTACTTTGATTTTACATTTTAAATGTTAAAATAATAAGCAAATAAAACATGAAAACCAAAAGAAAACATTTGATTGATCCCAAAACAGAATTTTTTTTAACCAGAAAAGCTTTTGCACTTGCAATTTTGAAATTCAGTGTTTCATTTGGATTATGAAATAATCCAGTTTAGAATCATACAGCATGCTGTGAAGCAGAAATTTAACTTCGCAGCAAGCTCTAATAATAATTTTAGAAAGCAATTCCTGTGACACCCTCCAAAACCACAATGGAGTTTTTGGCAAGCAACCTAATAAATAACCTCGGCTGCTTCACATACACCTCGATCAAAATAGTTTACAGAAATTGCCTGTTGTGCTCATATGGAGCTGACTTTAAGAAAAAAGGTGCCCTGAGCAAACTTGTATTTTGGTGCCCCCACCCAATAAAAACCCTTGCCTTGTCTTGCCCCAGGGGTCAATCTGGCCCAGCCAGGTTGTTATGTCCTTTTCCTCCCCCTGCTGCTTCTTGCAAACCTGTTGGACAAACATGATGCCACGCTTCCCCCAATGGTTCCTGCCCCTGTGACTCAGAGATGGGAATGGGGCACCTGAAGTCTGAGCTGCCCCCTGCTGCTGCAGCTCCTGTCAGCACAGATGGACTTGGAGGTTGCATCTGGGGCCCTGCTCCTTGACCTGGGCAGGTTGGCAGGTGAGGGGGGAGGTGGTCTGCATAACCAGCATAGCGGCTGGCCCAGACCCCAGACCCCAGTCCATTCCTCCTCAAGGGAGTGCTGCAGGGACCTGGCTGAGGTGGGGGTTTCTGGCTTTGTAGTTGGTCCCTTCCCAACCACCAGCCCACACCAAGCTCCTCCAGAGCAGCTGTTGCAGACCAGGGGCTCGGATTGGCCACGGTGCGGTGGGGTGGTGCCCCTCTAACCATGGCCCCCTGGGCAGTCACTTACATCATCCACCCCTAAGGCCAACTTTGTGCTCACAGATACACATACATATGTAACCTGGGCGGTACTCCAAGAGGTACCCCCTCTCCAATTGAAGGGATCACAGCAGGTGCACAAGTGCTATGGGAAGTGTAGGGACTCTCCTCCCCCTATAGAGCAGAGCCAGACCACCAATGGGGACTTAACCATATGCCTTTTAATACTGGGAACATAACAGGCATAAATCAGAGGGTATAGTGGACACTACAATGCCCCAAGGGGGCAGGATTCAACAAAGGTTAGACACTTACAATCATTGACAAAAGACAGGGTTAACAAAATATAAAGCACGAACAGTAGAACAAACAATATGGGTTGGTGAAATGTAAAAAGGCACAAAATGCAAAATATCAAATGACAGGGAAATATAGGGCCTTGGTACCCAGAGAGGGAGAAAACACCATAGCCCCTTTCCACTGCAAGATTTGCTTCACACCCCAAATCACCTTTGCTGGGACTTGGACCCTGCTCTCCTACATGGTAGGCAGGAATGCTGCCACACAGCCACCACTGCTGACACTGCTCCAGCCTGCTAGGGGTCTTCACCTTCCCAGTGCGCCAGCCTCATGTCGAGCTGCCTGGCCTCTGTTTGGAGGAGCTGGAAACAGAGCTGGGAAGCCCTCAGATCACTGCTCAGATCCTTGCTGGAGCGGGGGGAGCCTCTCCTGCTGGCTGCAGCCTCTCATAGGGGATCCTGGAGCCCAGCGGGGGGCCTCTCCTGCCAGCCACATGCCGTACGGCTGAGGGTCCCACTGCTCCCTGCAGGTCCTGCTCTTTCAGGCTCTTCTGGGGCATTGCTCCTGCCCCACTGGCTCAGCTCTTGCCAGCTCTGTGAAGTGTCTTCCTTGTTGTCTCTCCTGAGTCAGCCCACGCTGCCCCTTTTACCCCCCTCCAGGTGACCCAAGGGGCCAATCAGGACATGGGGGAGGTGAGTCTCTGGGGCCTGATTGGTGTGGAAAGTCCTCCAATCATCTTTTACCCCTTCAAAATCCCTGGGCCAAATCATTACCAGATTGGTGAGGAAAGGGAATCCCAAGTCCTCCAATCATCTTTTGCCCTTTCAAAACCCCTGGGCTAGGTCACTGCCAGCTAGCCTGTCACACATACAAATTGCTTTGCTCCCAAATTTGCAATTCACACACAAAGAATGCTGATAGAAACCCCAGAAAGTACAAATATTTCCATGTGCTTCTGATTGTAAAACTACATTACATAAGTGGAGTTTATTGCTTGAAGTTCATTAATCTTTGAGTCAGATGCTGTAGGGGAGAGAGAGTTTAAAGTCATTCTTGAAAAAATATTAAAATACTGTTAGTTTTGATCCGAGATGCTAGCCAAAGGTTGAGCATCTTCTGACTTTTTCTAGACATGAGTCAGATGTTCCCTCGATGTAGTCCTGTTTATTTATGAAGAGTGTACAGTTTTTTTTCTTTAAATATGGAAAAATTAGACAAGAGATGGCACCTTTATTGACATAGCTACAAGCTTGTTTCAGCCAGCATGTAACCTAAATAGCTCTTTCTATGCTTATTCTCAGGAAGGTTCTCCTCCTGATTATCCACCCTGTCTACTTGAGACTCTGATCTTTTCTTTCTCCTCACTTCTCTTAGTTTCTCATCTACATATACACAAACCTTTGCCAAACAAGTCATTGGAAACTTCTCCACCTACTTATACTTACACCTATACATGTGTGAGACATGTGACCAGATGTTGAAGTTTAACTGTTTCTTAGGACTCCTCTACACGTGCCGGTAAAGGCGTAATGGGATCTGATGCAAGATCCACACAATCACACTTCCTGCAATGCCACACATACATTGCAGGAGGTACGATTTATGGTACCACACATTAGATTTCATTGTGCCTTATTGCCTAATTCTACTTAGGTTTGGGAATGTTGCATTTTTTAGTAATTATATTTTCCAGAAATGGCCCATCCCTTGAATGAGCTGTAGGTGCAGAGGCGGGTGCTAGTACTTGGCTGTTTTACAATCTTGGCTTAGTCCCACTAAAATAGATGGAACAGTACAAATACTGAAGGTTAAGCACAAACAAAATGTTTGCAAGAGAATGGACTGAATTTGTACCATAGTAGGCTCATCTGAGACTCCTATTTACCCCTATATGTGGCATGCAATAGAGTGGGGTGGGAGAAGGCAGCACAGCAGCAATAAAGCAGGAGGCAGAAAGCAGAGCTGCAGATGGGCAAGAGGCACAGGGCAGAAAGCAGAGCAGTAGATGGGGTAGGGGAAGGGAATCAGAGTGGCAATCAGGGAGGATGTGGAGCTAATTTGCAGCACACCTGCCAAAAAAGTTGGCCTCCACTGTAGCAGGTAACGAGTGCTTGTCCTGATATGCCACCAAATGCATGCATGAGGCAGTTGGCATCTATCATGACCAGAACTTGTTTCTACCTGTACAGTCACTTATGTATTGAATCAGCTAAAATATTTGCTAGAAATGTCTATAAACTAATGTTAAATTGATTTTACAGGAAGCAAAAGTAAGTACCTTTGAGGCCGAGTTTTAACTGATATTTCTGATAAAGAAGTTGAGAAGAAACCATTGGAATTATAATATAATTCTAATGATAAGACCCCAAAAATACAGTTGAGATGCCCAGATCACAAAAAAGATAAATGTCCATTAGTCAGCCAAGAGCATATCAAAAGTCTGCTTACGTTCCAAACCTAGGAAAGAGACCAGGCAAGAAAAACCATACACCCCCAAACATTGAGGCAGCACTAGAAATCAGCACCAGGCACAAGACGTTATTGCAATCCATACATGCATGAATGAGTCAAAGATGGGAACTATACAACATGCCATAGGGCATTTCCAGATGTAAGTGGATGTTTGGTTCTCTAGGCGCAAGTAGCAGTGGTGCACTTTGCACCATTTGGGAAGAGAACAGCGAGAAGCCTTTCAGGTGAGTTTCTCAGTGAAACTAATAAAATTTGGCCAAATTGACTGGCCTTTATTCAGAGTTTTGCTTGGAGTTTTCAAATTTGCAGCTGAGAATTCTGAAGTGTGGGCATGAGCCAACTCAAACCAGACAAGCATCTTGGAAAGGTTTGGCAATGAAACCTAAAAGCAATCTATCAGTTTTGTGATGAAAGCTTTCTCCAACTTTACTTAATTCATGTATTTCATCATTTTAACAAACTCTGTGTAATGTAAAAAAACAGGTTACTTCTCACCAATGCCAGCACTTCTTTAAGTATAATTCTAGGGTGTGCCTACATTTCATCTGCTTGTTCTTGTTCATGACTCTGTATGTGAAATGTAAAAGGATTAATAGACTCCACCTTAATCATTTCTTCAGAGGATAGGAAGAAAATGTTGAACTCATCCTTGTGTGTGTACCAGCCTTTAACATGGTCAAACCAGGAGTTTGCTATAACTATTGGAGACACAAACCAAGAAAAATAGAAGTCAACACATCATCCAAATAGCTTATACGAGTAATTTGTCACTTGTGTTCAGTTATAACATATGGTATGAAAGCTGTGAACTGATTGCCTAAAAAGACATTCAGCCAGAATAATCACTCATGTATTACAAATATTAAAAAACCTCTTTCCCAGAAAAATTGCAATGCCATATCCAAGTCTGCAGTAAATATTTATAGAAAACTGAATACAGAAATTACCAACCATAGAATATGCTGTTAACTTGCTGTTAACTATGCTGTGACCAGGTCACAAAGTGTTTAGACACAGGAGTAGAGGTGGATGTTGTTTCTTAGATTTTAGGAAGGCCTTTGATACCACATCTCATCCTACTCTCATAAATAAATTAAGAGGCTGTGACTTTCACAGATTTCATAGACATCAGGGCTGAACGGGACCTCGGGAGATCATCGAGTCCAGCCCCCTGCCCAAAGGGCAGGAAATCAGCTGGGGTCATAGGATCCCAGCAAGATAAGCATCCAATTTACTTTTGAAGGTGTTCAATGTAGGTGCTTGAACCACCTCCGCTGAAAGCCCATTCCAAATTTTGGCCACCCTTACTGTGAAGAAGTTTTTCCTGATGTCTAGCCTAAATCTGCTCTCTGTCAGTTTGTGACCATTGATCCTTATTACCCCAAGGTAAGGCTGCATAGGCATCTGGCTGGGGTCATCTCACCCTGTGACTCTTCCCTGCCCAGGGCAGAGGGCTGGACTCGATGGTCTGTTGAGGTCTCTTCTGACCCTAACATCTATGAATCTATGAAACTTTGGCAGGAAAGGTTCTTTGGGTAGATGTGATGTCTTTTATTAGACTAACTGAGTAGTTGTAAAAGAGTTTTTTGCAAGCTTTTGGATGCAATCACCTTTCTTCAGGCATAGGAAGTCTCTGCTGTTTTGAGGCTTCAAGGAATGAGAGAAGCTAAAAGTGTGACAGTATGTCAATGAGAATGTAAATAGGTGGAAATTATGAAAACAAAAAGATAGAGCAAGGAAGGGATGGGGGGGCGGGAGCAGGAAGCCAAAGGTAAGTAAGGGAGACTCTACTCGGTTGGTCTAATAAAAGAGATCACATCTACCCAAAGAAGCTTGCCTGCCTATGTCCTTAGACCAACACAGCTACAATTAAAAACCCAAATAAATTGCCCTGGTATTTATTTCATTTACTCCCTCCAATACTCCTGTCCTCCCTAAAATTCCCCATAGCCTCTGCCGCCAGCCCTGCCCCAATCCAAGTGCATGCACCCGTCCCCATGCCCTGCCACTGCTCACCCAGAAAGCCGCAGCTTGTCTGGGAGGCATGAGGTGGCTGGAATGGCTTCCGCCACCACATACTGCTTGTCTGAGGCAGCACACTAGCACCATCCTGCACCTCCCCACCCTGGATGGGCAAGTGGCAGGAGGGCATAGCCCCCATTCCCAGTGCTTTCTGCTGTCCATCTGGAGCACAGCCCGGCCCAGCCCAGCCCGCACAGATCTGGGGGCATATGCCCTTTCCCATGCCCTCCTGGACCAGTGGTGAGAGCTGCCAGAGGAGCCACCAGATCAGCAGTGCACAGCAATGCACAGTGGTGGGAGCCCCACTCCACAAGTCCCACGCCCCTCCCTGCCCCCATCTGGAAAGTTTGTCCCAGCCCTAGCCCCAATCCCTCCATCCCCCAAATCCCTTCCCTCCCCCCTCCACCCACCACAACAGACTTATCAGCTGGGGGCAGCTGTGTTCAGCATCATCGAGGACTGTTACCTGTATAGTCTATGGCCAAATCTCTGAATTGGCGCCAAATCTCCAGATCCAAATTGGCCAAATCGAATCAGGACAGCGATTCAAATCACTGAATCGAATCACTTTCCCTCCAAAATCAGCCGAATCTGAATCTGAAGCAAATCCTTGCTGCTTCACGCAGGCTTATTGTTTATTCTTTTCCTATTCCCTTTCCTTCACTACTTACTTTCATTTTGCCCCTTCCTTCCCTTCTTGTCCAGTTTATGAAACAGATTTAAAGTAGTATCACCTCCTATTCCACCTGACCCCTGACCACCAATGATCACTGGAAAGGCAAAGGAAAATTAAGCAACACAGTAAAAGGGGAGCTACTTCTAAATAACCGGCTACATTCCTTGCATAGCTCCAAGGAAGAAGCAACTCAGTCACACATTGCTTATTGTTTGAAGGCACCCTTTGCTCAGCAGTTGAGAAAAGAAGAGCTTATGGAAGGAACTATCATTTCACAACCCTGCTTACAAGAACCAATGATAATTTCTCTGAAGTTTGAATTTGGCATCATGGCCTTTGTTTAAAGACAAATGGAATGAAAAAAAAGGAGAAAGGTCTGCAATAAAGGAGACTATTCTGAGAGGATAAAGGAGGAAGAATTAAGAAATTTAAAATTACAGAAGGATTTTGATATCTTATGTTATACTCATAGCTCGTTTTCCAGAATATGTGCTTTCAGCCATTTAATAAATGCCACACCTATGTCCGTGGTTGTGCACTCATCAGACAGTATACTGTGCACTCGTCAGATTGGTATACTGAGCCACTTGAAGGATATTCAGAATGCATATGAACTGCTGGCTGGGTACCTTGAAGCTTACTGAAGCTTCTTTAAACCAAAATGTAAAATACAGGACCTCCATCTAACCCAGGAGGTGCACAGCCCCACCAGGGGAGACACCTTGTTGGACCTGGTTCTGGCCACGGGAGACGACCTGGTGAGGAGGCTGCAGGTGCTTGACCACCTGGGCAACAGTGATCATC
>NW_017728918.1:94044971-94047365 GCF_001723895.1 Crocodylus porosus | reverse complement strand
CTGTTCAAATTTGCTAATGACATTAATATGTGGGGGAATGTGGGCATGCTAGAAGGAAGCAACAGACTACAATCGGACCTAGACAGGTTACAGGGGTGGGCAGATGAGAATAGGATGGGATTCAACACAAGTGCAAAGTGATGCACCTGGGGAGAAACAACCGGCACCAGACTTACAGGCTGGAGAACTCCCTTCTTGTCAGTACAGAGGCGGAAAAGGATCTTGGAGTCATCAATGACTCCAAGATGAACATGGCCCGGCAGTGTGAGGATGCAGTCAGGGAGGCCAAAAGGGCTCAGGAATGATTTTCGCAGGAGTCAAATTCCTCAGTTCCCAGTGACTTCCCTTGGTGCTGCTGGTGGTCAGCTTCGAGTCCTATGCCACAAGTCCACCCAAGCCTTATGTCTTATTGGGCTAGCATGGGTAAGGTGCACCAGTTTCTGTGGACAACTGAATATAAAGGAATATTACATCTGGTTCCCCAGCCTAGATACACATTTTATAGCTGGGTCAACTACAGATAATTTTAGGTACAAATCAGGAACAAATCTCAAGCCCACATCTCTTTAGTTGCAGCAACATGCCTTAAGTGCCCTGACACTATTCCCTTCCTCAGTCTCACCCAAACCTAGTAAAACACTCTAACTGAAAAGTTGTTCTTTTTCCACAGCCGGTGGTATTAAAATGGTTGTATGCGACTTATGGACATTTTGCAGTTAGTGGATGAGTTGTAAACTGTATTAGGCAGGTTAAATCAAGTATTTTCTCCTTCCAGTTATTGATTCAAGTACTGATGAAGTAAAGTGGGAACTAAAATATTCTTTAACATACAGCTCTCATGCTTCTGGCTTGCTTTTGACTTATGGGTATGATTCTTACTTTGGATATAGTAAGTCCTGGGTTCAAATTCCTTCCTCCTTTGTTCCCCTTCCACCATGCAGCAAGTATATTTGAACAGCCATAGTAATATACATCATGTACATTAATTGTCAGTTTCTACTGGGTTTATGAAGCAACATTTATATCAGCAATAAGATGTAAATTGTTATGCTAATAAGCTATCTTATTCCAGTCTTTGTTGAGCAAATGTTACACATTTAATTCATCCACACAAGTTCTAACCAGTATATCATATAAGCCACACGACAGTCTTCAGTGACCAGCTTAGTATCAACTTTGGAAACTGAAATAAAAGAATGTGAGGATAACTTTTTTTTTTCACTGACAGCTTTTCGAATGTCTCACATGCATTATTATTATTTCTTTCAGATACACTTAGATGTAAAGCAGGCATCCGTTCATCTAATCCATTTTCTCTGTTTCCTTCATTAGGTACCATTGGAGATTGGAAAAATATAATGACTGTAGAACAGAGTGAATGGTTTGACAAGATCTTTCAGGAGAAAGTGAAAGATTTGCCCTACAAGTTCATCTGGGACATTAATGAAATATAGCACAGCATAAAGGGTGGAATATACTGTAGTGAATTTTACATACTTAAAAACACACATTTTAAAACTATAATTTTATATCTGATATGCAAGCTAAAGAGCTAAGTCTTTACCACAGAAATCTACATAGTTTTCTGAGGTTTCTAGTAAAACTAAGTTTGGTTCCACAGCTTCTGGTTTCAATGGTCATATATGACCTGATCCAGGACCCTGAAGGCCTACATCAAAAGGAACGATATGATGCAGTTAGATTTTTTCTTTTGACTTTCAGGTCTATAATGCCAGTTATGAAAAGGGAACCGTCTTTCTACTCTGCTTATCAAAAATTGTAAATCATACAAATGTAGAACTAGAAGGGAACTCAAGAGGTCATCCAATCCATCTGCCCAAGTCAGGATCCACTACCGATGTTTCTTTAGCCTGTTCTTAAAAAACCTCCCTCAGTAAATGCCTCATTTTCAATAGGACACTTACCTGCAGTTGCTATGTTTGCTTGCACCCAATTGCACATATATGTGCCAATGGTTCGTTGGCACGTATACACTTAAAGGATTAAACATTTGATTCCCACCTAAAGATTTATAGGGTATGCCTACACAATCTTTCCCTGAGCCCTGAATATACCACAGATGAGATAAGCCTCTCTTCCTCGTTCGTGCTCATAAGTATGTAAGCCTGGCTATTAAGTAACAAGGATAGATAGGGAACAGTCCCAAACAACTGGAAAATGATCTGAGTACATTAGGGCTGCGTGAGTCTTCGGATCCCGCTTTGGATCCAGACCTGCTTCCGATGCTCCAGCATCCAAATTGGCACTTCTGGGTCGAAGCGGGATACCAGCAATGGTGTCTAGAGTGGGTCAGGGGCATCCGAAGTGCTTTGGACCCACTTCAGATGCTTCAGAGCCACTTCGGCCATTTTAAGGCAATTACAAGAGAGAGGG
>NW_017728918.1:94037902-94044871 GCF_001723895.1 Crocodylus porosus | reverse complement strand
TGATGTCTGTAGGTAGCCAGTGATAAGAATTTCTCCTCGGCTACCTTTCCAATGGCAGTGTCTGTGGGGTGGGACTAAAAAATGTATAAAAGCCCCAGTTTCCAGCCCTTCTGTGCCTTTTTCACCTGGTTCCCTGTCAGCAGCTGTGTGAGAGAGGAATGCTGTGATTGAGACCTGCCTGCTGCTTT
This sequence comes from Crocodylus porosus, assembly GCF_001723895.1. Taxonomy (NCBI): domain Eukaryota; kingdom Metazoa; phylum Chordata; order Crocodylia; family Crocodylidae; genus Crocodylus; species Crocodylus porosus. Next base: position 94,044,683 of record NW_017728918.1, on the reverse strand, counting down.
TTTGTGTTATAAAGGAGTGGTTAGGATTTAGCTTAACTTAGCCCAGTTTAGCTTAGCTATTCAATTCAATTATTAGTAGTATTACAATTCAATTTATTTCTTTGAATTATTTTTTGGGGAACTTGTTTTGGAAACTTTGCAAAAAGACAGTTGTGTTTCCCCAGCCAGCGTTATTTACCACTGTGCAGGGAGGCACATATTGCTTGCACGCACGCACGCACACACGCACACAGAGACCCAGAATATAGAAAAAAAGTCACAGCAGAAGAAGACAGACAGACAGATATTTACAGAAGAGCAAGACACAGCTAATATATTGATTCACAGGAAGACACACAAATAATTTCATTCACACCACAAGATAGACAATATCATGAGAGTCAGAAAGAAGACAAGAATAGACACAAAAATAATTTCATTCACAGCACAAGATAGACACAAATATTCACAGGAGAACAAGACAGACAGATATACAAAAGGATTCACATACAGACACAGACCTTTTGCAGCACAGGAAAGATCAATATGAAGCATGCAGGTGCCAGGTCTTCTGGCTGGGGAGGGAGAGGGGTTAGGGGAGAGCTAGAGCTGCAAGTCCTCACTGTCTCAAACACAGATGCATTCTATTCCTGAGAAGCCATGACATCAGTGCTACCAGTGGAAACCAGGCGGTGGGAGCAGTGTCCCTGCACCTGCACCACCTCTGCTCAGTCCGGAAGTGGGCACCAGCAGTGGAATCACTGCCTCTTCCACCCCAATTTCAGCTCTTGGCATGAGCCTCCCACTGCCAGACGAGGAGCTGGAGCTGGAACCAGGGATGCTGAGCGCACTGGCTCAGGCAATTTGGGGGACTGAGGGGGAATCAGAACTTTTGCTTCATACCCCTCACATTTCCCCTAGATCCAGGTCTCCTCTGGAAAGCAGCACCTAGGAGGAGGCTGAGGTTGTGGAGGCAAGTGGCTCAGCTGAGGCAGCTCCTCCTGCTGTTCAGCCTCAGCCTGCGGAGAAGGGGGAAAAGGCAGGATCCTCACCCTCAACCCAGAGAAGTAGTGTAGTGTGGGATCATTTTGAGATGGGAGATGATCCCAGGTTTGCCATCTGCCAGCACTACCGAAAGCACATGAGCCGTGCCAAGGACGTGAGACACTTCACCACGGCCATGCTGCTGCATCTGAGAAGGCACCACCCCCTTGCCCTTCCTCCTGCTGCTCAGCCTGGTACCAGTGCAAGTGTGCCAGAAGGGAAGTCCCTCACTCGCTCCAAAGCTCCCTTACCCCCAGCGCCACCCTGGATCAGTGGGGGAAAGGTGGAGAGAAACGAGGAGCATTCCCAAGGCGCGTGAGATCACCCAGAGCACTGGGGAGATGCTTGCTCTGGATACCCATCATTTCTCCCTAGTAGAGCGACCAGGTTTCAGGTGGTTCATAGCACTTCTGGCCCCATTTAGCAGGGTGGTGTTACCTCTTTGTATCAGGCATGCAGGCAGTACTTGAGGGAGGAGCTGTGCAAGGCAAGGACGCACGTAGCCTTGCACTTCACCTCCGACATCTGGAGCAGCCAGGATGGCAATCACACCTACCTCTCCCTCATGGGGCCCTGGTGTGATCAGTGAGGACGTCAGTGGGCTCTACTGCAAGCCAAGGTGCTGGATGAGTCCCACACAGCAAGGGAGATCATGGGGGCCATGAACTGCATGGTGCAGGGGTGGCTCATTGGGCAGACCGAGCTCACCCGTGGGTTCATGGTCACCGATAACAGGGCTAATATGGTGAAGGCTGTCTGTGATGCCAACTTTGTTGGCATCCACTGTGTGGCACACAGGCTGCACCTAATAGTGAGGGATGCCTTGGAGGGGGACAGGGCTGCCGGTGATGGTGCCAGTACTGCTACAAGCCATCTTATTTCAAACTGTGGGAAGGTGGCGGGCTACTTGCACCGCAGCACCAAGGGGGGCAAGATGCTGTGGGAGAAACAGGCAGAGCCGAGCGTCCTGCAGCACAGAATCATGCAGGATGTGGAGACTCGGTGGAGCTCCATATACCTGATGCGCGAGAGTCTGGTGGATCAACCGAAGGTCATCCCTGAGATGGCCTTGCTTGGGGAGATAGGGATCAGCACAACCCTGAACAGAGCTGAGTGGGGTACCATCTCCCAGATGGTGGTCCTCAAGCCCTCCCTCAAGGCCACCAAGACCCTTAGTTCTGGCGATGACCTTCTCAGCCAGGTGATCCCCCTAATGAGGGAACTGGAGAATCAAATGGAGAAGTTCCAGGGGATCAATGTTCCTGGCTGGGGCAGGTCTCTGTCACCAGACGTGCAGGCACTGGTGAGGCGGCTGAAGGAGGGCATCAGGAGATGGCTGGAACCCTTGCAGTCCAATACAGTTCACATAATGGTGGGCATGTGTGACTTGGGGCTGAAAGGGAGCATGTGCGCTGGCACCCCAAAACCCTTGATCACTGGACGCAGGTGCCAGTGAACAAAGTCAGCTTTGTCGGGGGGGAGAGACAGGCTGGGGTGGTGATGGGGGAGGAAAAGGGGATGTAGCAGCTCAGGTGAAAGTGCAGAGGTGCCTGGGGTGTCAAATGTCCGGCTGGTCGCAATGTGCCAGAACTCCACTGTGTATATTGAGTCCATGAATTTCTGTACCTACTACCTAGGAGGCTGATGAAGTGCAATTCATAAGCCCGGCTCTGAAAAGTGGTTTGCATTGTAATTTGTTCCCTCTCAGGATCAGCCCTGAGAGACTGGAGGCAGAATGTTATTTTTGGTGACGAATGTGCCCCCACAGGTAGTTGGGTTTTGTTGTCTTTGATAGATTCTGGTGTGCAGTTTGTGGGGGTACTGGAGATAGTTGCCGGGTTTTGTGTTTTGAGCTGTAGGAAGTTGGCTTCAGTTCTGGTGATGAGGTTAGGTGCTTGTTTGAATGTACAAACCACTTTTCACAGCTGGGCCTATGAACTGCACTTCATCAGCTTTCTAGGTAGTAGGACTCAATATACACAGTGGAGTTCTGGCACACTGTGACCGGCCAAACATCTGACATCCCAGGCACCTCTGCACTTTTACCTGCGCTGCTACATCCTCCTTCCCCCCCTCCCACTCCAGCCTGTCCCTCACCCCCCCGACACCTCCATTTCCATTTTCACTGACTGGCTTTCTTGCCTGCATTGCAGGCCAGGCCAGCCTCTGGCTTCTTTACTATTCCTTCCATCCAGGACCAACTGCAGGTACTTCCTCATCCTGACAAAGGGGGTTTCAATCCTAAAGCTTCCAAAGATACATTTTTTTAAGTTCTTTTTTTTTTTATAATACACACATAGACATAAAAACACAAGCCATCACACACCATGAATAACATTGTATGTCTAACACAACACAACATCTTTACTTCTTGCTGTCAATTCCTTTATAAAACAGGCTCTGTGACAGTTCTGTATGGGTACCTTTGATGCTGCTACTGATGCTACTGGTGTTGAGCCAGCTAAGTTATTGTACCTGTTGTCATGTAAAGCGGAGGACCGGGCATGAGGCTGTAGGGGAGGAGGATGCCTCATTGCATGTCACAGGCCAGGTGGGCACTGTGAGTGTATCAATTCTATCACAGGCCAACTGGGCTGTTAGGTTCAGTTTTGGATTGAGGAGGCAAAGTTGGGAGTGAAGTAAAGGTAAATTTATTATAGCTGACACACACACAACAGTTAACAGAAAGATAAATGTGATAAGCAGATAATGCAGTATTAAAGAGCTAATAGTAAATAATAATAACAGGTAATAACAGATAGATCAATTCTGTCACAGGCCAATGGGGCACTGCGAGGGTATTAGCCACTGGGCTGTTCAAACCAACAGTTAGGAAGACATGGGTTGGCAACTTATCAATAGTCCCTCGATGCCAGGTACGCGTCAAGTGATTCCAGCTAAGTCAGGGGTCCCTGATCAGCACTGTCAGAAGGATTACCGGGAAAGGTCCCTTGATCAGGATCCAATCCTCACTCACACTGGGAGTCCGTGGTCCGGGCGTGGAACAGAAATGACCATTCTGTTCCCTCCTTCTTGCTGATCACCTTATGCACGCGCTTTTTATACCTAGTCTTATGCTAATCTGTTGGCTTTAGAGCCACTCACAATCTTGCTTTATAGCTGTTACCCTATGGGATTGAAGGTGTTAAAAATTATCATAAAAGGTTACTACCTAGACTTGGATTTATCCAATAAGGAAATTACAATGCAGCACGATGCAGGTTTGAAATTGACATTGCTCCACCTAAGCCCCAACGCCTTTTACGTTTTTTTTTTAATATGCTTTCTTGGGATGTGCTTTCCTGGAATGTGTTGGGTGTGCCAGGCAGTTGGATCCAGTTTTTTATTGTTAAAGCTGAACCCTGAGCAGAAACCATTATTTCAGCTAATCTCGCAGCTACAGCTTTGCTTATGGGGCCCAGACAGTTCCACAGAAAGTTAATTTTATCATTTTGGTTAAACTTATGACAGACAAGTTATGTTTGGTTTACAAACTTACAAGCTTTATATTAACTAATATTACCTGTTTAGGCAAAATACCAAATGCCTTTAAGAAGCACATATTTATTGCTTATTAAACCCTCTGGTTCTGGCTGTCACAAGTGGGGCACACTGCCATGTTATACAGAGGCCCCAGTGCCAGCAAGGGTGCATCTTAACACACACACAGTGTCACCCACCCACATCATGAGTTTTGCCTGTCAGCAGCTCGGGGTGCAGGGCCTCAAATGACAGACTCCCCCAGCAAGACACACACAGCTGGCAGTCAGGCTTCACGGCCTGGCAGGGCCCAGCACTCACTCAAGACACACACAGGTGGCAGGCATTGTGGCCTCAGTAACAGCCACCACCCCTGCAGTTTTCAGCCCGCTGAGCCTTAACACACACAGAGGCATTTGTGTCATGAGTTTTGCCTGTCAGCGGGGGTTCCCCTCGACCCCTGCACCAATATTCTTGAAACTTGGCAGGCTTTGTGGCCTCAACAAGAGCTACCACCCCTGCAGTTTTCACTGTCCTGTGGTGTAACAATAGATATGACAGGAGCTTATCTTTCAAGTATTTGGGGTGCAGTTTCCCCCCAATCCCTACACCAATCTTTTTGAAACTTGGCAGGCATCATGCTCTTAGCAGATGCTATAATTCCTGCAAGTTTCATCCAAATCATACAAAAAACAACAAAGTTATAGATTTTCCATTGATTCCCCATTATACCCTATGGCTGGATCTCCAAGGTGAAGCTTCCAAGTCACTTTGCCTGGATTGAGGTGGAAACCCGGTCCAGACCTCCAGATCAGATTGTGGCCATCTGATGTGGCTGGATCTGAAGCCGGACTGGATCGCTGCCAACTTACACAGCCCTAGAGTGCATGCCCCAGCGTGCATTCAGGCTCTCTTGTGGCAGCATTCCCAGTCCCATTCCCAGCCTTGGAGAGCTTCTCTTAAATCATCTGTACTGCCTCATTGTACTGTACTGTACTGCTATACTGTACTGTACTGAACTGTACTGAACTTCCCCACGTTCTGCAAAAGGGAAGTATGCTTTTAAGAGAAAGTAGAGAAGCTAAATGAAATCTGTATCAAAATTAGACACTTAAAAAAATAATCCTACATAATATCTGTTAGTAGAATCATACTACTGCCAACTAATACTAGATGCTATTGCATATATACTAAATACATCTTTACTTACCTATACCACACTGCAGCCTCAGTTCAGCAAAGCATATGCTCAAATTCTGAATGGTGGCACTTACTTTAAAAGAACAGTGGGCTTTTGTCCTGATTATAAAGAATTGAGACTTTCTCAGTTCTCTGCTTATGGTTTTGTAGATGTCTGCAATACTCAATTGAATCTTGCATACAAATAATTTAATATTTCCAGCAACACTTACAAACTAGAAATAAGAGAATTCTTGGCTTTTTTGTCAAGTCAAATAAATAATCATTAAACAGACTCCAGTTTTCACAGAAAGTATTTGCAGTAGATTGAGTAGACCAAATGTAAGAAGCATCTTGTTTAGCTCACGTCTGGTTGTAGAAGGGAACAAACAAATTATTTCAGTAAAAGAAGTCCTGAGAATTATTGAACTCTTCATGATTTCCAAGATTTTGGCATGTTAGCTTGTTTGTCTGCCACTTTCTATTACTATACTGGGTCAGGCCAATGGTTCATTTAGCCCAGTATCCTGGTTCCAGCTCCAGTGCTGTCTGAAGGAAGGGAGCAGGGAGAAGGGAGGGTGAGCAAGCTGCAGTCTGGTGTTTGCTCAGCCTGAGCTGGAGGAAGAGTGGGGGTGGGGGGAGTGGGGTTGCAAGAGAGTGGGGAGCCTCCAACCCACTCACCCCACACGCAGCTCAATCTGGGCAAATCCCAGCCCACAGGTTTCTCCCCTTCCTCTCTCCCTTCTCCCTTCTTGCAAACAGCCCCATGGACTGGGATGGGCTGATGCAGCCCAGCCCCAATAACGCAACTGATTGACCCTAGGGAACAAAAGTTCCCTAAGGCCCTCCAAAGTGGAGCACCTTCATCTGACCACTCATTTGATAAGGTTTTATTTGTTGCATGATCAGCCACTTTTAAAGTGCTTTGCAGCCATGCACTTGGCATGGCATGGCTGTAGAGTGCTTTCAGGGGGCTGATCACACAAAAAATGTAACTTCTGTCTGTGCCCAATTGTTGCTACCACCCTTTGAAAGATGCAGGACTTAAGCTGGTCTGAGATAGAGTAAGCCCTCTTGGGAACATAGAGTGCCTAGTAAG
>NW_017728918.1:94033989-94037262 GCF_001723895.1 Crocodylus porosus | reverse complement strand
GATAGAACAAACATAAACAGTCTTAAAACTTAGCATCACTCAATCTTAAAATCTTAAAGTTCCTAATAGGTGGCCAGCCTGCTAGAAGGATCTTACCTGAATACGGAGTCCAAATGTCGACGTCAAAAAAAAAAGATGTTCTTTAATCACATGATGGTCAGGCTGAAACATGCTAACCTGTACCCCTAAGCAAGATCAAGATGTCCTAAGACTGAGAAACTTCTCTCACCTGTGACTTAGTTCTTTTAAAACTATCTTCCTTAGCTTAACTTATGCAATCTTAATTTAACATAGCCTAAGGCTTACTAAAGCCATTTTAATGCAAGCAGAAAGGATTGAGACATTACACAAAAATCTACAATAAACAGAGTATGTTTAGTGTAATCCATCCCCTGTCATGCCATCCTTGGCATACATTGGCAGGAAGGGAGAAACTGTGGACTGGGGCTTGTGGAACTGGAAGCAAAGGTTCAGAAATTATTTCATAGAATCAGAAACTAAGGCCAAGAGGCATCACTGAGATCATGTGGACTAAATGCATATAGCATTGATCATATTTCTTTGTTTGTAATAGATGGCACAGTATTTCTCCCTTTCAATCCACTGTTTAGAGGATTCTCCACTCTCTGGGTACATACACAATGTGTTGTTAATGCATATGAAGGAACTCGAGTGCAGTCTGTGCCACAGAGGTTATTGCTCCTGGGTGCCACATTTATACATGCGCCTGGGACTGCAGCATGTTGAGCCAGGTTGGAGTTTTTGATTTGGAGGGTGGCTGGACTGATCTGAGAGGTCTAGACCAACCTGGCAGTGACAGGGATGGGCAGTCAAGGCCAAGGAATCTGAACCCAGCCCTCAATGTATTTGTAGTGTGTATAAATATCAGTGACTGCAGTAAAGGGTTTCTGCTTACCTTGCACACATCACAAAGATTGGTCAGGGGCTACTGGAACGACTGATCACATCAGAGAATACCCATCTGGTCATTTAGGCTGCTTGTACACACAACAGGGGTTTAATCTCCAAGGTTGTATTCTGTGTCCCTTAAATTGAAATGATGGGTTTTTAATTGAAACCCACCATTCCAATTTTTCCATTGTGTTATGGCAAGGGGCCCGATCCTTTTTTTTTTTTTTTTGTGTCAGAGCCTGCCTACAGCTGGGGGCAAGCTGTCAGTAGACCGAGCATCTCCTGAGCTGTGGGGGGCCCCAGTCCTTTCCTACACAGTGGTGGTGCCTCCTAGGGCTGCCCAGGCAGGCTACCAGTGGGTGCTGCTCCAGCCAGCTTGGGGTTGGGGAAGAGTTGGATCAGGCCAGGTGGTGCCTGAGCTGAGCTGCTAGCAGCCTGGACTGGTGCTCCTTACAGCTCAGCGTCCACTCAGCTTGCCAACAGTTCACCCCCTGGTTGTGGGAGAGGCCAGAAGGCTCTGCCCCACCACAAAAAAAGGATTTGGCCCCTCACAACTTCTGCTGCAGCAGGTGCCTGCTGAAGCTAGAAGCTGCAAGGAGCCCAATCCTTTTTTTCTGTAAAGACTGCCCACCTCTCCCATGGCTGGGGGATGAGTTAACAGCTGCAATGCATCACTGCAAACTAAACTACATCCAGATGTCATTTTAAACCCCCAAAACTGTTGAACATGTACAGTGTGATGCCATTAAACCACACAAAGTGACATTTTCATCACATGTACATATTAATGGCATCACATGTACAAGCGCCCTTAGGTGCTGGGAATTGGGGTTGTTATAGTCTCGCTGGGGAAATGTACCCACAGTGGTTCCCATGGCATCCCCTTCTGGAATTACTTCCTGACACTGTCTGAGGGTGTGCTTTACTCTAGTAAAAGGAATGCTTTTTATTTGGGAGTAGTATTCACTCCTAGAGTTATCTGCAACTCCTTGGTGATTGGGTCAGGAGCATTGTTTTCAGCTGTGTGGGTTATGTGATATTTCCTTCAAGCAGCCAGCCTCTGGAGTACCCACTCAACAGCCCCAACACTGCACGAGAGATGTTAGTCATGCCACATGAAGCACTGCAGGAAGACTGTGAGCTGCTGTGGCTCTGGGTGGAGTATCAGAGCTTGTCTACCATTAACTAACACCTGGACTGCAGACCAGAGCTCACCTGCTGTGGTTCAGGCATTTTACCTTCCAGGAGACAAGTCAGTTCAGATAAATCTAGTAAAACAAAATTAAATATAAGAAATGTCTGTCCTGTCTGTCAGAGAGAGAGGGGTGTAGGAGTAGCAATTCCTGAGTGAAGAGCAACGGTTGGAAGCCCAGGAGACTCCCACATGTGCACTAGAGAGGGTCATGCTCAGCAGCAGGAGGATGAAGCAGAACTCTACAGTTGGCTCAGCTGCGAAACAAAATTAAAGAGCTGAGATCAGTTTATGTAGGGGTTGGAATGACTGAAAGGGGAGCTCTGGCTCTTCGATCAGGGTGCGTGATGAGTCAAGTTGTATTTGCAGACCTCAGGGTGTTGTGTGCAGTGGAGGATGTTTGGTTTTCTCATGCTTCTGGGTTTTGCTGGTTGCTACATGGTGCTGGCAAGGAATTATTTTCCCTCCTGCTGCTACAGGTATGGAGGTGGGTGGGGAAGTTCACTTTCCTCAGAAGCACTGGGTGTTGGCTACCATCTGTGGATTTGACTGGCATGTGTTGATGCTCCTGCTGGGATTAAAAAAACCTAGACATTCCTGGCTAGAAGGTCTGGCTCTTCCGCTCAGGATCAGACTGATCACCACATTTGGAATCGGGAAGGAATTCTAATATGATGGGCATGGACTCAAGGATTTTTCCCTTGCTCATGGTCTGATTTCTTGGATTACTCAAATGTATTTTAATCAACTACTCCCTGTCTTTGCAGTGGCAAGGCTCCCACCCCCCACTCCAGGCAGACCCTGCCTGGGGTTGGTGCAGGCCAGGGTGGGGGTTTAAACCCACCCCCCAATCATACTCAGTGGGCTGGCCAGGGCCTGGCCACACCCTCATCTCTGCTGAAGCAGGGATGGATGGGGGAGAGTCTCAGGGCTTCTCACCCAGGTTCCCTCCCTTCCTTTCTGCAGTAGTCAGCAGGCTGGGACGTATGCCTTAGCACTCCCCAGCTTCTGGCCTGAGCCACTGCAGGCATGTAGCTGCATTGCTGGAATCAAAAGTGAATGTCTGTTCACTTGCTTCTCTGTTAAATCTACACAGCTTAGACTAACCCACAAATATTGAAGAGTTCAGCTTTGGGCTTTTTCACTATCTATATTTAGCCATAAAGTGC
>NW_017728918.1:94025384-94033614 GCF_001723895.1 Crocodylus porosus | reverse complement strand
AGGGAATGCAGCAGAGGCAGAGGCAGAGGCAGGGGCTGGAGTAAATAGGGCCCCAGGACTGGTTGGGTCATAGGACAGAGCCATGGCTCACCCAGGGGCATGAGTGGGGTTGCTCCTGCCATTGCACATACTCCCAGGGGATGCATGGGGGCACATGATCCCAGGCTGATACTGTGGGCTGGATCTCTCTGCATCCTGCTGCCATTGCCCCAGGAGCTGTATACTGGCTGAGCCACATCCCCTGCCTGCACAGGAGGGCATCATGCAGCTCCTGGGAAAACTCCAGTGGCATACAGAGCTCATCCAGCAGTGACAGCTCAACTTCACCCTGTGCACAAGTCCGTGGGTCATGTGTCCCCCATGCCTGCCCCAGGGGTGCACATCTGGGTGGGAGTGGCACCCCCCCTGCACCTCGGGACATGCCACAGCCCCATCCCACAACCTTCCCTAACCCCAGGACTCTATTAGCCACATCCCCTGCTCCTACTTCATTCCCTCCTTCACTTTGGGGGCCTTGATGTGTCCCCCTGCCTTCTCTCCCCCACATCCCTCCCCCTCCACAAGCTTACCTGCTGGGCAATGTGTGTGTATGTGTGCCTGCCTGTGTGTGTGTCTGTGATGCTCACTCCCAAGCCACAGTCCTCCCAGACTTACTGCTGTCCCTCATTCCTGACCCATAGTACCCCATATTCTTCCATGGTATGTGGGAACCCCCCTCGCCAGGCTCTAAACCCCCCCTCACACACACCCACAGCACCCCACACCTTCATTAATTCCCCCCACACCCCCCCCCATCCACCCCTCAACCATACAAAGTACCTGCATATTTTTGCATAACTGTTTTTTCTAAATATAATTTTGAGGTTTTAGCTGTGCAATTAAAATCGTGATTAATTGTGACTAAATTTTAATTGCGCAACTAAGCAAAATCGCATTTTGTATCATTTGACTGCTTAATACTACTTAATACTAATATTAATTCCTTGATAAGTGCTTTCTAGCTTATGGCTGGATCATGTCAGAGGTTGGTACACCCCCTGGGATGATTACAGTATTCTTTTCCTTACCTATGAAGAGATTAAGAAGGTAAATGAGACGGATGAACATTAGTGTAATTATACTGTCAGTGAACATAATTGGCCACAAAAATAATTAAATGCCTAAAATTCAAATCAGTGGGCAATTAGGAATGCCAGTTAGGAGTTAAATGGTCTGACCCGTTGTGACCACTTCTCAGTTGCCATTACTTATAATGCCAGAAATGGGTCTCACAGGAGCTAGGGGCAGAAGTTCCACATAAACTGGTTTAAGTGATTAGAAACTGGTTTAAACCTGTAACAAAAGAGAAATTCAGTGCACATAAAACACTTTAAAAATGACCAAAACTGGATAAACCTGGTTGGATGTAGTATCAGACTTAACTGATTTAGGTCAAATTGGCTTACGGAACTGCACATTACTGTCCCAGACCCTTTCCTGGTTTAAGTTAACTCACAGTCCACCAGCATCCCAGGATGGTTTGTAGCCCTAGGCTATGTTGCCTGCTCCTGTGATTGCCTACCTCTCTGCTCATTAGCCTGCTTCCTGTCTCTATCAGCCCATAGGCATGGGGGAGGACAGGGGAACAGACTCCCTGTCCTCCCTAGCCACAGCAAATGGTGGAAAATCCATGTGGTCTGGGCTTTTCAGACCCTAGCAGTCCGCCCCCCTCCTCCCTCCCCAGCTGCTGATTGCTTTAATGGCTACCAAAGAAGGGAGGGAGGGGTCCTCTAGGCCAGATGCCTGCCTATGCAGCCCAGCATGTGGGCACTGCAGAGTCCCCACCCCCCGCATGGTGTGCCCAGCCAGCTGCAAACCCTGGGTTGCAAATACTGTGTTCCCCACTGTGCTCCTCCTCCAGGATCTCCAGAGCACAGCATGTGTGACTGGCACACCCCCCCTGCCCCCACCCAGATCTGGCCTGACATAGTCATGCTTTATATCCTGTGCTTTCACCAGCTCTGCTTTGAATGACCAAGCCTCACAAAGTCTCAGTTGTTTTTCTAGGAATATTCTTGGTATGATTTTCTGCACCTATTTTTTAACAGTGGTTGACTTGAAGCTCAGATGCATCCAGGTTTTCTACTTAAAAGCAGTGTGTTATATCATCAAGCTAGCACATAGTCCAAATCTATCTCAACTACTACTTATTTTCCTCATAAGGCAGGTTTGCCAGAAGTCAATTCATTTAGAGTGGAAGTCTATTTTCCTTTGTGTATCTAATGGCAGTTTTCTAACCAAGTACCTGAACATTTTTAGTACTTACTTCTGTGCTGTGGATTCATAAGTGTACATATGTATACATACTTGAGCATAAGTTCAGGAAAATGACTTACCCAGACAAGTTTTGAACCTGTGTTTCTCTGACTTCCCAGCATAGTGCTCTAACTAGCACACCATTGAGCATCAAAGATGCTCACATATTTGTCGAGGAATCTAAATTGAGAGGAACAGGAAAGATTATAAAACTAACGATGATAAAGTTGTTTTGTTTTTAAAGGAGATATTTTCACTATCATGTTTAACAATTTGGGAATGATCTAGTTCAGTGGATGTCAACCTTTTTGGCAGTGATACCCAAAATTAGTTCCATGCAATCCTTGAGTGCTCACTCCAATCCCCTTCTCCTGCCTGATCTGCTGCTCTGTTTTCTTATTCCTTCCCTGTGCTCCCTGCCCATTGTGCTGCTTTGCTTTCTGCTTCTTCTCCTAAATGCCACTGTGCTGCTCTTTCCTTGATCTGTTGGGTGCCACCCTTAGAGGCTGCCCATGGCACAGATTGGCCACCCTGATATATTTGATGGAGATAATTTATCATAATACTCAGGGGGTAACATAAACTGAAAGGTTTTTAAGCCAATAAATTCACAATGCTCAAGCAACCCAACTTACAAAATCCCCGGAGTGATTTAACTGCACATGTACAAATTGAAAATGTATTCATTTCTCTAACAGTTATGGGAAGTTCATGGTTTGTTTCATATGGGAAGAACTTCCATATTATCTTCCTTTCTTATAAAGAAAGGTGAAATCTGTCAACACACTTATGTCTAATATAGGAAATCATAAAAACCTACAAGCAAATGTCATCACACCTATATATGATTGCAAAAATGGGGACAAGAATTAAACCAAATTTGGCAAATACACCTAATGAAACGAATAATATGAATTTATTATGAAACTGTAGTATGAAATGGATCTGGATTGAGTTAGGAACTTCCTCTTTGCAGTATACCAATTTGGGCCTGACATCTCTGAAACAAAGGTAGTGTATTCAGATGTTGTCTTCTCCAGGCTGCCTTCTCTTGGGATAAAATTCGAGCTGACCAATTGAAAAGCATGTAACTCCACGTTAAATAAACCTCACAATAGGGAGAGATCTAGGGCCCAACTTTCAAAAGCTATTGACTAACCACAGCTCATATAGTCATAATTGCTCAGCAGCACCTGAACATCAGACTGAATGGCTTTCATAATATACTTGAAAAATCAGAGGATAGTTTTAATTTTTATGTCCTAGGTGTCTCTCAAATTAGATGAAAAGCCAGGATAAATGCCCTCTGTACCATCCAAAATTCAAGCTATTTTTGGTGGAATATTGTTGATGCAGAACAAGACCCATAAGCCATTCTGAGAAATTCCTGTGACTGAAATGTGGTCTTGAATATACAGAAAGGTATGATATGTTGTTCTAAGAGAAGATACAATTGTTCTGCTGAGGTATCAGTGGTTAGTTGGAAAGAAAATGCCCTCTAACCACTTTACTACTTTAAAAAGTCAAAGTAATTTAACCTGTTGCGATGGGCAACTTTCCATAATAGGGTCTAAGAGCAGTCCGCCTATGTCTGGGAAAGCTAACTCCTCTTTGTGTTTCCCAATGCAGAATTAAGAAAAATTAATCCTTTATTGTTATTCAGTTTGATAAACTTCTGTATTAATTTGAGAATTTGAAGAATTGAGTTAAATGATTACTGGCATTATCTCAGCTCTGTCTCAGCTTGGTTTCATTTTAATTACTTTAATGAAAATCTTCAACAAGATACATTCCTGAAGAAATCTGATTTTATATTTGCTTACTCATTCCTGTTTATATAATCCATAAGCGGTAAAATAAACATGATTATTGTAACTGTCAGCTTTCAACATTGATTAAATTGTTAACTACGAGGGCAAAGGTAATTGTTTTAAAGATACCTAAGAGCCATTTGGCTCTGATTCTAAATAAATATACTTATATCCCTTGCAGCATGAAATAAAAATAATAAAATAAAAAAATGATATAAAAATTCAAAGCACTTTCAATGAGGATTATGACAGAAGGCAAACAAGTAGCTGAAACACACAGGTGAGTTATTTTCTATGGTGAAAAATACTTCTCTGTGCAGAACTGCTGTATTTGAGGTTTGGGTACAGAAAATCCGTGTATGAATGTGCTGTGTGGCTCATAGGTCTGCCTTGAAGGAGCCATAGAAGGGACTCTCAGGCCCAGTCTCAAAGACTGTCTAGGGTCATATTTGTCTCTCACAACCCACGTCGCTAAGTAAGTGGACACACTGTACAAATCCATGGAAAAGGAGTTAGATCAATTTCACCGATAAACTAGTAGGGACCAAATGCTCAGTTTTCCTCACTCCAGTCCATCTCTCCCATCTTCCTTGAGGGTGCTGCCGTTCTGAAATGGTAACGTGCAAATGAAAACTGCCAGACTGACAGTCCAATAATTTTACTGTTGAATTATTTCATTCAGGCAAGTGCAAGGAAGCTAAGTCATTGTCATTACTGGGTTTGCATATATAGCCTTTCTGAAGTATATTCACATTCATATGATTTACCTTATTTGATGATTTTTTCTTTACCTAAGGTTCAATCTTCATTTCAAAGCTAGATAAAGACTGAGAGAGGAAAAAAAAAATAACAACATGAACCTCCAAGTAGATTCCTCCACAGTTGATCAGATGGTACTATATAAATATTTGCAAGTTTCTAGGACCATCAGTCTTGTTTATAGGGAGTACTTTATAGGTATGTGTCTATGAGCAGCAGAAACAGGGCACAGAAGGTAAGTGATCCTTCTAAAAAGTCTTCAGCAGTACATTTCTATGTTAAAATACTTTCTTTTCTATGTGTGTAAATGGGGCTAATGATATAGATCTTATTGGTAATCCACTTCAAGAAATCTGGATGCAAAACAGTGCATAATACATAGGAGGTGGGGATATCTTTAGTGTATGAGCAAATAGATTTCATTCATTGGGTCTATTTTCCACTCTACTCTGGTGTATGCATTTGAATGCGTAGTGTTTTTTCAGGTATTCCCCAGCAAAGAAGTCACACCAGCAGTATGCATTAAGGAGTTGAATTGTAAAAAGAAATGTAATTCATAACTTTTAAATATCAATCACACAACGATGCTGTTAATTGGTAATTGATACATAGCTCAGCTTCTAAGAGTCGGAGGCTATGGACAAATAGCTTTTAAAGGGCAAGGGGAGCACCTGTTCTGATTTAAAGACTGCATGAGCCCGCAGCAATACAAATGAGCTAAATTTCCCTAATTTTGACCCCGAATTAACAGTTCAAGTTTAGCTACAGGTGTACATATACAGCATCTTGATGACATAAGTTACATAATAACAGCTTGCATTGGTATCCTTTAATAGAAATAATATTGTTAGGTCTGCCTATACTCACTGTGAGATACTGTATTTACTCAAATCCAAGACTAGGTTTTTTCCCTCATGCAATGTGGGGAAAAACAAGCCTTGTTTGGATTTGGGTACAGCACTTCACCTCTGACCTTGGCCCGGACCTGGGCCTGAAGCCAGAGCAGGAGTCAGAGCAGGAGCTAGAGCAGCAGCCAGAGCAATGCAGTAAGTGCAGGTCAGGAGCTAGCAGCTAGGGTCCAGGATCAGACAGAAACACACGTTGAGGATGGGGGCATGGGGAATTGGGCTGGGGATGGGGCAGCGGTGAGTGTGAGGAATCAGAAGATAGTGGGTGATGGAGATCAGGTGGCACTGAGAGTTGAGAAGCAGTGAGGGTCTGGGGTGGGCAGTAGTGTGACATGGAGTTGGCTTGGTGATCAGGTGGGGGGGCAGGAGCTGCGGGGATAGGTAGCAGGGGCAAAGGCAAGACTGGGGCAACTGGTAGGGGAGCAAAGTGTAGAGGTCAAGCTGCCTGCACCTTTCCTGTAGTTGGGGACAAATTTAAGATGACCCTCCAATAATTAGGTTCTATATATGGAAAATTATAACAAATTTGTAATGTATAGAACCCAATTATTGGGGGCTCATCATAAATTCAGACTTGTCTTGGATTTATATAAATATGGTATGTCACACTCAGATTCCTCATATCTACCACATCCTTGTCTGTACTGACACTATTTGTATAGGTCAGGGGAAAATGGGTTTCTATTGACCACCACTGCTGCAGCCTGTGGGCCTGGCTGCATTTCTGTTTAACTCTGATGGGATTTAATTGGTAGAAAAGTTATATTTCTTTTCTTCTACATTAGGATGGCTCTCCTAAACCAGCTCTTTTTCTCTGTGTTTATTATGCCAAAATCTTCCTTGCAGCCAAAACATAAAAGGAAGTTCAATATTTTTAAGGAGTTGGAATGGGGGGAAAAATAAGAGAGGAAAGGAAAAGGGGGAAAAGGGTTGGGATGGGAGGGGAAGCTGAGGATCAGCCTAAAGGAAGCTGAGGATCAGTCACAAAACAGGACAGGAAAGGGTTTCCTTAAGGTGACTGAAAGGCTGGTGAGTGTGAGCATATTTTATTTTCCAAGCACTAGGCAGAAACTTGTATAAGCCCTAGACAGACATTTGTTGGACTGTGTGTTCTAACAAGTTTTAACAAGTTTATCGTGGGACACATAGATGTATCTAGTGGTGTGTATACAAAAACAAAACAAGTCCCCAGTAATATTTGAAATGGGCTGACAACCTGTGACCTGTAGGCTGGAACCAACTCACCAAGAAATTTTATCTGGCCCACAAAACCCAAATATCAGTGCCACTTTGGCAGTGGGGTAATTCAGTGGCATTTTGGCCCTGGGGAGATTCTGTGGTGTCCAGCAGCAACTGGGTCACATGAATGTCAGCCATAATTTAGCACTGGGTGGAAGAAACATGGTGGTGCTTGGTTCCAAAGCACTGGCCTGCCCTAGACAAGCTGTATTATTTCAGCCTGCTGACCCCTGAGATAAGAGATCCATTATTTTAATAGGGAGATCTGAAACAGTTCCCTGGGAACTGCAATTTGGTAGGTTTCTATCCTCAGGCTTCAATGGACCACAGTAAGAAATAAACTGATGAAGTCCCAAGCCCTGTCAAGTCTGGCTGTTTCATCAGCAAACAAACTGCAAACTGCTTGCTTCCCAGATATTTTTGTTGTATGATCTTTTGCTTCTCTGGTTTGGTAGCTTTGGCCTACAACTAAAAAGAAACAGTTATGGATTTTGCTACAGCTCGTGTCACTGTCTAATGTTGCAAAGACCTTGGACACAGGTTACTTTTGCAATATCATATACATAGTAGATATGCATACACATACATACATAGTCCTAAAAAAATCAATTGTGCATACATTCAGGCTGTTCGTAGTACTACAAGGATGGCAGAGCCACCATAAAAAAGGTCCTCTTTAAAACAGGCACTACATTTTGTAATGCCACATGTTACACGTGGACAGTTACATGTACAGCTCTTGATTCCCCACCACTCCATAGTTAGAGTGTAGGATTTGATTTTTTTTATTGTTAAACATTGATAAACACCAAATTTGCTTCACGCTCACAGACCAATGGAAAAATATTTCCATTGATAATAATCAAAATTTATAGAAAGGGGACTGTAACAGGGAACCTTTACTCCTGTTACTGGACAGTGGAGCAAGAGAGACAGGGACAGAAGGTGGAGGGGTTAAAAAGGAAGATAATGAGAAGCTCAATGACTTACCAATTAAGCAAGTTGCCGCTCCTGCACAGGATCTGTTATCCCATGATCACCTCTTGGCGAAACTGGCCAATTGTGGCCTTGGGTCCACCATGATCTGCTGGCTGGGAAATTGGCTTCGTGGTCGGACCCAGAGGGTTGTAATTGATGGCAGTCATTCATCATGGTGTCCTGTGACCAGTGGGGTCCCCCAAGGCTCTGTCCTTGGACCCATACTGTTCAACATCTTCA
>NW_017728918.1:94019145-94024804 GCF_001723895.1 Crocodylus porosus | reverse complement strand
TACACTGAACACCTTCAAGAGTAAATTGGATGCTTATCTTGCTGGGATCCTATGACCCCAGCTGACTTCCTGCCCTTTGGCCGGGGGGCTGGACTCGATGATCTTCTGAGGTCCCTTCCAGCCCTAACATCTATGAAATCTATGAAATCATTTCAACAGACAAGGGACTTCCTTATTCATGTCATACTGAAGTAGTCACTTTGAGAGATGACAGAAAAACAATAATGATATAAGCTTATGTTCTCTTCCCTCCAGATTCCTTACATACAAGACAAAATGGAGCCCTCAGAAGAATACCTGATCAAACACAGAGGATGTTATTTTGCAACAAAGTTGATCACACCTGAAGGCATAGATTCACTGGAGGAGTTTGAAATTAGAGATAGTGATGTGTTCCTAGCTACATATCCCAAATCAGGTAGGATCATTGACAACATGTCAACCTGGCTTTGTTATCATACCTTTATTCACCTCTCCTTTACTCCATCATTTCAAGAGGCCACATTTTGAGAGGTCAGCATCTGTCAGTCTTTCAAATTGCCAGCCTTTCATTTGAGGTATTAACTTAGTACATTCCTATGTTTAATTAATGACAAAGGGCCAATACTTTACAGGTTATACACCAAACCCATTTAAGCTGGAAAATAATTGCTAGAAGCTTTTCACAGATCTTTTTTATAGTAATACTGGCATATTTTCCTCTGTACTACCCCTAAAGTCTTTATTTGCCTTTGTCTGAATATGTTAGCAAAATTCTGTTAGCAATGATAGTTCCCAGCTGAAGGAAGGAAAGCTGTGAGTACTGACCGGAATGAAATTGCACCTGAGTGCAGGACTTTGTGTTTCTGAGATTTCCTTGAATACTTCAGCTTGAACATAAGGGAAGAGCATTTTTTGTCCTCTGTCTAGGCCCTCTGGCAGATCTGGAGCCATTCCAGTGCATGGGTGGACCAAGGTGACCTACAGTATCTCTGAGCAAAAGTAAAGCTTTAAGTAAAGCCAGGGACTGCACAACATAAAACCTTCAGGCATGGCATCCACAGTAGCTAATATGGTGTTAGCTAGAAGTTTGTCAATGGAGGCCAGTTTTTCTATAAGAAATATGTGGTGTCTTTCAAATAGATGGGATAGGGTAGAATCCATGAAGCCAGAAACTCGTTCCATAATGGTGCCAGAGGAAATGGGGCATCCTGGGTTGCCAGGTTTGTGGATCTTGGCTAATAAGTGAAAGTTGGGCTCCTGGGAGGCGGAAACAGTTATCCTCTCCTGGCTTTCCCAAGATAGAACCTGTAAGAGTTTATCCAGATCCTTCTGGTTTTGTAGCATGGGGTCCTCTGTCAGGAGAGTATAAAACTCTGTGCTGGAAAATTGTCTCTCAAGTTTCCCAGATGTACACTGTTTTGCCAATGGCAGCAATGGTGTCCTCCTTATCAGTCTGTTGTATGATAATATCTGGGTTATATATAAGGCTGAGCATGACTGTTCATTCAGCAGGATTGAGACTGTAATGTAAATGTGGTTGTTTGCAATCTCCGAGTGGGTATGGAGGTAAAACAGTTTATATACAGGTCTCGAGGTTGGTGCTGTGGCCCTCAGGTGGAGTCCAGGAGCTGTTCTTTTTGTACCGTTTATGTGTCCTTTCTATGTCAAGTTGGTCATTGCATGGTTACTTGTCATGGGAATATTTCCTCAGTGTTAGGCAGCAGAAAAAAGCAAGGCCTCTATATAGCTGCACTGTTTTCAGTTGTTAAGCAGAAGAAAAAGAAAGGTCACGGGATAGTGCAGACACTTCAGCTGAGCTGAAAGTGTGGTTGGAGAAGTTTATAACATTACCTTGGATTGTAGAGTAGTTGTTGAAGTATGTATGTCTGGAAAGTTCTGCTTCCTCCTCCTTTAAGGACTGAAGCTGTGATAGGTTTCATGGCTGGAAAATAGGTTTCATCCTGGTAAATGGCTGTTTGTATTGATGTATTTATGTATTCTGTTTGTTAGTTCTGCAAGCCTGGTGTTGAGCCATGCCTGTTTGCCATAGAGAACGCTAAAAGGTGGTTCCTCAGTTTCACAGAGAGAGTAAAGCACAGCTTGTCTCAATAAATTTTTAAGCTATGTAGAACAGAGTGGATAGTCACCTGGACTTCCTTGGGTATGATACGAGGAAATGTGAAACAGAGTTCTAAACTCCCATTATCCTGAGGGGGTTTGAACCACATCTACCATTTCCCAGGACAGCCACCAAGAAAATGCATTAGATCTGGAAGGGACTTCCTAGGGCATCAAATCATGCCCTCTACATTTTTAAGCATTTACCCAAAGATTCCCCAAAATCTGTAGTCCAGACCAAGATTGCCACTTTAGATGCTCATGCACAAGTATGAGACAAATACTAGAAATGCCAGCTACCTCCTGTAGTGTGTTATAGGTAAAAGCAGGGGAGATGAGAACACTGGCTGTGCCTGAGCACTTGTAGGCCTTTATGTTGAGTTAGAATCCTGTTAGCTTGCATTATAGTGACTTGAGTAGGCTTTTAACTGCGTTAACTTTAAGTTTGGCCAAATTAGCATAAATGAAATTGAGGGAAGTAACATAAAAGGAACTGGGCAGATCTACATGAGACATTTACTTCAGAGTTGACTAATTAACTGTGCAGTAAATGTCTCAACATCTACACGTGTATTCCTATTAGGGCACACAGGACTGAGTTCTGGAGTAGGCTAGTACTTTATTTAGAAGTACTTCCCTACTGCAGAGTTTTTTTCATGCAAAGCAGCACACATGTAGACATTGGCTGGCTGGGGCACGAGGCTGCTTCAGTGCTGGGGCTGCCTGTGAGCTAGCTCTGCACTGAAGCACCCTTATGCCCCAGCCAGCTTCTGTGCAACACATTAAAACCAGCTAGAGCAGCCCTGAGATGGCAGGCTGACCCCTGGGGCTGCCTGCCAGCTGGGTCTGCTCTGACCAGACTCCATGTGCTGCACATAAATAAACTCCACAGCTAATTGCACCAGAGTTGTTTGCTCCTGGGTGCATATTCAAATGGCACACCTGGGAGCAAAAAACTCTGGAGCAATAAGCTCTGGAGTTTATTTATGTGCACTAATTGCATGTGTAGACATGCCCACTGAGTCACAGGTGAGATAAACTTCTTGGAAGACTAGTCAGTGTTAGGACTTCTATTCTTAATAAAGGTATTAGGTCAGAAGTCTCAAGGTCTGAGGAAAGACTACAGGTTTTACTTGTTGTTTGTAATTTGCACATTTGTTTATGCTGTTGCTTGCTTTGTTTGCTGTGGGGATAAGGTTTTCACTTGTAAAGTAAATGGACTGGAAACTGGAACTAAGAGCAGACTGACCTTTATGAGTAAGCTGGTAGGGCTGTGCAAAGCTTTGGTAGATGATTCGATTTGGAGGAGATTCAGCGTGATTCGAGGACCAAATCTCTGAATCTGAATTGAATCGGGAGACCAGTTAAAAGCTCTGAATTGATCTGAAGTATCTGAATCAATTTGGAAAAAGATTCAGAAAAGATTTGGCCATAGACTAAACAGGCAGCTGACACGGCTGCCTCCAGCTGTTAAGTCTGTTGGGGTTGGGGGAAGGGAAGGGGCATGGGGGAGGGAGGAATTGGGTCTGGGAAAAGCTGTGCAGCTGGAGTGGGGGTGCGGGACTTGGGGAGGGGACCAGGGGGTGCGGGATGCCCAGCTGGGGTGGGAGGCAGGTGGGATGTGGGCACAGCTCACTCCGGGTGGAAGGGGGCAAGCAGCAGCAGAGCATAGCCCCCAGTCCCAATGCTGCTGCGCCCACCACCCAAGCCCCTCTGAGCCAGCTGGCAAGCAGCGACAGCACAGAGTCCTTGCTCCCAGCACCAATGTGGGTGAGGCTGCGCTGGGGGTGGGGGCTCTGCCCTGCTGCCAATTGCCCAGCTGGTGCAGGGCAGGTGAGGGGTGTGAAGCTGATACAGCTTGCTCTGGGCAGAAAGGGGCAAGCTGCAGCTGGGCATAGCCCCTGATCCCAGTGCTGCCATACCTGCATCAGCACTGGGAGTGGGGGGACTCTGGTGTGGAGGGGAGGGGCATAGGATGCAGGTGCAGCAGTGCTGGGAGTGGGGGCTATGCTCTGCTGCCGCTTGCCCCCTTCCACCTGGGGTGAGCCGCGTCTGCATCGTGCTTCCCTTCCCCGTGCCAGCTGGGCAAGTGGTAACAAGGCAGAGACCCCGCTCTCAGTGCTGCTGCGCTGGCATCCCGCACTCCCCTGCTCCCCTCCCCTAGTAACGTGCCTCTCCAACCCCAGCCGGGCAGCTTGTCCCAGCCTCAGCCCCAATCCCTCCCTCCCCTATGCTCCTTCCCTCCCCTCTTTCCCAGCCCCAACAGACTTACCAATTGGAGGCACCTGTGTCAGCTGCCTGTTTAGTCTATGGCCAGATCTGAAGTGGTGCCAAATCTTTCAGATCTGATTTGACCGAATTGAATCAGGACAGTGATTCGAATCTCTGAATCGAATCACTGTCCTCTGAATCAGCTGAATCTGAATCCAAAGTGAATGTTTGCTGCTTTGCACACGCCTAGAAGTTGGCTCCTGGGTCAGGTTACAGGAGGCATAACCCAGTACAAAGGGCATCAAGAATAATGAGGGGTAAGGAAGGGCTTCCATGTTTAAGGAAATGTGATGGGCTAGCTGGAAGTGACCTAGCCCATGGGGTTTTGAAGGGGTAAAAGATGATTGGAGGACTTGGGATTCCCCTTCCACACCAATCAGGCCCCAGAGACTCACCCCCCCATGTCCCCTGATTGCCCTCTTGGGTCACCTGGAGGGGGGATAAAAGGGGCAGCGTGGGCTGACTCAGGAGAGACCAGCGAGGGACAACAAGGAAGGAGATTCACAGAGCTGGCGAGAGCTGAGCCAGCAGGGCAGGAGCAGTGCCCTGGAAGAGCCTGAAAGAGCAGGACCTGCAGGCAGCAGTGGGGCCCTCAGCAGCGCAGCGTGTGGCTGGCAAGAGAGGCCCCCCGCTGGGCTCCAGGATCCCCAAGGAGAGGCTGCAGCCAGCAGGAGAGGCTCCCCCACCTTCAGCAAGGATCTGAGCAGTGACCTGAGAGGTTCCCAGCTCTGCTTCCAGTTCCTCCAATCGAGGCCAGGCAGCTTGACGTGAGACTGGGGTTCTGGGCAAATCAAGACCCTTCACAGGCTGGAGTGGTGCCACTAGTAGTAGCAGTGTTTCTGCCTGCCACATGGGAGAGCTGCGTTCAAGTCCCAGCTGAGATGACTTGGGGTGAGTGAGCTAGCAAGAAGCAAATCTTCTTGCAGTGGAAAGGGGCCATAGTGTTTTCTCCCCCTCCAGGTACCTAGGCCCTATATTTCCTTGTCATTTGACATTTTGTATGTTGTGCCTTTTTATATTTCACCAACCAGTATTTGCTTTGCTGTTTGTGTTTTATATTTTGTTAACCCTGTCTTTTGTCAATGATTGTAAGTATCTAACCTTTGTTGAATCCTGCCTCCTTGGGGCATCATAGTGTCCACTATACCCTCTGATTTATGCCTGTTATGTTCCCAGTATTGTTCCCTCATTAAAAGGTATATAGTTAAGTCCCCATTGGTGGTCTGGCTCTGCTCTATAGGGGGAGGAGAGTCCCTACACCTCCCACAGTGCTTGTGCACCTGCTTTG
>NW_017728918.1:94002717-94018689 GCF_001723895.1 Crocodylus porosus | reverse complement strand
TGAATACTAGGCTAAATGGCCCCAGTAAATGATATTTTATGTTCTTATGGCCCGCTGCATGGAAGAGAATGTCAGTTTTTTAGCTTGAAGGAGACAAGCAAGACGGAGCTTGACTGTAGATCAATGAGGCAGGCACTTCTCTGAATGGTGGTAAGGAACCTTAGTTCTGTTTCCTCTTCTCAATGCTGTTAGTGTATTTTTGCCTGAAAAAACCCGTGGGCTCAGGCAGGGTGGAATAGGATTGAATTTAGTGTTGGATGCCTAAAATCTATTAGTGCTGTTAGGTGCAGTAGGAGGAGGGTTGCTATATTTCTCAGGAATTATTACCCTAATTTAAAAATACTCATCAGAAATTCATTTCCTTCTCAGGAACTGTGTGGACCCAGAATATTTTGAGCTTAATTTTTTATGAAGGCCATCGCAATGGAACAGAAGATATTGTAATAATGGATAGAGTCCCATGGCTGGAGTACAATGTAAATAATCTGGATTTAGCCAATCTGTCATCACCTCGTCTCTTTTTCACCCACCTGCCTTACTATTTAGTTCCAAGAGGTCTGAGAAACAGAAGAGGAAAAGTAGGTGCCATGATCTCTACAATTTAATTTCCAAGCACAACTTCTTTCTTTCTTCAGAAGAGCATCCCCCCCGCCCCGCCGGACTTCCAGATGTGAATCTTCTCCCCTCCATATGCAATGGAGATCTTGGGTTCCTCTAAGGCTCCATTCCTTCCCCTCCGGTCCTGTCAAAGGCAAGGGGACCAATCTTGTGGTGATACAGCTGAAGAAGAAGGAATTCACAATAACCCTGAACACAATCTTCCCTCTTGTGGTGATTTTCTTAGTTTACAACAAGAGGCTTTTATGCGACAGGTGTGCAGTGCTAGCCTGACATGATTTTAGGGCTGGTTGACAAAATGCTAGTTTAAAAAATTTCCCTCAGATCTCCCATGAAGGAAAGTTTCTGTGCCTTGGGTTTCAAATAAGACTCCCAGAATACCCATCTCTTTGACTTGATTTGTTTTTCCTGCAGGAAATCCTGCAGAAACTCCTTCATGTTTCCAGAGATTTAAAATGTTTGTGGCCCTCCTCTCTGGTGGGAAAGACGCACACAAACAAAAAGAAATGTTTGCTCACTTCTGTGCATGTTTGTGAAGCTATCTGTCCCCTCACAGATGAGTAGTATTAATGACACAACTTTAGTGTATACATTTAAACACGTGCATGAGGTTATGTTGAATTTTAAAAAGTTCTAATAGTATTTTTTGTATAAGAAGAGCTGGCAAAGGTAAAAACACATAGTTAACTATTACAGGAAACATGTAGTTATGCATTTGCTTTAATTCTTTTTAATATATGTAGCAATATTTAGTATTACGTGTAACAATAACAGTTAAAACTCCCAGGTATTTAGGTTAATTCTGGCCATCCGATATATTTGAGACTGTTAATTCTTTCCAGGTGATTTATGTTGCCAGGAACCCTAAGGATGTCATGGTTTCATATTTTTATTTTTCCAAGTTCATGATCGCCCTTGAGACAATCCCAGATTTGAATACTTTAATGGAGAGGTTTCTTTCAGGGAAAGGTAAGGTTTCATTTTCAGATAAAAGGCTCAGTTGTTTTCCCTGAGCAGAACCCAGTTTAAACTTTACCCGCATACATAATAGATTGAGTCAGAAAGCATAATCATGCTCCCTACTTAACCAGTCCTAAAACTTGGGTTTAAGGCTAGAGTGAAAACAGTAGCTGGCACAGTTCACGGGAGCTGCATAGCCCTGTGCCTCACACCAATCGAAGGTAGGTTCCTTTGTGTATCTCTGTTGGATGCTCTGTCTGAAACTTAAAATGAGGACTGAAGTACATTTCAGCACCTATGTGCTGAGATAAGAGTTTGCAAATGATGATACACGCTGCAGAAAAAAACATTGAAGTAGTTTTCTAGGAGGAACTGCAATTTTTTTTTAAGAATCCCAGTACTAACAGTGTTATTTTAAACACACAACTATCACCTTTATGCTGCAATGCCACATCCTATCTCAGCTCCATAAGCCAAGCCCTTAGCTGTCCCCCTATTCTCATTTTACTATTATTTCATAAATTTCATAGACATTTGGGCTGGAAGGGACCCCAGAGGATCGTCCAGTCCAGCCCCCTGCCCCAGTGGCAGGAAGTCAGCAGGGATCATAGGATCCCAGCAAGATAAGCATCCAAATGTGTCTTGAAAGTGTTCAAAGTGGGTGTTTGAACTGCCTTCGGTGGCAGTCTATTCCAAACCTTGGGGGCTCAGACAGTAAAGAAGTTCTTTCTTATGTCCGGCCTGAATCGATCACAATGGAGTTTGTGACCGTTTGATCTTGTCATCCCTTGGGGCGCTCTGGTGAATAGACGTTCCCCCAGATCCTGATGGGCACTCCTGATAAACTTATAGGTGGCCATCAGATCACCCCTGAGCCTGCGCTTTTCCAGGCTAAAGAGTCCCGTGGCTCTCAGCCTGTCATTGTAAGGTCTGTTTTCCTGACCTCTGATCATGCACGTGGCTCTCCTCTGCACCCTCTCAAGCTTCTCCACATCTCTTTTGAATTGTGGAGCCCAAAACTGGACGCAGTACTCCAGCTGCAGCCTCATGAAGGCCAAGTACAAGGGGAGAATGACATCCCGGGATTTGCTTGAGAAGCATCTATGGATGCAAGCCAGCATTTTGGTCACTTTACTAGCTGCAGCATCACACTGAAGGTTCATGTTCATCTTGTGGTCAATCAAAAAATTATGTATTTATTTTATATCTGAGATTTATAACACCCTCACAACACCATATTTTTACTCCTACAGCATATGACACTGAAAATGTAACATTTAAGTTAAATCAAAATAGCCTTTATTAACCACATTGATAAAAACAGGGAATCTTTAGTGTTTATTGTTATGGTCATTCCATATTTAACTCAAAGAATATTCTGTTTTTGCTGAAACTGCTGCAAACTCTTCAATTTGCCATGTGACAATGCTAAAAAGGCTAAAGATTCTTTGAGGAATTTAGCCAAGATTACCAGATAACCAGGGATTGTGGATAATAACACAAAGGAATTTAACTCTAGACCTGAGATTATTGGCTCTCCAAAAGTAAATAGGATAGCATAAATGTGAGTGTAAATAGGTTATTCTGGATAAAAATGTATGTTCCAGGATGCCATCCAAATGTATACCGAAAGTACAACCAGTTTGTAGTTATCACATAGCAGACAGAATCTCTAAACTTACAACTTGTCCTGTATTCACCCTGATTAAAAGATGGACATTGCTTGGTCTATGGTTTTAGGATGAAAGTTATATTGATTTAAGGTAGTGAATGAAAATGGGAAATGAAATTAATTATTTGGAAATTAAGCACAGTATGTGGCAGAGAAAATGTGATAAATTGCTTCCATAGCCTTTTCCTGATAATATTGATAGTTTAACTAATCTTCTGTTGGGAATTATAAAATGTATTATTGTTATTACTGTTCTTTTTCATAAGTGGTTTATAGCTCATGGCTGGATCATGTCAGAGGCTGGTATACCCACAGGGAGGATTTCAATATTCTCTTCCTTACCTTTGAGGAGATGAAGAAGGTGAGTGAGGCTAATGAACAAAAATGTAGCCAAGTAGTCAGCAAATGCATTTTGTCACAAAAATACTTAGACACCTAAAATCCCATTGAAATCAATGGGTTTTTATGTGCCAAATAGGAGTTAAACCCTTAATTTTCAATGGGCTGTACCTTATGTTGTTTAAAGAGGTGTTCTGAGTCAGGGCAGCAGACAGGCTAACTGGCCCCAAGTTGGCTAGGCCAGCTACTAGCTGGCTAACTCAAACTGGTCCCAGTTATCTGCAGGGATATGGCAAAATCACCACCTCTGACCTGTTTGCCTTATAATTCCCTATTTATCCAGAGTTCTGCTTTTGCACATGCTGTAGCCAAACTGGTAGCCAAACTGTAGCTCATGAGTCGCATGTGGCTTGCCAGCATGGTACCTGCAGCTCTCCAGGGCTTCTCTGCACCACTTACCCTGGGGCGCGCTCCTCGCAGGGAAACCTGGAGTGGCTCGGCAGTGCGGAGTGGCGGGGGTAGTCACCTCCACTCCGGGTTGCTTAGCACCCGCCCTCTGGCTATCTGGCTTTGGCGGAAGATCAGATGGAAAGAAGAGGTATGACTCTTCTAGTTTGGTGCCTAGGTATTCAGATAGCTGTGGGGAAGCCTTCGTTCTATTTCCTGCTCCAAGGACTCTTTTTCTGTATTTTTATACAATGCTATATATTGCAAAATGCATAAAGAGTCCTATAGGGTCTATTATAGTGTGTTGCCCAAACTTACTGAGAGGGTAGAATGTGCCCATGCTTTAGAAATAATTTATGATTTTTGGCATAAATCACAAATTGAGCTGTTTTGGAAAAGATTAATTTCCCTGTAGAAAGTTTCAGTTAAATGTGCTTGCAAGAAACTTTCTTCCAAACTTTATATTTTGAGTTTTTAGTCTGTAATCCTCAAAAATTTTTTTAAAATGTCATTTTAGGTTCTTGATCAAAGAATAGTAGTAAAATGAAGGAGGGAGGGGTGTGGGAAACAATGTCTGTGAAAATATATTTTTAGCAAGAAAAATGAAAGGGTTATAAAAACTGTCCACTGAAAATGTTTGACCAGCTCTTGTAATGAGTTTGTTGTCTTGTATAACTAACACAATTTGACAGTGAAATGGAGGGAAGAAAAGAATGATTTTCTAATTTCTACCTTGTCGATGGCTAACAAAATGTGGGTTGCTCCTACACATGGTTGGTATGACTTGATAAACAATACAAAACAATCAGTGTTGATGCAATACTTTGAGAGCACAGAAAAAGAAAACAAAAATAGAGTCTACCTCTGCTGTGACAACCAGGTAAATGGAGACAACTGCAAGAGGTTGTCTTTGTTTTTTATTGACAACATGTAGGTTACTTGTGACCAACATGTAGGATACTTGTTGACAGAGTTAGTGCAGCTAATTACCTTGCTTTATTCATCTGTTGTCTGCCTAACAGAACAACATCTTTCAAACCCACCTTTTGGCTCTCTTCTTTTAATAAACGAGAATTTTTACTATAAGCTAAAGCTGCTCAAATTATTTTCAATGAAAGACTTGTAATGAAGTCATTTAAAAAATGTATATGTATATTTTTGTGAAACAACCCCTTTCTCCTGAAGAACTAGTGTCATTTGTAATTATTTTTTTTATTTCAGGCTTGAATAAATTAAACAATTTAATAACTGTTGTGATAATGTAACCAGTGAGAACAACTATTAAAAAAAACCCTTGAAATCCTATACTATCACCGGAGGATGGCTAAACACAGGAACTGGCTACCTAGAGAGGTTGTGTACCTCCATCCTTGGAAGCTTTTCAAAGGAAGTTAAATAAATATTTAACTAGGATAGTTTAGTCAGAGATGGTCCTACCTTGAGTACATGGATGGACTAGATGACATCCTGAGGTCCCTTCCAGCTCTGTTTGTACAATTCTGTGAAAACAGCTACAACATATACATTTTATTTAGGAACTTGTCCTTTTCCAATCAGCACTTCTTTTTCTGATGTCTTACTACCTTCAGAAGGATCACAAATGACAGGTATAAACCCATTTAAGAGTTTTGACTCAAGGGTTTCCACTTACTGAACTACATGAATTTAAACCTGATTTTAATTGAACTTAAAAATATAGCAAGGCTTAAGAATGTCTGAGTTAAACAGGGGAAGAAGCAGCAGCATTTCTTTTGACACTGGAAGTTGAAAGGAATAATGTAAAGACTAATATCTGAAGAAAGGTACACTCTTTGTGAAGATTTCCTACTCCTGAAATGCTGAGACTTTCTGCTTCTGGTTCTGAAAGGAAGCTCTGAGATGAACCCCAAAGACACAAATCTGGCAGCTATGACAAACCTCTCAAATGATGGCAGGACACACAAAGGTGGTTTGATTTCCATTCTTGTTTAAATGTCTCCTGTTCAGGACAGGAACTTGGGTGGTCAGGGATTGTTGCCTGATATTCAGGTGAAGTCTAGAGACTGCATTCAGTCAGCACTGAAGTCAAAGTATACCAGTGGTAAGAGCCAGAGTTCCAGTAAGTTAGTCAAGGAAGTGCAGAGGGGTCAGGGTTGAGTATCAGGCTGTGTGGATGGTACTGGTTTTGTATCAGACAAAGTACTGTGGACTGGGCCTAGCCTTATTTAGGTTGGAGTGGCTGGGAGCAGTTGCCTGTGGCCTCAGGGGACTGGTTACCCTGTTTGCCAAACCAGGACCAGCTGGACCTAGGATACTGATCGAAGGTCATTACAACATCCTATTATTCTTTTTTTCTATCATTTTATTATTTTGATTGTTAAACATTTTTAAGTACATAACATAATCCTGTTTGTAGGATCTCAGAAGTGCTGTGCTGAAAATCTGCAACTTCTTAGGCAAGCGACTGAGTGAAAAGGAACTGGACTCTGTTGTGGAGCAGGCTACATTTGAAAACATGAAAAGAGATCCTAGAGCAAACTATGAGTTCCTGCCAGACACTCTCGTAGAAAAAAGCAAAGGGCAATTTCTTCGCAAAGGTAAGGTAGATACAGCTAAATGCAGTCAAGTATTCAACCCATGAAATCTTTTCACAAAAAGTTGAGCTTAGCTCTGACAACTTCCAATCACAATGGGCACCTCTATACATTGCCGTATGGTGATGTAGTGACATGCACCATATGGTGCACTACGGGGATGAGTCTACACATGCTTGCCGGTTACATTGCCGTAGCAGCACACCCCCCAGTTATAGTGTGCTGCTATGGCGACTTAGCAGTGAAACCTAACTATGCGCTGCACACACGGCACAATAACTGCGCCATGCTTTAGTACTTCCAAAAGGAAGTCCTGAGGCATAGCGCCATAGCAATGTCATGATACGGCAACTTGTAGATGCATCCAATGTGAATGGTTGGTGCCCTAGGAACAGCTGGCTTTGTGGGGATAAAATTTGAAAGCAGGGTTTAATATCTGTGTATCAGTATCTCAAATACCATTTCCCAAAAGTTAAAAGGAACTTTTTGCCTGGTACAAGGTGATACAGGCCTGACACTAAAAGCTCTGACTGATCTGAGACTGTGGAGAAAGGAGTCTCTGCCCTTCTGCCTGTGGGAAGAGACTAATAGTTGCAAAATGGTGGAGAAGAGGAGTGTCACTCCCAAAGACAAGTTGCCTGCACCCCACATTTTTGGATGAAGTGATGGTTATCCCAAAACAAAGAGGGGAGCCTGGGGTAGGGCCATTTTATGAACTGTGAGGTGTGGCCCTGGGGAACAGTCAAGGGAAGAGGAAGATACAGCTTAGGTTTTTTAGAGAGCAGTCAGGCAGAGCCATGGTCTGTGATACAGCTGTTTGATCTAGAGAGTGGCCAGACAGAGCTGTGAGGTCCAGGCCAACCCAGCAGTGCCAGGGATAGGCACTCCGGTCCACAGGAACCAGAACACAGCCCTCGGTGCCCCCAGGGGGTTCATAGCATGCACAAGCATCAGTGAATTCAGTGAAGAGTTTGTTCTTACCTTGCAGGAGGTGGAGAGATTGGACAGGGTTATTGAACTAATATCAGATCACAGAGCCTTCATCTGATCATTTCAATTCTGGGCATGAGATTATAATTTTGCTGAGGAATGTACCACAGTACTTCCCATGGCAGCCCCTCCTGGAATTACTTCCTGACCCAGGTGGAGGGCTTGCTCTGCTCAGGTAAAAGAACTGTTATCTAATTGGAAACAGTATTCCCTCTTGAAAGTACTTGCAGCTTCTTGCTGACTGAGCCAACAGAGTTGTTTTGAGCTATGTGAGGCATTCTTAAACATTCAGGCCCAATAGGATGTATTCAGTCCTACCAAAGCCCATATTAGAGATGTTAGTCATGTCACATAATGCACTACTGAAAGGTTCTGAGATGCAGTGGTGATGATGACTGGGGTACCAAAGCCTGCGTGGGATTGATGAGCACTTGCACTGCAAAGCAGAGCTGGTCTGCTGTGCTGGTAGCAGTTTCACATGTGGGAGTCTAGCCAGCATGGGTGAATCTAGCCAGAACAAAACAAAATCAAATCAAAGAAGCAAACATCTTGTGTCTGTGAGAGAGAGATAGGTGTTCATTTTGTGCTCCTTATATGGGAAACTTTCAGTTTGAGGGTCATGAATAAGTGTCAGGAGTTTACAACAAACCTTCTTTTCTGATATTGCTCAATGGGTGGCGATCCCAAGTAGGTGGAAATGGGGTCCTGAAATGAAAATTATTCACACCCTACTACATGCTCCCTTGCTTCCTGCCCCTCTGTGCCTGCTCCCCTGACCCTTGACTCTGGTCCCTGGTCCCACTATTCCCTGCCTTCTTCACCCCCCATATCTCCCCTGCAAGCTGCACCTTAATCCTTTGCTCCTCTGGCAGCCTGCCTCTTCACATTTCTAATCCCATGGAGCAGGGGTGCTCAACTTCCAGCCTGTGGGAAAAATCTGGTCCACAGAGCCTTGGTCTCCAACTTGCAGGACTCCCCATGGGTGGGAAATTTGGCAGCAGGAGAGTACTACTACCCCTTCCCACTACCAAAATCCCAAGCCCCACATGGCAGATTGGAGCCATTCATGCCTCCTCCACTCACAGGGCCAGATATAGGCCAAACCATACCCCTCCCACTCTTCAGGGCCAGGTTGGGGCTGTGCAAAGTCCCTTTCCACCGCATGGCTGAATCAGGGCTGGGCTTCCCTCTGCTCCTCTTGGCACAGCTGGATGGGGCCCTGATGTGCCTGACCAGGTGCTGGATGGGGACCACCAAATGGACAGACTGGATACTGACCATCCACCCCACTGGGCAAATGGTTGGTCACCACTATTATAGGGCATTGCACTTCAGCAGTTGAGGAATTGTCCTCACTCATAGCAGCTTCCCCCAGACACAGGTTTCATCCAAAATGCAACAAAATGTGTAAGCAGCAGGTATGCGCTAATACATCTTTTCTGCCTCCTTCCCTCCCCAGGCACCGTGGGAGACTGGAAAAAGATAATGACAGTGGCACAGAGTGAGAGGTTCGACATGGCTCTTAAGGAAGAAATGAAAGACTTGCCTTTCAACTGCCTCTGGGATAGTAATGAGGAACTATAAACTAGGGCTGGGTATTTGACTGGTCAAATAAAGTTCAGTCAATTGACCAGTTAAATATCAGTTAAAATTGTAAAAAAAATTGCCAATAGGTCCAAACAAAACACAGAAATAGCATGATTTTTCCATTAAGAAATATATCCAAACATCACATTTCTGCCGAGAAAACTACAAAAAAATTGCTATTATCTTTGGCTGGTCAAAAAATTATACAGTCAGTTGACTTGTCAGTTGACAATATTTGACCAGTCAATTGGCCAGCTTGCCAACCCTACTAGAAACTAATATTCCATTCCCAGTAGGAGAAAGTGGACTGAACAGAAAGAAAAATGTTTCCCCCATACAGTGTTTAAAGTGCACAAAACTATGGATTCAAAATTAAAGATTTGGAACATGCAAAATTTCCTACTAATTGTATGTGCCTGTTGTCTTCACTATGGTGTCTGGTTTTGAAATGTGAAACATGCACACACCCTCTCCCAGCCCCATCACATGGAATAACTGTTTGCACAGCCCTAAAGAAGTCCCAGTATCCACAATGCAGAGTTTTTACATTTTAGTTAGACTCAGCTTCAAAGCTAAAGGAGGGTATAATGAGACTCCAGAATAAGATATCTATCTCTAGATAGAGACATTGCCAATACTTGTTTTATGTAAGCCTACATAGGCAAAAGTCAAGGCTGGACTACTTAGATTGGCTCTGTGTCTACGTGTAATGTAGCATGGCTCTTGAGTGAAGGAACTAACAGTGCAAGAAAAGTAACAGATAGCAAGTTGTAAAAGGATGTGGGTGCTGATAATCCAGCAAATTATGCACTTGTTTTTATATGAGCAGTTACATGTTATTCTTTTATATCTATAAATAGATTTTAAAAAATAGTCCATAGGGTACTGCTACTACAAAAGTAGTCTCATTTGCACATCATGCCATTATTAATTTACATACTTGTGATAGCACATTTCAGAGGAAGAAGAGAGGATGGTAGTCTTAGTGATAAGCCAAGGGAGAGAAAATCTCTATATGGGGTCAGGGTAAAAGAAAGCCCAGATGTACAAATGAGAAAGTGACAGCTGTGGTCCTGCCCTCCAGAGTGCCTACAACTCTGCCAAATTTGGTGTCATCTGCAAATTTCCTAAGTGTGCACTTGATCCTACCATTCAATTAATGAAAATATTATGCAACATTGGACCCAGGACAGAACCCTGGAGAACCTCCCTCCCAGGTAAACAGTGAGCCATTGATGACTGCTCATTCAACACTATGATCCAATCAGTTATGTACCCACCTTACAGTACTTTCATTTAGCCTGTATTTCCTTCGCTTGTTAATGATAATGTTGTGGGAAACAGTGTCAAGGACCTTTCTAGATTCAAAGGATATGTACACGTGTACATATACACTGCTCTTCCCCATCCATACAGCCTGATATTTTTTCATAGAAGGAAATCAGGTTGGTCTTAATGAATCCATGCTGGATCATTGTGAACACCTTGTTCTCCTTCAGATGCTTCACTCTCAGTTCTTAAAGGACTTGCTTTATGATTTTTCCAGGTACTAAGGTCAGACTGCCTAAACTGCAGTTCTCTGGATCCTCTTCTTTTCCTTTCCTGAAGATGAACACTTTATTTGCATTTTTCCAACCATCTGGTACCTCACCTAACCTCCACAAGTTTTCAAGGATGATAGCCAATGGCTCCAAAATTGCCTCAGCCAATTCCTTCAGTACCCTAGGCTGTGTCCTAGGTAGCCCTGCTGACTTGAAAGCATCTAGCTTCTCTAAGTAATCCCTAACCTATTCTTCTACTACTGTAGGCTGTTTGTGTCCTTATAAATATGCTCGGGGTAGAGGAGAGGGGTTTTAATTAGAGTGGTTCCCCGGGAGCTATTCTAACTAAAATACTGCTCTACTAAAACTAAAACATCTATGTATTAAGCCCCCGCACGTTTAAAAATGGCCAAAAGATGCTTTGCCTAAAGTTGATTTGGCCATTTTTAAACCCTCAGGGGCTTATATGCGTGACACTGTGGTGATGCTAGATTAATCGAGTCTGCCACAACGCATTCTAACTAGAACATGTCGGAGCATGTGTATAGGCACCCTTTGTCTCCTTTGTCTCCTTCACTATCTTTGCTGCTGCAAATTGCTGACCATATTTGTAAAGACTGAGTTTAAAAACATTACATTCTTCATTCTTCCCTAAGAACATTGCTAAGGCTTCCACTATTGCTTGTCCTTAATAAGGTTTTATCCTGGCTCTGGCTTTTGTGTTTAGCCCATCTCCTTGTGAATCTCGTTTAAAGCCTCCCTCATAAAAGTTAGCAAACCTGTCCATGAAGACACTCTTCCCTGCCTTTTTTCTTTTCTTTTTTTTTGTGCTGGCTGGCTGCCACACCACTCGTGATTGCACAAGGTCACCCAGGACCCCAGTCAGACTCATCGCAGCAGGTGATGCCCTTATAGCAACTGTTGCCCGCCTACACCTAGCACTGAGTGCAGCCTGCCTGCTTCTAGCATTGAGTGCAACCCGACCACTCTCAGCACTGCTTCTAGCACTGACTGCAGCCAGCCCATAGCTGCCATGTTCCCTTGCACTGCTGTGACAGTTGCGATTGCACTGTCTCACCCCATCCTGCGTGCCTTAACTTGGACTCTAGGCACCCCAGCCTTGGCAGGGCCCATCACACCCAACATGTAGACCACTCTGCCTCCGTGTGCCATGCCATACTGTCGCTGCTTACTGCCACTTGGGGATTTACTGGTTTTTCCACTATTGCAGATTAAACAACCTTCCCTGCTGTTTTAAACCGCAAACCCAGGAACAAAAGTCTGGGACTCTGGCCTGATGATGCCCCTGAGGGCCACCCACATTAAAAGAAAAGGAGACAGATCATTTTATTTTACATCATTAACCTTTACTGATTTATTCACTCAAACTGACATAAATAACAAACCAACCATTTCAGAATTTTCAAGGTAACCATCTGCAAGAAGCAGTAGTCTTCAGCTTTACAAAACCTACCTCAGGCAGTGTGCAATGAGTTTCATTACAAGACATTGTTTTCAAGAATGCAGTAACCATAGGCACACCACATCCAGAAGGAACTGCATTAATTATAACCTTTTATTTGCAAAACCAACAAAATAGTTAAAAAAAAGGAGGCATTATTTTCCATGTCTTATTGTTCTACATTGGAAGAAAGAAGATGCAGTTGGCCCCACGCTTCCAAAACCGCCTTCTTGCCTTCCCCCCTACAGGCTTCAAAATACACTTAGAAACTCCCCTGTGTGAGATTTCAATTACCTGCTTATCAGCCTGGCAACAGCATATCCCAAGGGAGGGGTTAGTTCCTGGAAGGCAATTGTAATTTTAAGGAGCTGCACAAGTTACCACTAACATGGTAACATGTGCCAGGGCACACCCCCTCAGTAGTAAACTTACCACTTGTGCCACATTCTGCACCCATCTCTTGCTGCATGGGTGGGTGCCTAGTAAGGGTTGCATGAAAACTGGCCTACGAGGCACTATGGGGGATGCTGGGAAATGTGGTTCTTAAATAGAACAAAAAAATGAAGGATGGGCAAAGGTCATACTCCCCACCCCCCATGCAGACCATATTTTGGTACCCCATGGTGCTGGTGGTACATACACCTCCACCACCACAGATTTATTACATCCTCCCCCAACCCCGGCCATGCCCTCTGGCAAGATGGGGGTGGATTAAGAAGGGAGAGCAGCAGCAGCAAATGGAAATTTGCAGCTGAGGGGGTGGGGGTGGCACCTGTTCTTATTACTTTAATACTTTGAGATAACTTTCATATTCTTATAATTGCATTCCAAAAACACAAGCAACAGCGAGGGTGGATGCTGCATGCCAGACTTGGCTCCCCCAGATACAAGGCATCCCAAGCTATACAGAAATATCCCACCAACCTTTTTTTAATCTGGGGATGGGGGGTGGTCAGAGAAGGTGCTTTTTAGAACTATTGGCCAAAACCAAACTTCTGCTTCTTTGTTCCCTTGCAGAAGATAGAGAAGATCAGAAGCAAAAGATGGCTAATGAAGAATGAAAAAAGTGAAAGACAGAGAAGAAGGAACAATGAACAAATAAATTAGACTTATTAATAGATAACATGCTGAATTAGAAATGAATAGAGATAGACGTAAGAAAAATAATAATAGAGTATAGAATAAGTTTAGATAGTATAAATAGTATAAACAAGGATAAATAAGACAGAATGTGTAAGAAGTATAAATAAGTATTTGTAATATAAATATTATAAATAAATGTAAGTAGAAAAATAAATGTAAGTACTATAATATAAATAGTATAAAAATGTTACTGTTTTATAATATTGTTCTAATATTTTCATAAAGGGCCTTAAATGGTTTTCATATTTTCTAATATTTTCTGATGCTTTATAATATTCCTAGTGATATCAACACAATCCATCTTAGTTATGCTTAGGTTTATTCTCTCAAATTATTTAATTACTTTAATATTTATTCAAATTCTAGATCTATATATATGCTTTTTTCTATTTATTTACCTATTTAATACAATGTTTTTTATCATGGCCTTTAAAAAAAATTAATAAAGATTTCAAATAAAGATTCACTGAGGTTTCTTTCAGAGGTGGAATGGTCTGTTAGGAGTTCAGGTACTTTGGGGGTGCAGGACTTGGGAGTGCTGTGCGGAGGCTGGAGGGGGATACAAGGGGAAGACACCTATTTGGGTGGGTGGGGGAAGCTGTGCAGCTTGGGCATGGGGTAAGGAATGAATGTGGTGGGACAGAGGGAGTGGGGCTGCATTGTGCAGCGATGGATGATGCGTGGTTGGGGTGCAGTATGGATGTGTGTAAATAAAATTGCCTGATGCAGCAACTTTTTTTTCTTCATAAGTCGATTGGCATGGGTGGGAGTCCATGAGGTTCAAGGTTGGGTTTGGGGGTGGATGGGG
This sequence comes from Crocodylus porosus, assembly GCF_001723895.1. Taxonomy (NCBI): domain Eukaryota; kingdom Metazoa; phylum Chordata; order Crocodylia; family Crocodylidae; genus Crocodylus; species Crocodylus porosus. Next base: position 94,004,549 of record NW_017728918.1, on the reverse strand, counting down.
TGGGCTTGTGACTGTGGTTTAGTGTGGGGATCCCTGGTTCCTGGGTAATTACATGCACTGCTGTAATGCAGTACTGCAAAGACAGTACTGTATGCGGCTCCTCCTGCTGGAATTTACAGGGAATTGCACACTGGCCTTTATTCGTTGTGAACACTATTACATGCAAAGGGTGATGAAACGTTCTAAGATAACCTTTATAAATGTTATAAATCTATTTAATTTAATAAGGATTAAATCCCACTATGTGTACAAGCGCCCAATGATAACACCATCTGCGCCCCCATCCACTTTTTCCTTGCACCCAGAGCCATGTAGTCATTTCTGATGTGCTCAAGGTTGCCTTTGGTAGTCTTATTAGTGCCTACATGGCTGAGCAGCATGAAATAGAAATCAGAGAGCTGGACATGCTTCTAGAATCTAGGACCAAGTTTAAAGGTTGGGGTATGATCTAGCTCGTGAAGACACTTTATCATAATATTTGGGAGGTAACAACATGATTTGAAAGACTTTTATCGTTCAGTTCAGTTTTCATCCAGACAGTGGAGTTTTTGAAATTCCATCAATGGCACTAGTAACATATAGGAAACTGTGTGCTCACTATGCTAAGTGCTTGCTAACACTTCATTTATTCATTTCTCTAAATTGTGGAAAGCTGTGTCAAAGACTGGTACAAGGATTTCAAAGCTCTCTTTCCTTCCGAGGAAGAAATGTTAAGGTGAAGCCTATCACGACGTTTATATCTATGGTACAAGTAGATGAAACTTAGCTAACCACATTCTCTTTACAGATCACCTTGTTGGAGCCTGAAACCTCCGATACAAACTAGAAACAATAGCAATTAACTCAGAAGCCCTGTACTCTAGGGATAGGTACAGATATTCAAAAAGCCTGAGGCAGAAGTGATTGATACAAGTTTTGTGCTTTAATCTCAGTGCCCTACATTAGCTTGGGAGAGACCAGGACACATGTTGGCCTTTTGTGCGTGAGGGGAGACATGCAGGCTGCCTGCACTGGCACAGGCCAGCAGCTTGGGGGTGCTCTTGCACACCTCCCAGCATGCTCTGCTAGCTCCCCAGACTGCCTAAGACTCCAGGCCACCCCTGATTGGCTTCTGGGTGCAGGGGAGGAGTCCCTGCCCTGCTCCTCTATCAGCCACAGAAATCGTAGAGAATCGCACAGAAGCGAGGCTGGAAGGGACCTCCTGAGGTCATGGAGTCCAACCCCCTGCATGAGGCAGGTGTAGCCCTATCCAAACCATCCTGTACAAATCCAGACTTTGAACTTTATGTAAGGCTGCCCTTAGCCCTGGCTCAAACCCCTGGGGCCCCCAAAGGGAAGACAGCTGGGAGCAGGCTAGCTAGGCAAGCAACAGAAGCTCTGGCTTCATGTTCTGGCATTGGGGAAGGGGAAGAGGGAGAAGAAGGGGAAGAGGCCTCTTGCACATGGGGCTTGGGTCTGGCAGCAGCTGCTCCCTGTGGTGGATCCAATGCCCTGGTAACCTCCTTTCTCCTCTGCAGCTTCACAGAGCAAGGCAGCAGTGAACAGGGGCCACTGGGCAGCAGAGGGCATCTCTACCTTGTTGATCTGCTTTTTCCAGGAGCCACAGATGCTTTTGGGTTCTGGGAAATCATTGTCAGCAGCTCCACAACCTGAAGCCAAGCAAAGAGAAGACTGAGAGGGGACTTCATAGCACACTTCAACTACCTGAAGGGTGGTTCCAAAGAGGATGGAGCTGGACTGCTCTCAGTAGTCCTTGTCCATGTGGGTACTAACGATGCGGCCAGGAGAGCCCCTGATCGCCTGATGGAGGACTACCATGCTCTGGGAGGCGT
>NW_017728918.1:93947113-93953859 GCF_001723895.1 Crocodylus porosus | reverse complement strand
CATTTTTCCAAGATCGTCATCACCCTTGAGGAAATCCCAGATTTCAATATTTTCATGGAGAGGTTTTTAGCTGGGAAAGGTAAGGTATTTTTGCTAAAAGGCCAAGCCTTGCTCCCTGAGCACAATCCAAGTGAACTTTAGATGCATTGGTCAGAAACAGGCTTTTCCTCCCTTTCCTATTCTCCCATATAACACATGAGAGTCAAAAGCTGCAGTGGCTATAGTAGCAGCCAGAGCTTGGTATCAAACATGTCCTCATACCAGTAAAGTGCAAGCTGCCTCATTTATCTCAAATAAGTACTTCCCCTGAAACATCATAATGAAGATTTAAATCTATTTCTGGGCTAATGTACTGAGATAGCCAATTTGAACCTGTGAGGATTATTACTGTACAAGGAAAACATAAACATGATTTTTTGCTATTATTAGAAACGTGCCACTAATATATTATCCTAACCAGTTGAACCCCTACCCACCTAACAGTTAAAAGCCTCAGCTGTTACCTGCACAGCTTCCAAATTTTCCTTTAATCTCTCTCACAATGCAACTGTCTCACATATGCATGCTCCAGCACACTGAAAATATAAGTGCAGATTAAAATCAGTAATAAAATTAGGAGTTCTGCAGTGCAGCTCTACACCCTTGCTTCTTTAACTCAATAGATATCAGCTATTGTTGCTGAAGTTGTTGCTGAATATTTCATTTTCCAAGTGCTGCCCTATACTCCTCCTTCCCCCCCCACCCCAAAGAAATAAAACAACATAGAAGAAAATAGCCATCGGACTGTAGCATATTTCTCATTACAGCAAAGCAAAGAGAAATAGTATATAAAAAGTAAAAGCATAATAATGAGCATAGGCATTTTGTCCCAGGTGGTATTTACATTCTGTGTGGTTACTGATGCATATCATAAGAGAGAAATTAGTCCTTTATTATCCGTTAAAGTTGGTAATCCTCATAAGTCTAAAACAGGATTAGGCTTATCCTCCACCATGTGTTTAAGATAGAATGTAAACCAGAATCAAGCCGTGAACTTACATAGGAAATGAAAATAAATTTCTGGGAATAATTTGGGAATTATGCCTTGGTATCCACTAACCAGCATATAGGAAAGAAAAGGAGACGGTAGTGTATTTAACTGCTTTGACAACCCTGTTTCTGGTGATTTGGAGGGCTAAATATACTGAGAATGTGCTTATTCTTTTATTAGAGGTCATTCATTTTTTGTTATTCTAATTTTTTTTGGTAAGTGCCTAGTAGCTCATGGCTGGATCATGTCAGAGGCTGGTACGACCACAGGGATGATTTCAATATCCTTTTCCTGACTTATGAAGAGATGAAAAAGGTAAGGTCAGTGACTATCACTGTAGCTATGAATACCAGTAAACAATAGGCCAGCTCTGTCTCTGTCCTCACTATGGGCTGTATTTTCTGTGTGGAGAGACTCCTCCCAGACCTGTGGCCCCATGTACTTTGACAAGGTGAATGTTCAACAGCACAATGGTTGCTGTGTTGTAATCATTGTGTTTGAACAAGCCAGGAACAATGCACATTTATCAAAACGCACTCCAACTGCTGCTGCAAGGATTGCTAAAAATAAAAAAAACTAAAGAAATCCAATGAAGAGAGGCATGCCTCCAGCTAAAGATGAAGGCCAACCCCCCTCTCCCCACAGTCTGTACCAGTCTAAATAGGCAGTAAAATTACTTTGGTCCCAGATGTGGCAAGTGGTCTGATCCTGAGCAGAAGGGCAAGACTCCCTCAGCAGAAACTTCTGTGTACTTGTCCCAGCAGGAGCACCTCAATCAAAATCCCCATCCTTGGCTGCCTCCAACACTCAATTCTTCTGATGAAGGCATCCTACCCCCCAAAAAACCAAAAAGACCCCACTGACACGTAGCAATAGGGGGTGAAAATTACTTCTTAGCCCCATGTGGCAATATGCAAAGCCCGGGAGTATGGGGAACTCTAAATGTCCCCATATTGCTCTGCAACCCTTTTGAAAAGACTCCAGATATATGTGTATCCACATCCAGGTACACTGGTTTCATTGTTACAAGGTCTAATGGATTTCAGTGAAACTCCTTGATCGGATACTTTTCAATAGGGCTCTGAGTGGCACAACTGAAGCAGAGTGAGATTACCAGAAAAACTTGCAACAAAAAGGTCATTAAATGGTCCTGTCTGTGAGATGCTGAAACTTTCTAAATATAATCTGAGATACGTTTTGTGAGTAAAAAATGGCATCAGAGTATAGAACACTAAAAATCATAACATATTTGGTCACAAATAGTGCTAGCCCTGTGATTCTCACACACAAAGACAGACCTTTGCTTTTCCATCCTTATTTAGCTCTTCTACCGTCATTTGTTCTATCACATTATTTCTTTTGTTCTTTACATTTTTAAATGGGAAAAGGGTGAATTAAAACTATGCTCTTTGCAGGATCTCAGAGGTGCTGTGCTGAGAATCTGCAACTTTTTGGGCAAGGAGTTGAGTGAAGATGACCTGGACACTGTGATGAAGAAAGCTACATTTGAAAACATGAAGAAGGATCCCAGGGCCAACTATAAGACCGTGCCAGGTTTCCACTGGAGGAAAAGAGGTATTTTCTTTGCAAAGGTAAGATGTGGTCAAATATGATGAAAGATGAATACAAGCTGAGGTAAATGTAACTTTCAAGGACCTTGAATCTCTGAGAAAGTCCATGCCCAGGGAACAGAGGACTCCGTGGGAGTAAGATTTGAGAGTGGCGGGGGGGGGGTTCTTACTGTGTCTTGGGCACAATATCCTCAAGGCTAAAACAGCAGCAATATTTTGTTCAGTGCAATGGAAGATGACATGACATTGCCCTAACATATGATTGATAGTGGGGGACACTGGCCTTCCTTTCATAGGGTTGATATGATTCCCAGATGTTATTGAACAAACATGCAAACTTTTACTGGAGAGGAAGAGTATCACCACAAACAAAGACAAGGGTTTGCTTCCAGGAATTTGAACTTTAGAGACAGCCCTCCAAAAGATACCAGGGAGGATGCCTGAGCTGTGTGGAGGGACTCTGGCCTTGGAGGTGGACCAAGCAAGATGTTGCCAGAGAATGGGGAACTTCCAAGCCTAGGGAACAGAGTTCTCTGTGGGAGTAAGATTTGAGAATTGGGGGGTTTCTCATTGAATAATGGTCTCAGGCACAATATCCTGAAGGCTAAAAACAGCAACGTTTTGTCCAGGTCAGCTGGTGGTGGCATGACCTTGCCCTAACAGTCTGAGTGATGGGGGACACTGCCCTTCCTTTTACAGAGTTGATACGATTCCTAGATATTGGTGAACAAGCACACAAACTTTTACTGGAGAGGAAGAGTGTCACCCCTAAACGAAGACAAGGTCTGGCTTCTAGTAATTTGAACTTCAGGGACAGCCCTCCAAAAGATACAAGGAAGGACGCTTGACTTGTGCTAGAGCGACTCTGGCCTTGGGAGGTGGACCAAGCAAGATGTTGCCAGAGAATGGGGAACTTGGTTGATCCAGTGAGACACAGAGAATCTAGACTGAACCAGGAGCTACAGTGGAAGGACTTGATGCAAAGGGGACTGGATTGAAGTGTGGATCAGGATTCAAAGCAATCTCAGTAGGTACCTTGACTTAGCTGTTGCTCCATATAACTTCCAAGTGCCTGTTCAAGGAGGGCAATCCACATGACCCAGTTTGGTGCCTTGCTTCATGATAGCCAGTCAGGTGACTTCAAGATATCTGGGTGTTGTACTGAGGAGTGTTTGGCATTTCCAGAGACAACTCAGGAAGTTCCTGAATCAGGAGACAAATCAGTTCAGATTTCCTACCGGTTCCATGGATGACTTATCTTAGAAAATGTAGCTAGCCAATAATAAAACCTAACTCTGAGAAACAGGCATTTACCCTATATCCCTTACACTGGAGTTTAATATCCAACTCTTCTTTCTTTTCCAAATTTTTCTTTTCTTTTTTATGGTAGAAGAAATCATTACAAAAGCATTGTAACTAAGCTGTATGGGAAAATGTAATGTGAAACTACATTGAAAACATCTGGAAACATTAAATCAAATTAATTGCATTGCGGTCCAAAATGAATTTGGCCTCTTAGAATTTTCACAGGGGCTACTGAAAGGACCAAAAAACCCAATACCATAATTATTACTAATGGCATGTGTGTTAAAAGAGTTGTGGAATGCTGCTAAAGTTGCTGACTTTTGTAATGGTACAATTTATAAAAGTAAAAGCTTTTACCAGCTTATCAAATGGTAAATTATTGATATGTTTCTAGAATAATTATATGTATCTATAAAATCCTTAGTCTGTCCATCTGTAATGCTCTATTTGCACTGACTGGTTGTCTGTGAAAACTAAGCAGAGTGTTTCAAGAGCGTTCGGGACAGGAGGTGGTGGCTGGACTGCTGCCATAATGGTGGGGACGGAGAGGACAGAGATGGGGGGTGGACGGGTGCGATCCTTGGAGATGGCAGTGGGTAGAGTGGGCCTGGACCCCAAGCAGGGGAGGGGCAGTGAAGAGGGAGCACCCCTGGGCCCCAGGCCCAACCTGGAGGAGGGTGGGGAAGAGGGAGGAGTGGGCCTGGGCCTAGGTCAGGGGGCGGGGGCAGGGAGGAGCAGGTCCAGACAAGGAGCAGATGGGGAGGGGAGCGGACATGGAGCCCACCCCACCCCCCACTCCCTGGAGGCAGCAGCTCCTTGAAGGCTCTGTCCTCATCTCCTCCATCATTTTTGATTGGCCATTGGCTAGTTATTGATCATTACTGATAAGCTTTTATCCATGGAATTTCACACACACAACTCTAATTTTAAAAATCTGGGGTTGTCTATACTGTCCAACTCTGCCAAATTTCTGGAAACAGACCTCCTTCCTGCAGTGCAAGGAAGGGTTCTAGTTTGAGAAACGAGATAGCAGGCTCTGAAGGAATGCTTCCCACTAGTAGTGTGTAGTACTTTTGAAGGGCACAGGTTTTATCCAGAATGAAATCCATGCATCTGAGCACTAATGTGCCCTTGCCTTCTCTCCTGCCAGGTATTGTTGGAGACTGGAAAAACATAATGACAGTGGCACAAAATGAGAGGTTTGAAGAGGTTTTAAAGGAGAAAATGAAAGACCTGCCTTTCAACTACATCCGGGATCATGCAGAAACAATCTAAGCTGATATACCATATGCAAGGAGAGAAGTGGGCCAGGGAAAATAAAAATTTTTTTGTTTCCTGTATAAAATGTTTAAATGACAGTGGTTTTGTACAGATTAAAGATATGAAACCTATTGACACTTATCACCATGGTATCAGAGTTCTAGGATATCAAAAGATGTTATACAGAAACAGACGCACAAAAACAGATTTCTTACAATTTATTTAGCACCTGGCCTCTCCCAAACTTTTGGGGGGGGGGGAGGGGAAGAGGGCAGATGCTAAATTAATTGTAAGAAATATGTTTCTAGAATCATAGTCAAAATCCATTCTTATCTAAACTTGCTTAATCTTGCAAAGCCAGTGGAATTTGAATGCCACTTTTCTCTCTCCCTGTTGAATACATCTTGAACTTGGCTTGTGATAACAAAAGCCTATATTAAAATGCCAGTCTTCTGTGCTCCTTCATCAACCTCAGATTCATAATTACTTGATATAAATTTAACATCTTATGACTATTATAAATACTGGTTTCAGCGCTCAGAACAAGCGCAGAGCGGTTATTACTCCAAAGGATTCTGAACATTTTGTGATAAACTCTAGGATTCAAGGCAGAAAGTTCAACAAAATTTCATACAAAGACATAATGAAAGGTTCTGTAAACATACCTAAAAAACGTTAGCTCCTTTGTGTTATGGAAAAATCTTAAATGTATGCTGACAACACAGAAGAGCATGAAACTGACATGCACATTTGACTCTGTGAGTGGAAAGTTCCAAGGCCCTTGCCCCCTGGGTGACCTGCGGGCCTGTCAATCATTGCTGACCTACTTTCCCCACAGACGCATACTCAGACTGTGTCAGCTTCTGACTGAGAGCATGCTCAGTCAGAACCTGACATGAGGTAATCTGACTAGAAATTTCTCTGCGGAGAGTGTTCTGATTGGCCACTAAATTCAGATACAAGTTCAGTGAGCCCCTCCCTCGGGGCGGGGAGATTGTGGTAGCTGGAGACAGAGGCTGGTATTCCAGGGACTGTCTCTCAGTCAGGCTTTGGGGCCTATTGATCTCCTCCCTCGCTTGGCGTTTCGTGTTGCTTGTTGCTGGTGTATTGCGGTTTTGATTTCCTGGCTTCCGACCTATCTTGGCATTGACCATCAACCACGAGCCGGATCATCCCTGCTGGCTTTGACCACTCCTCGGCTTTTGACCTCGGCTTTGGATACCACCACTTCTCTTCGTTGTCCTTACTGGACTGGCGTCACGACCCCGTTCTACCCGACGTGTTACAGTTTTGTTTGTTTGCTTACTCCATTTAAATGAGCTGTTGACCAGCCCTGGGACTATCAAGTTGGGCAGCCACACCTAGCTCCGGCTAGAAAGCAAGGGCTCACTTGAGAACCCCATGGGCCAACAGACCCCTCTGTTGTTAGGTGTTCGCATTCATAGTTTCATAGTTTCTAGGGTCAGAAGGGACCTGAGCAGATCATCTAGTCCAACCCCCTGCCATGGCAGGAAAGAATACTGGGGTCAAATGACCCCAGCAAGGTGTACATCTAGCCTCCTCTTAAACACCCCCAGGGT
>NW_017728918.1:93934859-93946898 GCF_001723895.1 Crocodylus porosus | reverse complement strand
GGACCCCCTCCATGCTGTCCACATCCCTCTTGAAGTGTGGTGCCCAGAACTGGATGCAGTACTCCAGCTGCGGCCTGACCAGTGCCGCATAGAGTGGGAGGATCACCTCTTTGGACCTGCTCGAGATGCATCTGTGGATGACAAGGTGTGGTTGGCCTTCCTAACTGCCTCTCCACACTGCCGGCCCACGTTCATCTTGGAGTCAATGATGACCCCCAGATGAGTGTATCCGTGCACTTCTAGTATTTCTGTACGTTTATTAGGCTTTATATCCTCTTGGTTAGGGCCTTTACTTGGGAGGGAGAATCCTAGTTTCCAGTTTCTGCTGCAAGGACTGTGCTTGTGTGTGGAGCCGTGCATAAAATGCCACTAGAAGAGTAGCTCTGGGGCCCAACAAATATTCTTGGGGGGGTGTAGATTTGATTTCGTGCCTCGCTACTCCAATCACCATACATGACCGGCTTCTCTGGAAACTCAGGTGATCCTTCGGCTGCGGAAATCCAAAATACTACATCACTTCTATTAAAGTATGGTTTAAACATGTTCATGTGTATTTTAGGCTTTTTGTTGGACCTGCTCCTGGCTACTATATAACTCATTGTCCAGCCTGTTCAGCATGGGCGACTGGTGCCATCTTAGTCAGAGGGAGCATGGCCCTGCCCCCAGCGACCAGTCAGCGACCGGGGTGGGGGGGAATCCCCCTGCGGCCGATCGTGAAGCAGCCATGGCTCTCCCAGAAGTGGCTGCATGGCTCTGCCTCCCCAGCCAGTGCTTGCAATAGGGGCATAGTGCTCCCGCCTGCCCCCCCACACCATTGTCTAGGCAGCGAGCACAGCCTGCCAGGCAGTACGCCAGTGCTCTCGGGGTGCACATGCACCCCCCTATGCATTGCCACTGCTGATCAGGATGACATGGGGACCTTCCCAAGCTGCTTGCAACTTGTCTGTTTTTAGTGGCAGGAAAACCATGACCATATCACCTTGTTCAAAGGTACGTAAGTGAACCTTTACATCATACACACTTTGCTTCTCCCGGGCCTTGGCCAGGGAGTCTCGTGCCACCTTCCTCATGTCAGTTAGCTTCTGACAAAAGCTGAGCATGTATTCTACTACGGATGTCTTAGTGGAAGTGATTTTGCCTTCCCACTCCTCTCTCACCAAATTGAAAGGACCCCTAACCAGCCTTCTGAATATTAACTTGAATGGCGAGTGGACTCCTGGAGTAACTCCCAGTAGATAAAGAGCAAATGCGGAAGTTTCTCATCCCAGTCACTGGGGTTAAGGGTCCACATAGGCCTTTAAATGGGACCTTGAAAGGTATGCTAATCTTTCTATGAGACCATTTGTTTGAGGGTGGTAGACTGTGGTCTAGAGGTGTTTCACACCACAGCACTCCCATAGGCACTTCATCACCTCAGCTAGGAAGTTTCCTACCCTGTCAGTCAGGATTTCAGAGGGGAAACCTAGCTGAAATAAGATCTGGGTCAGGGCATCAGCAATTACAGGTGCCTTGGTGAGAGCCAAGGCAATTGCCTCTGGGTACCGAGTTGTGAAATCCACTCAGGTCAGGATGTACTTCTTACCTCTACAAGTCTTATGCCTCAGTGGGCCCACAATGTCTATCTCCACTTTTTTGGAAGGGTTGTTCAATAAGAGGGAAGGGCTGTAGGGAAGCCTCTCTCTTGTCCCCACTTTTGCTCACCCACTGGCCCATTTCACAAGATCTGCAGTAGTCTGCCACATTTTGGGCAATCCTGGGCTAATAAAAGTTTGCCTGCAGCTGCTGGCATGTCTGTACCCTTCCTATGTAACCAGTACAAGGTAAATCATGAGCCATGGAACGCAATTGTCTGAACTTAAAAGGTACTATGAGTTGGCGATGGGGTCTCAGCATGGTTCTTTGGTACCTACAACCAATACAGGAGTCCCTCATCCCAGACCACCTGTTCCCTCTTTTTTGGGGTGAACTTTGTCTCTGACTCTTGAACCATCTGCTGGAGTCCCTCCAAGCTGGGGTCCTATAGAACAGTGGTCTCCAAAGTGGGGTGCATGCAAGACAATCCATTGGGGTGCAGGAAGAAAATATTAGAACTTCTATTTATATGTGTATTTATATAAATATACATATATTGGGGGTGCGTGCTCAAAAATGTTTTACTGATGGGGTGCACAATCAAAAAAAGTTTGGAGACCACTGCTCTAGAACCTTGTGATTGAACTCCTCGTCTGGCTAAGCAATCAGCCGGGAGTTCTGGTGCTCCTGTAAGGAGTGCACCTTCACCCTTGAGGATGTCCTCTAACTTCTCCCCAAAAGTCTCGATTTCCTCTACCATGAAACAAGGTTGGCATTTCCTCCACGGGCAAAATGCAGTTGGCATTGATGAATGATCCACTGGCACACATCTAGTTCTCCAACAAGGGTTCTCCCTTTTACCATTATCTCAGTCTGGTGAGTGGCCGTCACCTCCTCCGGGTTTGTAAACTGTAGTAACAGGTACACCCCTTGGAGGGGCTTGGGTCTCCCTCTTCACTGCTTACAGTTGTTGCACAGCTGACTGGCTTGGGTTTGTTGCTTAGCTTTGGGCAGTTGGGCCTGACGTGGCCAGATTCCCCACAGTTATAGCTACTCCTCTTTTCCAAATTGGTTGGCTTAACCAAATCTGGGGCTGCCTTGCGTTCTGCAGGTGGCCCCCTTTCCCATTTTGGGCCTGCCCCCTCCTTCTCCGCTTTGTGGAACCCTTTTTGTTCCTTCCCAAAGTGGGGAGGTCAGCTGTTCAGCTCCTCTTGGTTTAGCAACATCTGCTCAGCAAACCTAGCAGCCTCCCTGGTAGTTTTGGGATTCCTGTCTTTGACCAGGTGTTTAATGTCTTGGGGCACTTGAAATAGAGTTGTTCTAGCATCATGAGTACATCCACCTCCTCCACAGTATAAGCTTTGGCTCCCTTCTTCCATTTCAGATAGAAATCCTCCAAATGAGCTGCAAACTCATTTAAGGATTGACTCGGCAATGAGTCATTATTACGGGTTTTTCCAGAAATGATCTGGCCCCAACCTATACCTTTCAAACACTGCCTCTTTAAAGGCATTATAGTCATTTACTGACTTGGAGGGTAGGCTGTTCAGGATGGCAGATGTGGTGCCAGTTATCTGCCCTGCAATACATCACATGTGTTCCTCTTCTTCCAAGTTCCAGTGACATGTTTGGTTTTCAAAATTACCCAGAAACACCTCTGGATCATCCCCATCTTTCAACCGGGGAAAGGTTGGGGTTTTCAGTTTGGGTGGTGCCACTGGCACTGGCCAAGGTGAATCAATCCAGCTTCTGGTTTCATGCTGGTTTTGAAGTTGTTCAGGCACATGCTTATGCTTGAGCCCTGCCTCTTTGGCTTCATGCTTGCACTGGCGCTGGACTTCCTTCTCCACCATTTTCATCTGTTTCATCTCTAGAGCTCATGCCTGAGCTTGCGCTCCTCAGCTTCTAGCTGCAGCTGGTATTTCTGGAAGTCCCACTCAGATAAGGGAGGAGTGCATTTACCTCCTCACATGGGGATTTCACCACACACTTCCGTTGCTCTCATGGCACACATGTGCTACAACACATCCTTTGGAAATCACTGTGCTTGAGGATATATCCCTGCCTCTTCTGTTTAATAGCTATTTATGGATCTATTGTCCACAAATTTGTCTACTCCCTCTTTGACCCTGGCTATACTATCTGCCTTTGCAACCTCTTGTGGTAATGGGTCCCACAAGTCGACTACACACTGTGTAAAACAAGTACTTTCTCTTGTTCATTTTAAATCTGTCTCCTGTTTATGTCAGTGGGTGCCCCTTAGTTCCAGTATTCTGGGACTTGGTAAATAACACCCTTCATTATTAAAACCATCGAATTTCTCTATAGCTATGTGTGCACATAATTAAAAGCACTGTATTTAAAACTCTATACCTTTTCCTTCACCAAAATATTCACATAAACCCTAGCCTAGAGATGGCAGAATACTTCACCTCAGTATGTCTTTGTACTGCAGTACAGGTGGTGCCTCTGACTGCATCTTTTCACCTTGTATATCATTTTACCTCTGTACAGGACAATTAATAAGGTGGGAAGGGAAAGAGAAGAGAAAATAGAGGTTTCTAGACTTCATACAGAAAAAAATATGCCCAAAATTTCACACCTGAAATGTTAAAGTCAATTTATTAATGAAAGGAATCAGGAGAGCATTCTCCTGAAGTATTTTGGTTTTCTTCCCCCTCCAAAAAAAAAAAAAAAAGAAAACCAATGCATGCTTGGTATAGCCACAGATACTGTGGCTTTCCTGACTGCTCCTCCCTCATTAAGTGTGTCCACACACACCGATGATACAGCCAGTTCAGTAAATTCAATCTAGTCACTTTCTAAATCAACAGGGTTGTAATCAGGGTCATCATCTTCATCCTCCAGCTCCAAGTCATCCATTTCCTGAAACAAGGATTCATCTACTTCCACGCTGTTTCCAGCTGCAAGAAGGAAAAAAAATAGTTATTTTTTTGTTAATTTGATGGATGTATGAACAAAATTACATTTTTTACTTCATTCAACTTTAGAGAGTAAAGGAAAATACATAGTTTTAGAGGCTAATGAAGGTGGTGGGCATATCCTGAAACCTTGCAGTCACTCCTTGCACTACAGTAAATATCACAGTCCCCTTGACTCTGACTACCTTTGCTGTGGAGCTGCATGCTCAGTATGATTCTAGTCTTATAAAAACACAGAGCAATTAAATAAGCCATATGCTGCCTTCAGGACTACAACCACTGAAGAGGCATTATGTGAGTATGCCTAACAGTTCAGTAGAATGCTGATCAGACAACATGCACTGTAAAGTTTCATGACTACCTGTTCATAGTACATTTAGCATCATCCTAACTTTTGCCAAACTCATTTAACACATCTTCACTCTGTGACTTTGTCTTTCTTGGGATGCAGAAAGAAAATGCACAGCCTAGTTCTGCATCCTGCAGATTTAGAACTATGCAATAACACTATTTTAATCAACTACTTTCTTTAATCCATCCATCCTTATTATTGATTAGGCATATGGAAAACAAAATCATGTATTAAGGAAGCCAGCTTTGTGGAAGAACTCTGAAACACACATTTTAAAAGTTTTACATTTACGTAAATAATTTTGTCAAACAAATATAGCAGAGTAGATAGAACTATTGCTTGAGTTTTATTTTGACAGAAAAGCTGCATTTAAGAAGACAGCAACAATTAGATATAGGTAGATGCGTCTCTGAAAAGCGTTTTCAGATGTCATGCTCTGATTCCTGAAAGTCTTAAAGATGGCAGAAGTGTACTTGTGTGTTTTAAGTGAATGCAAGAATGAAAGCAAATAATAGATAAAACATGTAGTATGTCACTGCTCATTTCCTCATGGAACAATAGTGACACCTTCTGGTCACTTAAATCCCAAGCTCACCTGTGCATACTCCAGAAGAGCCTCTTATAATGCACTATTCCCATTTAAAAATAATGCAGAACTGGTTTGGGTTTCCCCATACAATGTATTTCCCAAAGTCACTGTAGGCCATTATATGATAAAGAGAAATTAAGCCTAAATTTCTTGTTTATTCACATATACTGCTGTTACAACCACCTGCATAATGACCAGACATGAGAGCAATGATCTTCATGGAGGACCAAAACCTGTTCTATTTAAATCTACTCGGTATTTTTGTAGATATACTGGCAGCAGGAGGACTATTTGCACCCTGAGTAAGTGCCACCGTCTGGTTAAAAGTGAATGCTATAGGTTAAAGCACAGGTGTCAAAGATGTGGCCTGCGGAGCTGCTTGTGGGTATTGGACTGGATCCATACACTGCATACTTGGAAGGGGCTCCTGGGTCACAAGGTCCAAACCTGTGCATTCTCAGGCACTCATTTATCCAAGGAATACCCCAATCACCACTTCAGACCCTCACACAAAACCATATAAGGCACAATCCCAAAAGCATTAAGAACACCCCATAATATGTCAATGGTAAAAGCAGAGACAAGGGCGCAGCCACTGCAATGACAGAGGAAGTAATCGGCTATTATGCGTTTAGAAAATTCTAGGAAAAATATCACGCTTTACACAACAAAGGAAGAGAAGCCATCCCCCCACCCACCCCACACACACAGTTCAGTCCAATCTGACATAAAAAGATCTCTATTCCCTTACCATTCTTACCAGCTTTTCTTTGAACTGGCTCCAGTTCAAGTTAATCTTTTTTGAACACTACTAACCAGAACAGCACACTGTATTTTAGATGGGGTATCACTAATTCCTTGTATGGCACTAGTACCAACATGATCTACTCCGTATACCTTACCTGAATCAGCCTAGCACTTTCACAGCGGCTCCACCTACAAATCAACTAATACACATAGGTACCTCTTTTCCTAAATTGTCTCCAGTCTTATCCTTATCATGTGTTAAATGAACCTAAAATGTGAGTAATCGCACATTCAAGCAGTGAAACACATGCTAAGCATACTCATATTGTAGCACACTTACATTACTATGTATCATATTAAGTAAGCATGTTCCAGCTATTGTCGAACTGCTCCACAGACATATTACAAGCAACTTGGGGTCCTCACCCAGCCATGACATCAGCCAGATGCCAGCAGCTCCAAAGGGTCCTGTGGCTGGGACCAACAACCAGCTGACTAAGTCTGAACTGGGACTGGCACTACAGTGGAGCCAGTTCAAGACTGGTGCAGTGCAGGGGCTGGAACTGACAATCAGCAAGCTGTGCATGTTAGAGATCATTACAAACATTATCATGCAACTGCAATTGTAAACATTACCATGCAATTAGAACATATTCTAATTTTAATACTGCAAAGACTTAACATGTGCTAAAGGGTCACATGATACAAGGCCCTTAATATTGTCCACATATTTCATGAGGACATGTCCTAGTTCCATTACCAAGGCAGCTGATAAAAATGTTAAACAGGATGGTTGTGTCCAGATGAACACAGACGTGTGGTATATGGCGCTGCAGACCTGTCTATGGCACCACATACCGCACATGCAGGCATTCTTTGTGCAACTACCTTGCCATGCCAAAACAAAACAAAACAGGGTGGTGCATGTGGTGGCAGTGCATGCAGCCCAAAACTGGAACCTGGCTGGCCAGAGGCACATTCTGCCCAGTAGCCAGGCTTCCTGCTGCAGGAGTGCCATGGCTGCAGCTCCCTGAGGCTCCTATACCCTAGATAAGGCTGCTGGAGCCAGCAACTGTCACACAGTTGCTGGCCCCAAACTCCACTACCCCACCCAGGGTAACTTGCTGTGCACCAGAGTATGCATGGCACAGGCATTCCCCAGGCACAAGGTGGGTTGTTGCTGCTTGTCCCTGGAGAAACAAATGTGAGCTCTCATCTGAATGCAGCTGATAGGTCCTAAGACTGATCCCCAAGGAATACCATTACTCTCTTGTCAAACAGCTCACCTGCCAACATTAGTAGTATGAATATTATATTATCAACATTTGCATTTTAATTTTTTTATAACTGAATCTCTAAGAATGAAAACAGAAACAACAAGATTTACCTTCTTCCAAAAACTGAATATCAGAGGTGTCAAGATTATGATCCATTTCAAACAGCTGTTTTCCTGAAAGGCATAAATATAGGAAAAAATGAAGAGGAACAGCTTGGAATACATTCACTAAAACTTTGCAAAGGAGAAATTAGCATGTGTATTCAGAATTCTAATGACTGAAGCCATAATTTTTGGGCCTCTGGTATTTTAGGAATACAGACTAGAAAAGACCTCTTGGGACACTGTTTCCAGTTTCTGCATTCTTAGGCAACTATTTATGGAAAGATTCCCATCCCCATTTCCCAGCCCCTTCCAAAAAAGCCACATGCAAGCCTTGCACACAACTACAGGACAGAAAACCTAAAACACTAAAAGTATTCTATAACGTGTTATAACTGAAAACAAGAAAAATGAGGGCACTGCCAGTGCTCTGCCATTCCAACAACAGAGAAGTGTCCCAGTCAAAAATCCCTAGTTTTAGTTGGGGGCAGGGGAAACTGATCACCTCCACAAGAAGCCAATATGATTTATGAGGGGAGGGAGGTGGGGAGGAAACCTAAAAACCTCCCTGGTCCCTGATCTCAACCAGCGAACGCTTTGATATATGAAACAGCTGAGCACATAAGCACTGCAAAAGAATTAGTTCTATACATCAACATGGGGACTGCAAACTCATGTTTCCACGTAATACACGTGCCAATTGGGAAACCAACTTATGTGATGCTTGGTTACAACTGCATCTCTTTTGCATAATGAAGGATTAAGCTTTTCAGGCAGGTGCTGTCCATGTCTATGGGCTTTCTTCCCTGGAAGGTGACATGGAGACCTGTAAAATGGCTTTATGAAAGAGTTAAATGTAGCCCAAGTGGAATCTATACTATAATCCTTTAGTATAAAAACAATTTCTTGGCCACATGGTTTTGTTCTTTGCCATACAGGTCTGGTAAGATGGCAAGCCCAAGGAGAAAGTCTTAAAGTCATACCACTTAATTTATTTTTTCCTGCTTGCTCCTCTTCTTTCATTTTTTTCCTTTTTAATTCTAAGAGCTCTGTATCAAATTTTGCTTTCCAGCTTAGGAAATTCTCAATTGTAACAGGAGTGCCATGGAAACGTTCCTAAGAAAGAGGGGGGAAAAAAGTTTGTTAATACAGCTCAGCAATATAATAATGAAAAAAATAATATTCATTTCATGGTTGGAGTTACTGGGTGCCATAACTACCAAGCTTCAGCTTAAAAATCAGGTATCTTTTAGCAAAGATGACATATTTGGTTACTTTTTTTCCCCCTCACCCGAGAGCTATAAAATGGATGCGATTGCCACAAATCCTAAGCGTCTTTGGACCTGTAATATAATAAAGGTAAGAAACTAAAGGTAATGCACTGGTAGGCAAAACATCTTACCAGTGATTTAAGTCGTGTCACAAAACATGTAGATGAATGCTAGGGTGAATATAAAGAAATATGCTTTGTGTACAAACATCTGCTGTGAAAACACTTATTCTAGGAAGTATCTACACCACAGATTAAGAGAAATTATCTTCATATGTCTCTCCTCCATTACTATGGAGGGAGAGAAAGTAATTATTCAGTATGCCACCAGTCTTACTATGAGCATGACCCTACTGTACACTGCCTACAACCATGGCTCCAGCTACCTACCTTCACTTTGGGGCTTTCCTGGCATTCCTGGAGTGCATCGTGCATGGAGAAGCCCCAGAACCAAAGCTTACACAATGTGTGGGATTTCAGAACTTCAACACGCTTTGCTGTGTTAAGGAAAAGGGAAACTCAAGAATATAAGTGGGAAAAGACTACAAGTGGTAGGATATTGAGTCCTAAGCCTTATAGCTCTCAGTAGAAAGAAGCAAGGACCTAGTGATGGTATCTACCATAACATACCCTGAGAATGAAAACAGCAACACTAGAGGCAAAGAGAAATAAGCTAAAAAATAGTGCCTTCCTCATTCTGGATATTAGGGTGTGGAAAGCTTCCTCTTCAAGTTGATCTACCCAAAAATAGGAGCACAGGCAACTGCCCTCTTCTTGGTAGACTCCGCATTAGGAGGGGAGACTAGCAACTATGCTTCAATTTACAATAGCTGGCACGCTCCTCCCAGGCACTGTCAGACATCTACTAATACAACACAGAATGCTCTAGTATGCCCTTTCCAGCTGCTTAAGATAGGGGCAACAAAGACAGTGGCATAGAAAGTGGTTATCCTAAACAGATAATCTTTAACTAGATTAAACTAACTCCATCAGTGCTAAACTAAGTGCTAAACTCAGGCACTAAACTAAGTAGAGAAAGCAGAGAATCTGCCCCAGTACTTTTAAGCATTGCCAGAAACCATCATACTTCCAGTAAAACTCAGAACAGTTTAATTTTTAAAGTGCAGTATTAAGTTAGTAAATGCTCTAGTGAGTAAAAGTTTAATTCAGTTCGTAGCTAATTCAGGAATTTTGCCTTTGGATCAAACATCTGGGATATTAGCGTTATTAAATCAACCCTAAGTGCCCATATCAGTTATAGCAAGGGTGACAAAAGTCACTTGTTCCCCCTCTTCTCCCAGGCTGGTCTGGACTGCAGGACTCCTTGCAAGCTGGATCTAGACCCACTTCCAGCAGCTGGGAGAATGGTGTTAAGTGTTTATTAAGGATGTGCAAAGCAGGCCCTATTCAATTCGGATTCAGCCTGAATCAGAGACACTGATTCAATTAATTGATTTGGATCACTGTCCCCGATTCGATTCAGTCGAATCCGAACCTGAAGATTTGATGCTGATTTGGAGAATCAGTGATTCGGCCATAGACACAGTTTAAAAAGTTTTTTCTACATACCCTGAGGTACCAGCATGGCTTGTGAACACTGCGATGCTGGGGCAGATGAAGCGTCCCAAATGAGTATGGGGGGGGCCTTCCACGTGCTCAGAGGTGAACCAGGAAGTGGACCAGAAACTACTTCCGGTCCACTTTCAGGTCCGCTGGGGAGCCCCCTGCACTCCCCCAGCTTGGCGATAGGCCACAGGAGGACCCCATGTGCCACCCCCCAGACCCAGGAGGCACAAGTTGCCAAGCCAGGGGGACACAGGGGGTCCCCCACACACTCCCCAGCAGACCCAGAATTGGCCCAGAAGTGCTTCTCATTCCAATTCTGGGTCTGCTGCTGAGTGCACTGGGGAGCCTCCTGCACTCCTGTGGCTGTGGGATGCTTCATGTGCCCCAGCATCGCAACATTCATGAGCCACCTGCTACTTAGAGGTATGTAGAAAAAACATTTAGGGCTCTGTCTATGTCTGAATCGCTGAATCTTTCCAAATCTCTCCGAACCAATTTAGAGAGCTTAAAGGGTCCTCCAATTCGATTGGGAGATTCAGGCACCAAATCGGGCCAAATCTCCACCAAATTGAATCGGGGCCAAAGCTTTGCACAGCTCTAGTGTTTACCACCACGGTCCCTGAGCCACTTTGGCAGAATTAAGCCGTGCAGCTCCATGGGCAAACATTGCTCACCCCACTATCCCCCAAAACACACCCCCGATGGGGCTCTCTACCTTGGAATCCCAACTCCAAATTCCAGGCTCCTTCAGGATCCAGATAACAGTTTCATGGTCTGTGTGTTTGATGCCCCTGAATTACAGGAAACCATACTCACTTTTTCTGCTTCTTCTGCTTCTCTTTCTTTCTGTTTCTTTTCCTCTTCTATTCGTGTTTTTATGTGATCTACTATTTCATTTAATTTTTCTTGTACAGCAGACACTAGAGTGAAGATCATTACCATCCCCAAGTTTTCTTCTACCTGTAACATAAAAGAAAGACATTTCAGAGGTTTACTAGTTCAGCAATTTATGAATAAGGACACACCCACTTGGAAAACACTATGCTTAGACCTGCAGCCATGGAAGTCATATTACTAAGCTGCCTTGTGCCAGTTTAAAACAAAAATGTTTGCAAAAAAATATATTTCAGAGGTTTTAGGCCAGTTAAAGTGATTCTGAGATAAGTATTGACATTTTGTAGATTACTGATATTTTCCTGGATCAAAGAAAGACAAAGGTGAAACAAATACGATCATCACCGTAGGTGCTAAAACCATGGTGCCTGGAGATAGTGGATGCCAAGGGCTCCTTTTCTTGAATAGTATATTCATTGTGAAACGATATATACATAGGCTAGGGAGATGCATTAACCTTTTCAATAGTAAAGCAGCAGGGTCTTAACAGAAAGGGGATTGGCAAGGTGTTGCTAACTGAAAAAGCATTTACAAAAAAAGAAGGAGTTCTAAAGCACAAGTTAATTAGTCACAAATCCCTGGTAGAAGCTAGTTTCTCTTCCACAAGCCAATGCAGGAGAGAAAGGTATCTCTATGAACTGTTATTAGAACCAAGGATGAGAAACACATGCTAGGATGGTTTTTCTAACAAACCTGGCAGTAAGGCCCCTGTCTTAATTTTAGTTTCTT
>NW_017728918.1:93927653-93934759 GCF_001723895.1 Crocodylus porosus | reverse complement strand
GGCTGGTCTGGACTGCAGGACTCCTTGCAAGCTGGATCTAGACCCACTTCCAGCAGCTGGGAGAATGGTGTTAAGTGTCTATTAAGGATGTGCAAAGCAGGCCCTATTCAATTCGGATTCAGCCTGAATCAGAGACACTGATTCAATTAATTGATTTGGATCACTGTCCCCGATTCGATTCAGTCGAATCCGAACCTGAAGATTTGATGCTGATTTGGAGAATCAGTGATTCGGCCATAGACACAGTTTAAAAAGTTTTTTCTACATACCCTGAGGTACCAGCATGGCTTGTGAACACTGCGATGCTGGGGCAGATGAAGCGTCCCAAATGAGTATGGGGGGGGCCTTCCACGTGCTCAGAGGTGAACCAGGAAGTGGACCAGAAACTACTTCTGGTCCACTTTCAGGTCCGCTGGGGAGCCCCCTGCACTCCCCCAGCTTGGCGATAGGCCACAGGAGGACCCCATGTGCCACCCCCCAGACCCAGGAGGCACAAGTTGCCAAGCCAGGGGGACACAGGGGGTCCCCCACACACTCCCCAGCAGACCCAGAATTGGCCCAGAAGTGCTTCTCATTCCAATTCTGGGTCTGCTGCTGAGTGCACTGGGGAGCCTCCTGCACTCCTGTGGCTGTGGGATGCTTCATGTGCCCCAGCATCGCAACATTCATGAGCCACCTGCTACTTAGAGGTATGTAGAAAAAACATTTAGGGCTCTGTCTATGTCTGAATCGCTGAATCTTTCCAAATCTCTCCGAACCAATTTAGAGAGCTTAAAGGGTCCTCCAATTCGATTGGGAGATTCAGGCACCAAATCGGGCCAAATCTCCACCAAATTGAATCGGGGCCAAAGCTTTGCACAGCTCTAGTGTTTACCACCACGGTCCCTGAGCCACTTTGGCAGAATTAAGCCGTGCAGCTCCATGGGCAAACATTGCTCACCCCACTATCCCCCAAAACACACCCCCGATGGGGCTCTCTACCTTGGAATCCCAACTCCAAATTCCAGGCTCCTTCAGGATCCAGATAACAGTTTCATGGTCTGTGTGTTTGATGCCCCTGAATTACAGGAAACCATACTCACTTTTTCTGCTTCTTCTGCTTCTCTTTCTTTCTGTTTCTTTTCCTCTTCTATTCGTGTTTTTATGTGATCTACTATTTCATTTAATTTTTCTTGTACAGCAGACACTAGAGTGAAGATCATTACCATCCCCAAGTTTTCTTCTACCTGTAACATAAAAGAAAGACATTTCAGAGGTTTACTAGTTCAGCAATTTATGAATAAGGACACACCCACTTGGAAAACACTATGCTTAGACCTGCAGCCATGGAAGTCATATTACTAAGCTGCCTTGTGCCAGTTTAAAACAAAAATGTTTGCAAAAAAATATATTTCAGAGGTTTTAGGCCAGTTAAAGTGATTCTGAGATAAGTATTGACATTTTGTAGATTACTGATATTTTCCTGGATCAAAGAAAGACAAAGGTGAAACAAATACGATCATCACCGTAGGTGCTAAAACCATGGTGCCTGGAGATAGTGGATGCCAAGGGCTCCTTTTCTTGAATAGTATATTCATTGTGAAACGATATATACATAGGCTAGGGAGATGCATTAACCTTTTCAATAGTAAAGCAGCAGGGTCTTAACAGAAAGGGGATTGGCAAGGTGTTGCTAACTGAAAAAGCATTTACAAAAAAAGAAGGAGTTCTAAAGCACAAGTTAATTAGTCACAAATCCCTGGTAGAAGCTAGTTTCTCTTCCACAAGCCAATGCAGGAGAGAAAGGTATCTCTATGAACTGTTATTAGAACCAAGGATGAGAAACACATGCTAGGATGGTTTTTCTAACAAACCTGGCAGTAAGGCCCCTGTCTTAATTTTAGTTTCTTTAGTGCAGCAGGACTTCTATATATTCTATTTAACTAAAAATACAACTAATTTCCTTTAGTAGGAAGTCTGAAAAATCAGAAACCTTATTTATGCTAATCTATTGAATTCAACTAAAGTAAATTCTGCTAAGCAAGGGTTGGGAAATATGGGAGGAATTAATGCACACACAGTCAGCATTTTTACATACAGTCAACATTTTTGTCAGTATGAACAGCCATTCATTTCTCTAGCTGAAAATTTCTGGGAACTTCTGGGGCAATCCTTTGTGGGGAGCAGCAGCTGCTCCATTCCTCCCAGTCCACTGTGGGGAGTGGAGCAGTGGGGAAAAGTTGTCTGCACTGAGAGGGGAAAGGAGGAACTAGTCTGGGGAATCCCAGGGAGCAGCCATTGTTCCTCTCCTCATGGTCTTCAGCAGGAGAGGAAGCAGCAATGCAATGCTTCCTATGAGCTCCCCAGACTGGAGTCCTACCTGGGCTGGGGAAGGAAAGGGGGAAGCTGCTGCTTGATTCCTTCTATTGAGCATACAGGCATTCATTCTAGCAAGAAAAACTCTAGCAAAAGGGAGATCTTCCAGGTATCAGCCTCAAAGATCTTTCTCCTAGATGGGGCATACTTCCTCTGGAAGGAAGTACACAAAAACTTGTTCACTGGTTCTCTACCAGTAGACCAGCACTTCTCCTGGCAGAAACATAATGCCTGTATCTGGCCTGTTTCAAATATTTATGAACTGTGGACCTTGCAATAGGCATCGAATTTATCCTACTTTAATTCTACCTTATTCATAGACTGCAAGGCTGGAAGAAACCTCGGGGGATCATCGGGTCCAGCCCCTTTACACCAGGCAGGAAAGAGAACAGGGTATCAGGTGACCCCAGCAAGGTGACCGTCCAGGCTCCTCTTGAAGATTCCATGGTAGATGATTGCACCGCCTCTGAAGAGAGCCTATTCCACAGTCTAGACACCATGGCTGTGAAGAAGTTTTTCCTGATGTTGAGTCTGAAACTGTCTTCCAGGTGTCTGTGGCCCTTACTTCTAGTTTTCCACAAGGGTGCCCTGGTGAACAGTTGTTCACTGAGCCCTTGATGTATGCCCTGACGTAGCGGTAAGCTGCCATGAAGTCCCTTTTCAGCCTTCGCTTTTTCAGGCTGAAGAGTCCCAGATCCCTCAGCCTTTCCTCATATGGCTTCCTATGCAAGTCTCTGATCATACGGGCCCTTCACTGGACTCTACTGAGCTTTACCATATCCTTGTTGAAGTGCAGCGCCCAGTACTCCAGTAGCGGTGTCACCAATGCTGAGTACAGTGGAAGAATCACTTCCCTAGTTTGCTTGAGATGCATCGATTGATGCATGTGAGGGTATTATTTGCCCTGTTGGCTACAGCATCTGCCAGCTCATATTCATACTGCGGTCTGTTTTCACCCCCAGGTCCCTTTCATTCATGGTGCTGGTGAGTTTGGCATTACTAAGCCTGGATGTTTGTACAGATGAAGCACTTTACATTTCTCAATGTTGAATTTCATTTGATTCCAATGCGCTCAACTTGCTAGTTTAGGTCCGCCTGTATCTGCAGCCTATCCTCAAGCATGACCCCACTTCCCCATAATTTCGTGTCATCCATGAACTTGGCCAATGAGCTCTTTACACCCCCCCTACTCATGTCAAAATCATTGATACAGGTGTTGAAAAGCACTGGACCAAGTACTGACCCCTGAGGGACACCACTGGCCTCTTCTCACCAAGATGACACAGATCTGTTCATTAGAACTCTCTGGGTCCTACCCTGCAACCAGCTCCCTATGCACCTAGCTGTCTCACAGTTAAGCCCACAGTCCTCCAATTTTCTCATGAGAACATCATGGGATACCAGTAACTAGATCAAAGGCCTTTTGGAAGTCAAGGCATACAATGTCAACCTCCTCTCCCTTATCCAGGTGGTGAGTTACCTGATCATAAAAGATGAGGTTGGTAAAACAAGACCTGCCTGCAATGAAGCCATGCTGGTTGTCATTCAAAATCCTACCTTCTGCAAGCCTATTGTATATAGACTCCTTGATGATTTTTTCCAGGATCTTCCCTGGAATAGAAGTTAGGCTGACTGGCCTATAGGTCCTCCTTCCATCCTTTCTTGAAGATGGGCACAACACTGGCCCTCTCCCAGTCTTCAGGGACCCCTCTGGAGCACCATGAATTTTGGAAAAGTTTTGCCAGTGGTCCTGTGATGACTTCGGCCAGCTCCTTCAGCACCCTTGGATGAAGTCAAGTCCTGTTGACTTATATATGTTTAATTTATTCAAATGATCACACACCACTTGTACAGTAATAGTAGGATGGCAGTCATTCCTACCCTGCTCATTCTGTACCCACTCTGGCATGGTTTTTCCCTTGGCCCGTTGAAAGACCAAAGAAAAATAGTTATTCAGGAGTTCATTTTTCTCCCGAGTGCTGGTAACCAGCTGTCTTGAGTTGTTAAGCAGTGATCCCACACTCCCATTTGTTTTCCTTCTGTTCCTTACATACCTAAAGAAGGACCTTCTTGTTGTCCTTGCCTCTCATTGCTAATTTTAGTTCAGTTGCCACCTTAGCCCTTTGAATCTGTTCCCTACAAGTGCGGGCCATTGTTGTATAGTCCTCCTTGGGGCATGCCCCAAGCTTCCATTGTTTGTACACCTTTCTTCCTTTTTAAGAGGACCATGATTCCCCTGTTTAGCCAAGAGTGTTTCCCAGCTCTTTTGTTACCTTTCCTCTATGTGGGAATGGACTTCCTTTGTGCTTTGAGGATCCTGTCTTTAAGGAACGACCAAACTTCATACACTCCTTTCATCTTCGGCTCCTGGTCCTGCAGCCCTTTCCCTACTAGTGACCCAAGTTTGTTGAAATTTGCATTTCTGAAATCCAAAACTTCAGTCCTGATATCTAATTTGTCTGCCCTAAGACGGCCAGTGAACATGCTGATTTCACTGTCCAAGCTACCTTCTATTTTTATGTTGGTCACCAGGGCATCCCCCTTGGCCAGGACCAAGTCTAGAATAGCATTATCTCTGGTTGGCTTGTGCACCTCCTGAGTCGGGAAAAGCTCTTCAATGCAGGTCAAGAAGGAATGCGACCAATCCAACTTAGCTGAGTGTTGCCCCCAAGAGATATCTGGATAACTCAAGTCAGCCACGACAACCATGTCCTGTGATTGTGTGGCCTCTGCCAGTTCTCGGGCGAACTCTGGATCAAGCTCCTCCCCCTGGTTTGGTGGTCTGTAGTATATACCTACAGTCAGGTAGGTATATAGGCCTCTTATTTAACATGATCAACTAAATCAACATTTCACTGCCATTTCTAAAGCTTTTATATACATATATATATTTTTTATGTGACTGAACCATCTCTTCTTATGGCATGTTATGGTATTTTATTTGATATAGAGAGAGCAAACTTTTCTATATAAATAAATACATACACACACAAAATTCAAACTGCTAAGTAATCTAGACTATATATATATATATAAGCAAAGGAACTAGCAATGAAATATTGATCAAGTTGACTCTGTTAAACAAGATAGACAGACAGATAGATAATAAAATGCCATAAGAAGAGTTCACTTTATATATATAATTCTAGATCGCTTAGCAACTTGAATCTGGTTTTGCAGACTCAGTGCCAGTCAGCCCCTACAACAGTAAATAAAATATACACTTTCTGGTTGTGGTAGATGTCAGTGCTTAGTGTCCTTGGTTCGCCTCTCAAACCAATGAATGCTGAAATGCCATCAACAGGAGTCTATACATACTTGTATTTCCATACCTGTTGCTCTAGTAGTTTTAATATGTCTGTGACATCATTATCTTCAAGGTTATCTTGGGAGACGATTTCATAAAGTGGAGTTTCATCTGGATAATTTTGTCTGTACGTAAATTTAAGGGTTGTCTGGACAGCTAGAGTATAGAAAAAGAAAAAGGCAATCTTAGCATGGACTACTTCAAACTTCATCAGTATTAATTTTTAAAACTTAAATCTAGTGCATTAACTAAGATCATTAACCCACAATATAATTTAAAATAACAAAACTAATACCATAATGGAACTTTATAATGTAGGAGTCTTATGCCAAAGTAAACGTCAGAGGTCACATATAACACTCTGCATGTATTGGCTATTTATATTGTTTTAAAAATACTCCAAGTTTTTTTATCATTTTTATCTTCAAGGAACTTTAGAAGCAGTAAGCAGTCTGTGCAAAACTCCAATGAAACACTGAAATTGTGTAAGCAAAGCCCCTTTTTAAAAACTGAGGGCATTATAATGTGGGGACAGATCCAATAGCATCTAAAAGTTGGACAACACACCACTTAATTTGTAGATGCCTGGTGAAGATGCTCTCTATAAAATGTAGAACCAACAAATCAGATCTAGAAGTTGAGACACTGGGAGGAGCTGAAGCTCACTCAATCTGGAGCTAACCTACAAGGAAACCCTGAGCTAACCTACAAGGAGACCCACAGTAAATTACTGTGTTTACCTGAGTTTAAAATGATCCCCCAGTGATTAGATTCTATTAATACATTTCCAACTCTAGAATCTAATTATTGGAGGATCATCTTAAACTCATCTCCCCCCACCCCCCACACAGCGGGGGGACAGGCAATAAGCAGTAATGGGGCATGCAGTAGAGGGGTAATGAAGGAGGCAGCAAGGGGGCAAATGTGGGGGGAGGCATAGAGCTTGTCCCCTGACACCTGTCCCCCTCCCAATTACCCACCTTGTGTCTGTCCCCCACAGCCTCAACCCACTCCTTTACCTGTTTTGTGCCTGCCTCCCTCCACTTCCCCGCTCTGTGCTGCTTCTGCCCCTCAGACTAGATGATCTATTCAGGTCCCTTCTGACCCCTACCTACTATGAAACTATGAAGCTGCCTATCCTGTGCTGCCTCATATTCAATTGTAAGACAAAAAGCTTTTCCTCCCTATATTAAGTGGGGAAAAACCTCCTTTTTAATTGAATCACTATAGTAAATGCCAGACCTCAAACGCTTTACTCAGGACTGGCCAAGTTCGCCAATGACACCAAACTTTGGGGCAAAGCATCCACGCCAGAAGATAGGCGGGTGATCCAGGCTGACCTGGACAGGATCAGCAAATAGGCGGATGAGAACCTGATGGTGTTTAACACCGAAAAATGCAAGGTTCTCCACCTTGGGAAGAAAAACCTGCAGCATCCTTATAG
>NW_017728918.1:93906413-93927088 GCF_001723895.1 Crocodylus porosus | reverse complement strand
GGTTCAAGCACCTACATCGAACACCTTCAAGAGTAAATTGGATGCTTATCTTGCTGGGATCCTGTGACCCCAGCTGACTTTCTGCCCTTTGGGCAGGGGGCTGGACTCAATGATCTTCTGAGGTCCCTTCCAGCCTTAATGTCTATGAAATCTATGGATACACTCTGAGTTTTTAGTCCCAAAATGTCCTGAAGGTAAGTGCACAAGCACTTGCATACAAGTCATTTTCTTTTTTTTTTTCTTTTTTGCATGTGGCCCTAAAATGATTTGCCTAGGCTAAAAAGTGGGTTAACATAAAATATAAGGTTAGAAATTAATTGTTGACCACAACAGAAAACCAAGAGTATTACTTGTGGCAATCCGTGACAAAGCCTATTTATACAAGTGTTTAATATGCAAATACCTTAGTCTATGCTAGCATGATAATGAGGTACAAAGTGACTACAAAGCTATAATATGAAGACAGTCTGAACAGTGCCCAGCTGATTAAACTCAGAAGCTTTTTGGAGTTGTGTGGATTTATATGTTGGAGTAAGTTATTATGTTACATAGATTGTTGTTTTACTGATTAAAGGCCTACTCCTGCTCTTTTTGTCTTTAGTGAAAGCAGAATTATGCCTCAGAGTAGGGCTGTCCAAGCCTACGAGAGTTTAAAATGCAGGCTGTGAGGCTTACTGGTGGAGTTCTGGAACCCAGGGAATAATGCTGCCACTTTTCTTCCTCCACGCTTGCTGGCTGCTGAATTCAAAGTCTTCTGTTGCTGCTCACAACTCAAATCAGAAAAAGGGGATAAGAGGGCAGGGGAGCAAGCAGATTCAAAGATTCATAGATGTAAAGGGCTGGAAGGGATGTCACAAGATCATCAGTCCAGCCTCCCTGCGTTTGGGAAGGAAAGACTGCTGGTATCAGCTGACCTGAGCTAGGTGAATGCCCAGACATTTTTTAAAGATTTCCAGAGTAGGTGATTGTACCATCTCTCAGGGGAGTCTGTTCCAGACTCTAGACATTTGAACTGTAAAGAAGTTTTTACTTATGTCCATTTATCCCATGGGTTCTGCAGCTGTGTCAGTCAGCCCCTGCCCAGTCACTGGAGATAGGTCATCCAAGAAGCCCCATGGTCCAGATCTGGTCTCCTGGGCTAAGTACAAACAGTCAAAAACTTGAGGCTGAATCAATTTAATCTTTGCAGGTTAGTCTAAGCTGCATAGAGTGAATGGATAAGCAAGTGAACAAACATTTACTTTTGATTCTGGAAATGCAACCACATGCCTGCGGTGGCCCAGGCCAGAAGCTGGGGGGTGCTACAGCACGTTTCCCTGCTAGGCTGGAGCAGACCCCTTGCGCCAAGACTTATCTGCCCACCCTGCACAGAGGAGTTTGCAGGGGAGGTACAAAGCATCCTGGGATGGTAAGGGACTGTGAGTTAACTTGAATCTGGAAGGGATCAGGGACAGAAGTTCAATAAACTGATTTAATCGAAATCAGTTAAGACTGATACTACACCCATCCAGGTTTATCGTAAATCGGTTCTGATCATTTTGAAAGCAGTTTATGTGCACTGAATTTTTGTTGTGTTACAGATTTGAATCACTTTGTAATCACTTTGTGTGTAATTTCTGTCTTTAGCCCTGGGCTCAATAAATAATAAATTAGACAGCCCTGCCTTAGTGAAAAAAATCCTATGTTTCTAGTACTGACTATAAACTATGCTCTTAAAATACCAATCACCAAGAAATTGCTCTAACTGAACCAAGAGAACATACCAAGAGTCAGAACACTCAACTAACAGATGTAGAAAGAAATTGCAAACTCTGCCAGCTCCCTCACCATCTTTTCATTCTTTCTTTGTTATCTTTACAAGTTTATTTGCTTTGAGGCTGCTACAACACCTTTCATTTCTGATACCATGCTACCAATCATATTCACATTCCTGAAACTTAGGCCTTATATCTGGCCTACAACTGTATTTGCAAGTCAGCAACTGCATTTTCAATCTCAATATCCAAGTCAGAGGGACATAATGATTTTTCACAGATTACTGCAAAATATGCCCAAAAAGTATACCTTAGAAAACAGTGGGCAGGTACAAGAGGGAGTATTTTGAAACACAGCATGTAATTTTTAAAAAACTATACTTACTTTCATCATTCTCTCCTGCTTCAGATGTCACAGTTATAGTGAAACACGTTGGGTTTTCTGATAACACTGTAAAAAAAAAAAAAAAAGGAAATGAAACAGCTTAAGTCTAACACCTTTCCCTCACAATAATATCGGTGATACTTTACTTCTATCATACTTTGCTTCATTCATTAGAACTATATTTCTCACTGTAAAAGGGGCTGAAGAAGCCCTT
This sequence comes from Crocodylus porosus, assembly GCF_001723895.1. NCBI lineage: Eukaryota > Metazoa > Chordata > Crocodylia > Crocodylidae > Crocodylus > Crocodylus porosus. Next base: position 93,924,735 of record NW_017728918.1, on the reverse strand, counting down.
AATATAATGCATAGTCTTTTCCCCCACTGTTACCCATACGTTAAATATCTGAAGTGCTTTTCTAATTCTAGTGTTACACACATCACCATTCTAATGTAAAATTTCTGTCCACCAAAAGACAACAAAAACACATTGCAGGTCTAATGATTAAATTATTCTCTGTGAAGCAGATATATTTTTTACTTAAAAAAAAAAAAATCAGGCTGCCAGCTTGTCTTAAATGAAAATATTTGTTTTAATTTTAAGAAGGATGCTCAGCAATCCTACAAAGTAAAAACAGATGTTGATTTTCACAAGGATCTCATGTGGGGCAATGGGCGTGTCTATCTGTAAGCTCCGCAGTCTGGTACCAAACAAAATCTTCAAATACTCACTGAGCCAGTTGTCTCTTTTTACCCAGAAACACTTCAGGGTCCAAGACCTGACAAGCATCCCCTCATAATCCTGAAAGATCTACAGCTTGATGCAAGGCTGCATCTATGCCTTGTACCAACACAGATGCAACCCAGTCACTTACACACAAGCCTTGAAGCCCAAAGTCGAATGAGCTGCAACTGATCCAAACTGAGTGAATACCAGCTACATGTGCAAAGTAGGTATCATGATAAAAAGCTCCAGCCAGCCCAAAAGTGTGTACTAACTGTACAGTTGGTTGCTATCAAACTCTAATCTGCATGTGTAGCAGGGTCTCCCCTATGGCCTGGAGCCCCAGGAGCAGACAGAGCTCCCAACCACAGGGGTACACCACACACCCAACCTACAACCCCACAGCGAAATCCCTGGCAGACATAATTCCTGCAGCTCAAAGGTTTTACGCACCCTCAAGGCTGGGAAATGGTGGTAGCTAGATCTCCCAGCTCCAGGGATGTGTTGGGCTCCCCGATGGCTGGAAGCCCCTCAGCTGTGAGGGTTCCAAGTTGCAGAGCTTGTGCCTTGCTGGTGTATGGATCTGCCTGCCTCTGTACTGGCAATAAGGCCTGACTGGATCTAATGTACAATCCCACAACCGCAGCTCTTGCCGTGCATGTGTAGTGCAGCAGGAAGCACAATGCATTCAATTCCACCATGTCTTTACCTGTACAGGTAGAAGGGACCTCAGGCTAGAAACAGAGAAGGAAGCCCAGACCAGGTGACACTGGGCACTCCTGACTCGTTTCCCTGGGCCAAGCACATGCCATGCCATCAGGGGCAGGGCAGGGGGCTGCATTATTGAGGGAAGTGATTTTTCCCCTCTGTTCAGGACTAGTGAGGTCACACCTGAAGTACTGTGTCCAATTTTGGGCCCCCCACTACACTACAGAATAGATGTGGACAAGTTGAAGAGAGTCCAGCAGAGGGCAACAAAAATGGTGAGGGAGCTGGGGGACATGGCTTATGGGGAAAGACTGAAGGAACTGGGCTTATTCAGTCTGAAGAAGAGAAGACTGTGGGAGGGATTTATTACTAGCCTTCAACCACCTGAAGGGTGGTTCCAGAAAACGATGGAGCTAAAACAGGGATGACCAATTATTTGGGCCTGAGGGCCACATAGGGAGTTTTGATGAGCTGTTGCAGGGGTGGTGACCCAGCCTGCATACAAAAACTCAACAAAACTCCCTATGGGGCTTAGTGGGTGGGAAAGAAGTGTTCGGGAGAAGGGCAAGCATGATCCGCTCCCTGCACAATAGCTTCTGGTGGGGCTGTTCCCAACATAGCTGCAGCCAGCCAGGCTCACACTGTCACCAGGAGGTAGAGGGAGCCCAGCAGCACCCAGCCAGCTGTAGCTGCAACAGGAACAGCCCCACCAGAAGCTGCGCACTTGCCAGGGCCCAGGCCAGCAGGGCTGCTCTTCTCCAGCTGTGGCTGATGCTCCTGTGTCAGTCATACCGCTCTGGACAGGGCGTGCAGCTTCAGCCAGGCAGCTCCTGCCCAGCACACGGGACCCTGGCGCTAGCTCCCGGCTGCCTTCGACCCACCGGGCACAATGAGCAGCCACCTGCGGGTGGGCAGTGGGTGGATGGCAGCCTGAAGCCAGATCCACCCACCCACCATATTTTGCCCACCCTTGAGCTAGACTGTTCTGGGCAGTGGCGGGTGACAGAAGGAGCAATAGTCTCAAGCTGCAGCAATGGAAATTTAGGTCAGATATTAGGAAAAAATATGTCCTCAGCAGGAGGGTAGTAACACAGTGACTGGCACAGGTTCCCCAGAGAGGTGATGCACTCTCCATCCTCAGAAGTTTTCAAGACCCCGCTAGACAAAACCTTACTGGGATGCTCTAGTAGGGGCTGGTCCTGCTTCTAGCAGGGGTTTGGGCTAGATGACCTCCTGGGATCCCTTCCAACCCTCATTTTCTACAATTCTCTGAAAAATAAATTGATTTCTAAAAAGTGACTAGAGCGGTTCCCTCCCTGACAGGTGTAGCTGCACTGAGCCCGCCTCACCCTGTGGACTCCCGCTCTGACTTAGCGGCAGGGGTGGCAGTTGGCGGCCTCCTGAGGTCCCGTCAACCCTCCTTCGCTCCGGCTGTACGAGGCCAGCTCCGCGCGCAGCCCCGCGAGGGAAGCGTGGGGCAGGCTCCCCTCCCCTTTCCCGTCCATCCCCGCCCAGCCGGGCCGCGGGGGCGGGGGCGAGGGCCAGGCCCGGGCCCCTAGGGGGTGCTGACCGGTGAAGGAATCCGGGTAGATGGACTCGAGCGCCTCGAGCTCGTTGCGCTGCTCCTCGCTGTAGTCGGTCATGGCCCCGCGCCGCCAGGGCAACTGTCTCCGTCAACTGCCCCCCGGAGCGGGGGGCGCGCGCGCGTGTGATAGCCCGGCGCGCGCAAGCGCACAAGGCACTCCCCGGCCAAGCGCGGGATGATGATGTAGCCGTTGGCCGGGGTTCTGCTCGAGACCGGGCAGGTGCAGGATAATGACGTACACAGTAGCTGGGGCTCTGCACTGGGCAGGGCAGGTGCGGGATGATGACGTAGAAAACTGCCAGGCTCCGCTGCAGACTGAGTGTCACAGCAAGGTGCCGGGCTGCCCGCTGGGGGCTTGTTTCTAACAGCGGTGTCAGGCGCGCGGTGATTACCGTATTTATACTATCTTTTCGGCCCTTGTGGGGTGTACCATTACTGGTAGTAAAAGTGTTCAAAACGTACAATCCTTCTCGAGGCAGCCAATTGGTGCTGCATATGCAAAGCCCAGGTCACCCTCAGGGAGGGTGAACCGATTTCGGGGTTTGCTATCCGTACTTCCTTATGGCCAGGGGTCCTGGTTTTCTCCGATTTAAAGAAATGCCCAATTTTCAGTTAAAAGAAAATAACCTCACATCCACATTTTTCCATGATTAGAACGTAATACCACTAATGTACAGATATAGATAAGAAGAAACACCACTAATACATAGGTATTTATAGCGGTGTTTCATTTTAATCACAGAAAAATGTAGATTTGGGGTTACTTCGTTTTAACTGAAAACTGGAGGGGGGGCATTAAATCAGAGACATTTTTCTTTAAGGAAAAATTGTGTGTTCTAAGCCAAATAAATTCCAAATTCATGAATCATTCAAGAACTATGTGGCCGTACTACTGGCAAACATCCTCCACCTGGGGCTTCAGATGTTTCCAAATCATTTGGCAAGCATCCTATGTGCAGGCCCAAGCCCAGAGGCTTGGGGTTCAGATGCCCCCAGGCTTTGCTTACCCTCAGGCACAGGGCTCAGGAGCAAACTAGGGAGGAGCCTCCCAGTTCCAAGGTCTCAGAATCAGTTTCCAGAACCCAGATGCACCCTGGGTTTTGCTTGCCCTCAGCTTCATCCTATTGGATTCCCTAGAAGTCAGAAAAGATCTAGCCTCAAGAGCCTTAAAATAATCATTGCATTGATCCAATGACTAAGAAATCAGGCAGAGGTGATCCCCTACAGCAGCATTAAAAAGTGTGTCAAAACCTAGTATTGTAATCGGTATTTTTAAAATTAGATTCTCTTAGACGTACTACCAGATGGATCCTGGCCTGGAATCTCTTTAACGGAAGGCGAGGCTACCTATTTAGTGCCCAGTACCCTGAAAGTGTTTCCCTGTCTTAGCAGATTTTATACTTGAAAACATTGGAGCGTCAGGCCAGAAAATTGTGGCAGTCACTGGAAAACCACATTATAGCACATGAAAAATTAGTCCTTCCAACCATGAAGAAAGCAGATACTCAATGAAGTTTTCACATAATAGATAACAAGCAGATAAAAGGACTGGGGAACAGTACAAGTTCAACACATCAGTCTAACCTGAACTGATATTAATTAAGTGTACCTTGCACAAGGTCTATCTTAGACCAGTCTAAAAATGGCACAAGCCACCTACATGTTCCAAACTTCTGTACAGTTACAGGTTTAGATAAATCTATGCTCACTTAGACTGGTCTAAGTGTAGCGTCTGTATGTGCCATGAATGGTGCTCCTATTAATACCTATGGAGGAGTTATTGGTTTTGCAGTACGTTGAAGTTTTCCCATCTTGCACCTCTTCCATGCGGCTGGTACAGGGGAGAATTTCTGATGTATTATTGTAAAATTGCATGCTAGCATTCAGTCAAGAAGAGTTTGGTTTTCCTCAGACAGGTTGTGATTTGGTCACCACAAATAAAGATCCTTCAAAAACAAACAAACAATCTGTTGCTTCTCAATGGCCATACTGGACATGTCTACACAAGATGCTTAATGCGCAGTAGCGTGTTGCAGCACAAACTGTACTAATATGCTACTACACAATATTATTAGGTGACTTTGCAGTAGCATCACTAAAAAAGCGTTTGCTGCTGCTACTGTGCAGTAACTTTCATTACTGTATATTTATTTAGTTCTTGATTATACAAGTACTAAATTAAATGTGAAGTAACTAGCACACATTAATGAATGTGTAGATGCACCCATTATGATGTTAAAAGCTCTTAATACAATTTGCCTGTAGAAACAAAATATTTGAGTAGGCAGAATGGCTACACCAATGTATCTTAAAAATAGTTTAAAACTGATAACCTTTACAGACAACTCCACATGAAGAAGCAGAGTATTTGTTAGACTACTTGTCAAATGAGGGTGCAAAAAACTCTGGAGTCATGCAGATGTCAAAAGACAAGCCTCTGCAATACACAAGTCTGTGTCATTGTAGTGGTGAATTTAGTTACACCTGACAAGTCAAATATAGACTATAATATCTTCAAATATACAACATACAAGTTTGCAGCATAATATTATAAATGTGTATGTCATAATTATTCTTGAATACATTTATTCAGGAATGAATGAATTCATTCAAAGATGGAGGCAGGGACAGGGGGAAGGAGGAAGAAAATTGTACACACAAACCAGGTTTGATAAAATAGCAAAACTCAAACACTTGTTTATTCATTGCTAATTTGGTTTGGCAGATGCATGAATTCTATATCAGAAACCCCAATGTAGAATTTCTTTAAAAAGTGGCTCCATTTATTAATCAAATCAAACCATTACCAGGCCAACTTACAAACTTTTATCAAACTCAATTCTATCACAAACTGATTCTACTATTAACACTATGGAAGGACGTGCATTTAATTCTGCATGAGAAGGTGCAACTTTTGGCAAGAGCTATTAGAGAATATGGACTAATGATTAGGAGTGGGATGGACAATACTGATGTTCTGCACAGAATAACTGAAGGTAAGAAGTGGCTCTCTATTATTAAGAGCAGTTAGAAAATGTGTAATAATTGGAACTGAAAGCTATCAAAAGCATTTTTGTTGGCTATATGAGTGATGATGGGGTACATAATTGCAGAAAGCTAACAAAATATCAATATAGCCCTCCAAATTTTCTGCAAGAATTTTCATGTTTCTTGTATGCCGATGTAATCTCCATGTTCTCTTATAGCATCGTACACATAAAGAAAAACAAAAAATATATATATATTTTTTAAATGTGGAGACCACCTCTCTCTACTTTGGTTTATTCAACTTTCAGCTGACATAAAAGAACCAAGACTTATCAAAGCAATGATATTTAGAAGGACACCATCAATTTAAAAATAAAAGCAGTACTGCATCTCTCTTACTGCCAACATTTACCACACTGAAGTTTTGTGGCAAACCACTACACTTACCTCAGTTTTAATTTTTCTTCTTCTTCCATTACTGTTTAAGAGAACAGCATGGAAACAATGAAAATGACAATAAACAAATTACTGTCAAAGGCACAAAACAAAGGAAGGTTTCCTTACTAATCTTCAATTAAGAAATCCTAGATGTATTTGGGAAAAGTGGTAAAATAGTTTAAAAAATAAATAAGTTATTTCAATTCAGTATCCCTTTAACTGAGGCTTATGAAGAGATCTGCAGGCTTCAGGCTGCAGCACAATTACAAAAGTCTTACTTTTCTTATTAGTGGATTATTTGAGGCCTTCCATTAAGTAGAATTTCAGTAGTATTGATGGGGTGGAGGAGGTTGCTTAGTTACAGGTGATAGGTGTAGTAGTAAGGCACGTTTTTTGCATTTCTCAATGTGTATTTTTTACCACTAGAATCCATAGATTTCTGACTGTTGCTTATATATACACATGTAGTAATTTAAACCTGTGTACCAAACTCATGAATGAGAACACCAGTGTGAGGCCCTGCTTCCAAACAGATTTATGGCACATTTTCATAATTAAACAAAATAAATAGGAAGTCTTCTCACAAATTAAAGCATGCAGTGCCACATCCCAAAGCATGTGTAAAAATGCCCCTTGAGTATTTTAAGTTAGCTTTAAACTTCTTTGCAGGATTCAGGTTAATTTAATTTTTAAAAAGAATTCAATTTGGAACCATTTCTAAAGCTGCAGAGGCAAACTACCAAGCACAGAACAGGCAACTAGTTTTTTGGAGGCATTTAGGTGTTACTGTGCTTAGTGTTACAATGATAAATCCCTAGGGAGCCTGTTACCTATTGGGACCTCTTCTAAAAGTAAGCATTGATGCTCCCCTTACAAGTGTATGGGGAGAACCAGGTATCTAAAGATACTTGCATAAACCAGTCAATAAAGCAGAAAGCCACTTAAGATAGCCAGGCATTTCAGACAGGGTGCAGTAGTTCTCAACCTTTTTGCACTCAAGTCACCCCTCCATAACTTGTGAGTTGAGCGCCATCCAGTTTCACAAATTAACACATATATATTATAGTGCTTACCTCCTTGCAGAGGGTCCAGGCAGTGGGGGTGGGAGAAATCAGGCAGGGATAAGCCTGAGCTTGTGCTTGTATCCTCATAGTCTCACACCTTGAGGCACCTTTCAAAAGATCTTACAGCACCCTAAGATGCCACAGCACCCTGGTTGAGATTCACAGCTTTATATATACCACAGTTCCCGAACAATGCTTTTATCTGGAGAGAGAGTAGCCATTAGGACAGGGCTTTGGTAGCAGGCAGACAGCAATTCACGTTCAATCAAACACTCTTTAAACAAAAACTTTATAGGGGCTAAGCTGGTATCAGACCCCAGTCATAGGACAGAAGTTATCCTAAAGGCACAAAGGGCACATCCAGACGAGTATGCATGTGCAGTTTGCAGCACCTCAGAGCTATTCAAGACACTGCAAACCGCATGTGGTGTATGTGCAACTATTCGTTGCACTGCTAATTTGCAGCACAGCTCCAAAATTTGACACCAGGAGATTGTTAAGAAAAATACTGCAAAAAAGCAGCGCATGCAGCAGCAAGGCTTGCCACTAGAAACAGAGCCCGACCATCCAGAGCCATGCTCTGGGTTTTAGAAAGACTCCAGGCAGCCAGATCAGCACTGGTGCTACCCCAGGAGGTCCCTAGGAAAGGCTGCTGGGACAGCACAGGTGCTGGCCTTAGCCAGCCTACCTCACCCAGGATAATTTGGCATGCACTGGAGCATGCTTGCAGGAGCATGCCATGGGCAACAAAGCAAAGGCACAGATCTATGTTATTTGTGCCGTGGTAAACATATGCCCCTGCATATGGGGATATGCCCAGTGAAGTAGATTTAAGAGGTCCCTTTCAGTCTCATGCAACTCTAACACAAGTCTCATCTTCATACTAGTTAGGAGTTTAGGGGCAAAATACCCATGTCAGGAGGTTGTTCCAGTACTTTGCTCTTCTGTGATAATTAGAAAATGGTATTTAGAGGTTTGCTTTTAGTAAAGTAGATATGCATTGGCTTGTAGGTAAAGTAGATATGCATTAGAATAATGGTCCAGAGCAACAGCAAGGGTTAATTGATTTCTAAAAGCCTGGTTGTCTCAGTTTCAAATTCTTCAAGGCAGACGGGGATAGACGCACACAGGCTGGGAAATTGTAGGCATGCCCCACACTGTTCCATAACAACATGAGATAAGGTGGCTCCAACTCTCAGTGCCCAAGCGCAGAGCCCTTGAGATTTCCAGTTCTGGGGAACAGACCATATTAGAAGACGACCAGGAAAGCCCAAATTAGGATGTGTGCATGTGATGGGCTTGTGAAATAAAGGAATATGCTGACAGAAGAGAAGTGGACAGTATGACAACTACAGAAAGACCAGTCAACAGTGCCCCCATGGATGAAGAGTCATCAGAATGGAGAAAGGATACAAAAGAAGGGATTTCAGAGTCATAAAGGGTCCCCGAGAGGGGAATGTAAGGCTCCATGGACTGAGGGCATACCACCAGCCCGTCTCATCCACCCCATGGGAAGCAGGAAGGGGGAGAGGAGGGGCTCAGCCCCTGACTGAGGACACCTGACATTCAAGAGAGAACCTCCAAGCGAAGCTCATGTCCTGGCCAGACATACCTTGACTCTGATGACAGCCCTAGGACTGGTAGATATAGAATTAGTTGTATTATTCTTACCTGCTATCACTTTGTATAAAAAAATTTGCATATTATCAAATGGAGAGGTCGTGGTCAATCTGAGGGTTTGGGTCTGCCTGGATGGAACAAGGTATCTGGGTCATAAATCTAGTGCCAAATTCTGATGGTTGGAAGGCACAACTCCCACCCCGTCCCCAATCTTCCAATTTAAAAAATGTATTTACAGCCAGGTTATACTTAGTTGTCCTTGTGCTAAAATTTCCTCTTAAATAATTCTTCTTTCTCCTTAGAGTTTACTCTCCAGTGTTTTTACAAACAGCAAATCTTATCCTTTATCAGCTGATGTTCTGCCTAGGCAAGGCTGCAATTATGGGGAGACGAAGGGAGGAAAATACTGAACCATCACACAAAATGTTACAGAAATCTGAATGCTAGTCTCAGAGCCATCCTAGAACACTTTCCCCATAGCATGCCAAATAGGCCTTCACCCTTAAATTGGTCCAAAATAAGGTAGCATTCAGATTTAATTAATCATTTACACCCCCACCCTATGAGAATGGATAATTATTGAAATGAAGCACTGTCATTAAACTACTTTTAAATACAAAAAGGACTACCCTCTGTTGTCATGAACATTGTTAGGAACATCATGAACAGGCATTTCACCAAAATGTGATCTGGGGGTTGCTTATTATCATTCCAACTGAACATACTATATTTTCCTTAAAAAGTAGTATTTTGAGGAAACATGTTTCACAGTTGATTACCCAAAATAATGCATGATTTGGAGCGGACAGGGGTCTTATTGCCAGATAGCAGCTCCTATCAAATTGAGCCAGAACTTTTCAGGGAAGAAAAGGGGGTGAGGTGAGGAGAGACTGTGATTCGAGCGGAGGATTTGCCACACACAAAACCAATTCTCCTTGGGAGATAAACTCATGTCTGTGATGAGCTGAGCCAAGGCCGAAGTATAGAGCGTCAGCTGCGAATTACCTGGTTTAAGGCAAACCATGATTAAAATTTTAGAATTGAGGGGGAACAAAGTCAGAGATGAGCTGGTATACATGGAGTGGTTTTAGAATAAGCCATTTTGCTAGGATTAGGGTGAGCACCGCCAGCCCTGCCTGTTTTTACCAGCCATTAGCAATAGCTGCTTTTAGAATAGAAGTAAAATAGACTATTTGAGCTCCAAAGTGATCAAGCTAGAAGCATAAATTGATTTTGGAGGAGATGACTCAGGGTTCAGACAACATGGTTATTTCACTCAGTGCCAACTTATTGATTTCCTATAGTCACAAATTCTTTTGAAAGCTATGCCTCATTCTGTGCTAGTCTTAATATACTTAGAGAGACAAACTACAATATTTCAAACCAGCTAATTTCTTTTTTTGCTAGCTATGGCATGCTGTCTTGAGATACAAGCCTCTAGGTTTTACATCACAAGCTACACAATATCCTTTATACAGTAGTCATTATTATTTATAAGCAAATTCCCAATCCCAGAAATATCAAGTTGCATTGAAAGCAAATCTTCAAAAAGGTTTTTTCTTTATGTTTAGGAGGGAAGAGTGCTTTCAGGATGGCAGTTTGATTTAGGGTACGTAAACATCAAATTTTAAGATGCAAGTATCATGAATTTAAAGTGATATATATATTGAATTAAAACCATCACATCCAAGGCTTTCTTTTAAGCACTTAAGTTTATCATTTTAAAATAAGATGCATGGGAGAAATGAAGTTGAAAATAAAACCCATCAGCTTTTATTGTCCAAGCTCATTTAAAATGGAAAAACAAAGAATTGCGCTTTAAAAGTTAAAACACAAAAGTTTAAACAAGTCTCTTCTAGATTGGTCAAGGTAACTTTTCCTAATATAGTGTGGGACACTGATTTGCAAATTCATTGAAATTGATACATGCGTTTATATTACTAAATTCTTGGAAATGGAAAAAATAAAAAACTAAAAGAAACACACCTCTTCATCCATATTTGAGAAGTGTTATCAGCTGCTTTCTTTTTAATTACATTTGATGCACAAAAATCTTATTGCACAGCCACCTCCTTTTGGTTACTTACAGAATAAAAGCAAACAAGCCTCCCCCTCAACCAGGCACACTCCACTTTCCTCCTAAAGCACGTCTCTTACTTACCAATGCAGCGCTAACTCCCCACCCTAAGCAGTAGCAGTGCACAGGATGCCACTGGTTGTGAAGCACCAATGACATTAGAAGTTATTTTTGTAATCCTCCCCCACCAAGTCAGCACCAGGGCCTGCTGTGCAGGTCACCCCTGTCCTCCCTCAGTTATACTTCTGGTATGTGCTAAGAGCAAGCTAACTTTCAAAAGGAACTAGTCCTTCAAGATAAGAATTTACAGATATGTTAATACAAAGTGGTTGGTGAACAATTCATAACAAAGCTTACTACACATTAAGCTACCCCATCTATAACAAATTCTGTGCATCAACAAGTAGCATCCTTCTTTCATTGCATCCAGTAGGAGTGAATGGTATGACATCGAAGACAAATTTCAAGTAATCGGTCCCTTTTTTGTTTTTATTAGTACAAAGTCACCAGGGAAACAACGCAAAACCAACCGTCACAGAAAGGGGGAAGAGAAGAACATACATAAAAATACAGTATTTAGAAAAAGTTTCTCCTTATTTCATTATTCAGTGAGTTAACGCATGTGCAGGTGAGAAGCATAGAAGTGTGCATAAAAGGAGAAGGCTGAACTTTTCATTTTTGGTCAGAGACAACACTTTAATTCAGATGTAAAGTGTTAATGCACTGGGTTAGTAAAGTATATAGCCCCTCTCCTATTCATTCCAGTTTTAGCAGACACCATTTAGTATAAATGAAAAACAAGTCTTTAGTCAGTAGTATAAGATTTCAGTCTGTGACCAAGAAGCTTTTCTGTAAAAGTCTCCAGTAACAATATCCATAGCTGTACATTATTATACATTTAAGCCAATGTTAAGTACTTAACATTGTGTTGTATTTTATGAATGACATGCAATGTAGACGAGGAAAGAATATTTGCCATTGAGTTACTGGTATAGGACAGTTAGCGAGCTCTCTCCTTTTTTTTATGAGAGGAAGAAGAACAGATCGATACGGTGTAGTTAGTCATCACTAGTATGACAATAGATCAGGGTTAAGAGTAAATAAAAAAATATATATATAGTGAGAAAGTGGTGAAATATACTGCTTTTCAGTTTGCATTTTCCACTGCCCGCCCTTGGCTTCTCTTACAGTATCAGGAGTGAGATCACAGAAGCCTTTCAAATCCCAAGTCTATAGCATCATGTCCCATCACAAGGATGTCCTCAAGAGGGGCAATAGATGAAGGAGCACTCTTAAAAGCAGATCATGTAGTCAAGATTCAGCACTGAATGCACCTGCATGTGCTACTGTAAAGAACAAGATGAGGAAACTAGGAACTCCCCTGCTTTGAGATGACCTGGAGTTCATGTAAGATTAAAAAGACATTCACATTTTCTTTAAGTTGGTGGTGGAGGCTCAGAGTTCTTAGAGCTAGATTCTTCAATCTTAAAATATTTTCCATTTGTGGAGCTGTTGACTGCCCAGTCATGAAGGAGGCTGTAGTCATAATGTTCTTCATCTACGATTCTTAGAACAGCAACACCTGAAATGGATCGCCAGTCTTTACAGGAAGGGATACGGATTTCCTTCAAATCCTTGCTCCCTGGGACCAAGCCAAAGAACTTCTTGATGTGTTGTGTGGCATAGAGCCTTGAGTGCAGGTCTGCTGCTTCTTCAAAGAGTTTTTGCTCATTACGGACGTAACTAGCCCAGTACTTGAGGTGCAAGAAGCTGAGTGGAGAGAGACATCTTGCCAGACAATAGGACAGGAAGACAGTAATGGCTACCCCTGCAATCAGGAACCAGCCAGCCACCTGAGAAAGAGAAGTTTGATAGTAACTAGTGAAGCAAGGGTGTCTTATCAACCCCTTGACTCTGAATGGAGATTTTCTGAAGCTAAAATTACTCAGGGACACATTCTGTTAGATAAGGGCTAGATCCAAAAGATGTGGATGCTTCAATACTTGACTAAAAGCACCTGGTCCTTAGAGTGGAATCTATGGACATTATACTAAACAGTAACCGGGGGGGGGCAGAAATACTGTAATGACACAGTAATTATTCAAGTCGGTCTCATTTTTCTCAGAGTAGCTAACTAAGTTTTTCAGTCATGTTTCTTCCACCAGGGCTTAGTCCTGGAACGTGCGAAGGATGTAAACTCAAACCAAGAAAGCATTAAGCATGTGCATAGTCCCACTGAAGTAAATAAAGTCCCTCGCCTATTTAAACCACATACTTACTATGGTGTTTTGCTGGATATCAGCACCTCACAGGACTGAATCTAGCCTTCAGCAAGAAGCTTGCTTAACAAATTGCCTTAAGTTGTGAATGATGGGGTCAAAGAAACAGTTTTGCAGCCATTTTTCTTTAGGGTTCCAATAAATAACAGAGGATTTGGAACATCCTCCCTGTTTTTCAAGCAGTTAAAATTTTCATTTGACGAGGAAGAAAAAGTAGAAGACTGTGGAGAACTGTGACAGAACGCCCATCGAGCATGACACAGCATTATCAAAAGTTCCATATTTAAGATGGTGCCAACATATTTATAAGACTAACATCTTTAAAAGTCTTGTTGCCAGTATGCACCATGCTCTTTGTTTTGACCATCTCAATTGTCTTTTGCAAGCACTGAACTTTATATTATTCCCCATAAGTTGGGTAGCAATCATCCCCACTTTGCAGATAAGAAAATGGAGATGAGAGAGAGGGAAAATGGTGCGGGGTGAGAAATGATAATTTTCTGCATCAGAAATGGTATCTAAGTGCTTTATATGACAAAGGGCACTATGAGGTTCAAACATTCTATCTAGCTTATATTTTGAGACCGCTCTAAGCAAGTAAGGCCTACAAAACAGATCAATTCATACAATAAATGCTTTGTTCTATCACAAAGAATTAGATATCCACATACACCTAAAAACCTAACTGTAAATTCAATTACTATATTTTTTCTCCTAGTATTTCATCTATTAAATAAAATTTAATCTGCACCATTGAAACTGTCATGTACAACTATAATGACAAAAGAATGTTGGTTGCTCACCTGCGACTGGTACTTAAGAAGAAGAATTGCTTCATCTTTTGCCCGGCTCAGCTCTGTAGGAACTAAGTGGCTACATGGAAAAGCAGCCAGGATCTTCTTGTGTTCTTTAGTAGTGATATTCATGAAAGCTTTGTAATGATTCACTGAGACAAACTCACTCATTGCACAAACATAATAGGACCCATTCAGCAGGGTGACTGCTAGCCATGTTACTGGAGCAACTAGTGCTCTCCCAGTGACATTACAGAGGACAAGACAGATAAGCTTGCATTGCAATAAGCTGTTACGCGCACTCAGTTCTTGAAAGGAAGAGCGTTTGCCTGTAACTAGCCTCCAAGTCTGATTATTCAGCGCATATCCAACAATCAGAAGAATCAGTGCAGGGGCTCCTAGGAAAGCTAAACCATAAATGAGATTCTGCCCAACATGACAGGGGCAGCTAAATGTAAAAAAGGAAAAGAGTTGCTGCCCACCAATTGTCAAGATAGCAATGACTGCATTTGCAACAATCACTTCTTTCCCTTTCAGAAAGGTTAATACATAGGTAAGATAACTCATTTTAGTTCTCATTCATTACCAACTCTTTCTAGCTTCTGTCTTAATACAATACTAGTATGTGGCTAGATTTAATTAGCATCACTTTCTGCAATGTAGAAGACCCCAGCAAACAGTAAAAAAAAATTCAAAACAAATAAACAAAATGCCCTCTACTTTATCTAAACTATTCCTCTCTCTCTAAAGCAAATTCTGATTTTACTCCACAAAAGCAAGCTGGCTGCTTAGTATCTTATTGTATCTGTTCACAGATACCCAATCATGTGTTTTAACTAACTCATCAAATAAACTCACTTGTCCTGGAACAAATATTTAGCTTTTAAACAATTACTAAGGAGATTTGTCTGTCCCTTGTTAATTAACAGAATTTGGTAATAGATTCTATCTGCCTTTTGCAGGACATAAAATGCTGTTAAAATATTGACTTCCCTATTACAATTAATTGGTCATCTATGTTTTCCAATTAATGGGAGAAAAGGAAGCACTGGTTATCACAGGGCAGCAGCTGATGCCTAATGAAGAGCTTAGATTGTAACAAAATAAAATTGAATAGTGAGGCCTGCTCACTACCAGGCCTCTTTTAAATTATAGAAAGGGCTGATGAGGTGAATTACCAATATTATTTGAAAATACCTTAAAATAACATTTTCATTCAGCTAAAAGAAATGAAATAACAGTAACAACAAGCTTTGAAATTCTAAAATGAAAGTTGTATTTAACATCAGTGCCTAAATAAAATATGAAGGAAATTCTGGTGATGGAGATACAAGTATTCTTATGGTGATATCTTTTATTGGACCAGCTGTATAGCTGGGATGTCATTTTAGTTAGGATGCTACTTGAGTTGTAACTAAGGTACAGAACGTGAAAGAAGGAGGGTGCCCAGAATTTTTTACCTAGGTTTTATATAGCTAGGAATGGGCACATTTGGTTCTTGGGATGTGTCAAGTGCTGCCTTTGTCTTCTTTTTAAGAGAGATTTTAAGGAGCTTTATTTTTTGTTGTATGTCTGATTCATTTTCATGACAAGCCTGGTTCATTCTAATGATAATAATTAACATGTGTTCCAAACTTTTAATCTATTGATTTTCAACCAGTCCCACTTTATAGATGGAAAATAAGGGTCAGGGCATTTGGAGTTAACCTTTCCAAAAGTTAGGAAAGGTTCTGACTTTTGTATACCTAATTTCAGCTATCCACAACCATCTTTCAAGAGGAACTGAGAACTCCCTCAGTTCCCATTGACTCTAGTAGATGTTAGTGCTCAGCACTTCTGTCAATTAGAGCTATTCAGAGGCGGGAGGAGAGAAAGTTACTGGTGGTGCAAAAAGACACTGAAATATTTCAGAGCACTTTCCTGCTGCTAGTCCCTGCTGTAAATACTAAGCCTGTCATATACTCAGAACAGCGCTAGCCAATACACAAATACACCTTTAGCGCCATTTACAAAACATGCTACTAGTGTTTTTTCAAGTATTATTTTTACCCAATGCCACAATATTTTTTCCTTTTTCTAAAGTAAAACATAATTGATCTACTAATTGCATTACATTTCTACAGGGCTGTACTACCCTTCTGACTAAAAGAAGATTAAAACTCTCTGGCTTCTGTATTGTTTTTCCAAGAGCTCTATTGAGCTCTTGAAAATTACTGTTTTCCATTAAGCTATCCACTTTAAAACCTTTGGTTGATTCCAGCTCATTTCTTGTTCTACATGTGCTTTTTTCTTTGTTTGTCTTCTGTCTCAGGCAAGGCAGACTTACTCAAGCCTTTGTTCTTTTACTCAAAAATTCATTAGATGTGAAAGTGAAGAGGCATGCGTCACTGACTTATCGATAGAAAGCCTAGGACTGTTGAACAATGCAATTTGTACAATCAATAAAATGACTTTGCACTACAAGGTTTTACGTTGGTTTTTGAAATGTCTTTTCATGCTTTTCTGTAAATAATGCTGCTGGATTATCTTATTCTGGAGTGATTTACAGAGCCAGATCCAATAAAGGGCTTAGACACCACAGAACCAGGCTTCTGGACTGGAATCCAAAACCCAGTATGTTCCCTACATTGAGGATGGGCGGGGGGGGGAATTAGAATGATCTTCTCAGTAGCAGCATCAAGAAAGGAAAGGATCGGCAAAGAGACTCCTAGCTAAATAACAGGAAAGTTGAAGACAAGCTCAAGCCTTAGATTCCACTTTTCAGAGTTGTAGGGTGATACCTGCATCCCAGTAGAATCCACTGGTTGCAATTCTCCTCTAAAGATAAGTGTCTATGATCTTTCTTTCAAAAAACTGAACAGGATTCACTAGGATGGAAAAGTGGTACCTGTGCCTTTTGTATAAAAGTCTAGTGGTTAGAGCACTCATCAGGGAGACTGGGGGCATGGGTTCTTTTATCTGAAAGAACTCCAATCCATTTTTCCCAACTCCCAGAAGAATGCTTTATTTGCTGGGAAATAAGATAGTCTCATTATGTTTATATGTAGTATCTTCTGCTACTGTAAAGAAAATAATTCAAAATCCATTAAGCCAGAAAGACAGCACAAGAGCATCTATCTCAGTGAGGGTACTGAGCTAGGAGTGGAGAGATCTGGAGTGCAGTTCCTGGTCCCTGGTTTGCTCCTCCATTTTGTCCAGTGACTGTATCACATAAAATGAAAAGTAAAATTCAAAAGAGGGAAGTAAATCTTCACCATCACAGATGAGTGCGCTACCCACCAGGGAAGGTACCTTAGCAGATACTGCATTTTGTGAGGAATCCAGTCTTATTAGTCTGTGTACTGGCAAGCACTGAGGTGGCAAACTGAGCTGCTTCCTAGGTAACAGTTGAGGAGGGTTTTCAGGATCATAATTTTGGACTGACTTCATTGCCTAAGTGTCACATGATTCCCACCTTAGATACCACAATTCTGCTATGTGGTAGTTAATATATTGTGTCTATGCCAACTTACTCACTGCAGGTCCAGGTTGCTCAATCCTGGTCTAGGGAAACCACATTCAAGGTATACACCATCCTCTCTGCAGAGTCAGCAACAGTAATGAAGCAATTACAGAAGCAATTTTCATTCACTTCTTTCCTAAGAACTGCCAGCTTATTTCAGACAGATCATTAACAACATGAGCTGGATACAACCTTGCTGTCTGGATATGAAAGGCTCTATTTATCTATTGCCATCACCTGAGTTCTTTATTTCTTAGCCTATTGACATTTCCACTTCGCTTGTTTTATCTCTTGCTGTGTTTTGGAGATCATTCATAAACAGAATTGACCATTGCATAATCGATTTTCAATATATTTTGAAATTTGATTATAATTTTCAAACAAATTAGAGATACTCTTGCATTATTACTCACATTTACTTTTTTTTCTCTTGCCTAGTTGCAGGATAAGCAATGTAGACTGAAGTTCTTAGTCCTTTAATTTATATCCAGACATTTACAATCATGTTCATTCATGAGAGCCTTAAGTGTTGTATCCTGATTTCATTTCAGCCTAAACTATCCTGAGGATCATTTTTGAGATTAGTTTTTAAAATGAAAATCAATCTTTTTGAGGTTTGTCGTCTTGTAATGGAAGTGTTTGTTTGATCTTGTGGCAAATAATAAGAGGAAAAACTGAGGAAAATTCCATGCAAAAGTAGGATGCGCTTCTACTTTTGAAAAAGAAATAATCTTCTGAAAAGTGTTTATGTATGAATGGATATTTATCTGATATATACTTGGTGACCTTGTACTCATTTCATAGATTTCATAGACATCAGGGCTGGAAGGGACCTTGGGAGATCATCGAGTCCAGCCCCCCACCCAAAGGGCAGGAAGTCAGCTGGGGTCATAAGATCCCA
>NW_017728918.1:93903052-93906402 GCF_001723895.1 Crocodylus porosus | reverse complement strand
GCAGGGAGCAAACCAGGAAAGCCAAGGCTGTAACTGAACTCCAACTAGCTTCAAGCATCAAGGACAACAAAAAGTCCTTTTTCAGATATGTAGGGAGCCGGAGGAAAAGCAAGGGCAACGTTGGACCCCTGCTAAACCAGATGGGGCAACTGACAAATGACGCCCAGGAAAAACATTTGCAGTGTTTCTATTTACATTAGTTCTAAAAGGCAATTGTGATGAAAAACCACAAACCAATCATACATGCTTTTGGTGATGGCAGTAAGCATCATATGCTCTCCAGCACCAGGCAATGATTTTGTGCCATTTACAAGCTGGTAAGCTGACTTCTCTTTTGCATAGTCTAGTTCTATACTTTCTGCTTACAGGTAAATGTTTATTTCCATGTTTTGATTACTTCTATCATTACTTTCACCTGTTTCTTCTGTAAATAGATTAATTTTTCCTACCCTCAATAAATCACAAATATATTTCTCCCTCAGGATAAAAACAAAATGCTTTCAGAAAAAATTAGGTGTAATGCTATTTTAAGATGGAATCCAGTGATGAGCTAAAATCTAATAGCAGATTTGGTATGAGTGCCAAAAAACACTGGCAGGATCGGACCTTAGTAATCATCCACGTGCTGCTTCATGTCTCCAAATGCAGCATCAAGATCGGTCGAGTCAACCCAAAACCACTATGCCTGTAGTGGTAAAGGGCCTGTATATCCTTTGTTTTTGTGGTTCCTCTCTTCTATCGTTGTCAGCAGCTGCAGTCCCTTGATACAAGAATGACAGTCTTCTGGTAAATAGGGAAGTCATCAATGAGTCCAGAGATGACTTAAGAGGCCAGCCTGAGGTCTGCATGTTTGACTGTAGACATGGCAAACAGTTCTAGGAGGAAAGAGTAGATCTGGGTGATGTTAGGTCACAAGTCTTTCTCTTTGTTTCTCATCTGTTGGCCTCCAGAGTGAAGCAATTTGTTCAACATGATCAATGCCTTGATGTACATGGCACCCTTGGGGAATGATTCAGTTCTTGAGTCTCACAGATATAGATATTGATATTGGATTTCTTTAGACTGGCCTTCAAAGTGTGCTTTAATCTCTCTTTTTTCACCTTTAGACTGGTGACCATTGGCAAGTGGGGAGTATAGGAGCTGTTTCAGGAGCTGGCTGTTGGGGTTCTTTATGATTTGTCCTATCCAATGTAGCTGGTGTTGCATAAATGGATTTGATGCTGGTAGTGTCTGCTTGAGCCAGAATGCTGGCATTTGTTATTCTGTCCTTCCAACTGATATGAAGGATTTTCTGAAGACATTGCCAATGATAACATTACAAGGCATTCACGTGTTTCTGATATGTCCAGGTATGCAATGAGTTCTTAAGGCAATGACCATGAACAGCTGTGGTCATAAGAATAAGATCAGTCTTGGGCTTGGGCAGCCTTCCTTTTATAAAAGATGATAATACCAAGGTGTGGCAAGTGAGAAAGGGAGTGCCCAAGGACAGACAGGGTGACAAGTGCTGAGTGGCTCCCCGGGGGTGTCGTGACTGCCCCCAGGATAAGCACTTGTTACAGAGAATGAGAATTGAGGAGAATGGGAGAATGTGGGTGAGGATCTTCCCAGCAATGGAGTGCAATGCCCTAGTAATTGTTGCTCTCCTATTTATTGTTGTGTCTATGTGCACACAGAGATTATTGTCATTCCAATTTTACACTATAGTTCAACATTCTGAACATTTAGGTATAGTACTATAACAGACTTACAAGATGCTAAAGTGTGTGTGTCTATAGTATCAAATGTGTACAATATATTAAATGCAGGTTTTGCAGCAGATACAGAGATCACAGATTTTCCATAGAGAAGTAAGGCTGGATCACCTCTAGTCCAATCAGGGATTGAATAACCTAGGTGTTAGTAACACCATGCTCTAAATAACTAAACAATTAACTAAGTAAACTAATCAAATATATGAGTTTGAATATTGGCATTTTGTATACACGTCCTTAGTAGTAGTATCGTTCCTTGTCTATAGGTCCTAAAAATAATTCAGAATATTGCCATCCAGATAAGGAACTTGCTATCCAGAATCTGCTTTGCGGCTAAACATTTTAGATGTTGTTTTTGCTTAATGCTGTCTATCCATTGTAATCAACCAACAGTCTGCATAAAAGATGAGGGGACAAGAGGAAACTTGAAATGCATAAAATGGATGTGGTTCTTTTAACACATTGTTAACTTTGCCGAGTTTAAATAAAATTGAATGTTTTTCTTTAAAATATGAAACTTCAATCTAGTAAAGCATACAAGCCTATCCTTTATTTTAAGGACATGAGTAGACCCACTAAATTCAGTCATACTCAAACTTAAAAATTGGCTTAAGTATTCCTAGCTATCGGGGCTTTCCTTGCTCAAGCCTGTCAGATGAACCAAATACATTCATGCTGTATGGTTTTGTGTAGCCTGAGCTGGAGAAAGAACCATGACAAATAGTGTACGGAAAGAGTAGATGTTCTCTACTCTGATACTTCTAAAATTCCTATAGCGGTATGCAGGAATTAAACAGGGTTAAACCTACATCAAATAAAAAGATATGTGAAATAACCTTTTTTTAATTAAAAAAAGTATTTTTTCTCCCACAAAAGGAGTAAGCAACATGGGCCAGGGTAATGCTGAGAGTAGGGGGCAGTGCACACATCCTCAGGAGGCCTCAAATGCCTCTACACAAATGCTCGTAGTATGGGAAACAAACAGGAGGAACTTACCCTCCTGCTAGCTGACACCAACGCGGACATAGTGGGGCGCACTGAAACGTGGTGGGACCCAGTGCATGACTGGGCGGTGAATATCAAGGGCTATAGGCTGTACAGTAGTGATAGGACAGGGAGGAAAGGTGGTGCCGTGGCACTCTACATTAAGGAGGAATACACATCCTCATCAATTAGCAAAGAATCAGAGGGGCACACTGAAGTGCTCTGGGTTAGAATACAGGGCAGTCAAGGGGAAAGAGATTTAACGGTGGGGGTCTACTATAGACCACCCAACCAAGGGGAAGGAGCTAGACCAGGAATTCTTAGGTCAGGTCACAGAGGTAGTTAGGTCAAAGGATGTGGTCATCATAGGTGACTTGAACTTTCCAGACATCTGCTGGGAAGAGCAGTCAGCCAGGTCTGCCTGCTCACGTAGGTTCCTAGCCAGAATGCAGGTCCCCCATCTAACACAGGAGGTGCACAGCCCCACCAGGAGAGACGCCTTGTTGGACCTGGTGCTGGACACCGGCGATGACCTGGTGAGGGGGCTGCAGGTGCTCAACCACCTGGGCAACAGTGATCATCGCCTGCTGGAATTCACCATCCAGAGCAAGG
>NW_017728918.1:93883137-93901969 GCF_001723895.1 Crocodylus porosus | reverse complement strand
GGGGGATCTAGTGGCCTATTACAAACTAATCAGAGAGGACCAGCAGGCATTGGGGGAGTCCCTGTTCCCCTGAGTACTACCAGGAGTGACTAGGAATAACAGTCACAAGCTGAGAGTAGATTTAGGGTAGATATCAGGAGGCGCTACTTCACTGTTAGGGCAGCTAGGATCTGGAACCAGCTTCCAAGAGAAGCGGTGCTGGCTCCTACCCTGGCGGTCTTTAAGAGGAGGCTAGATGAACACCTTTCTAGAGTCGTTTGACCCCAGTACTCTTTCCTGCCATGGCAGGGGGTCAAACTCGATGATCTGCTCAGGTCCCTTCTGACCCTAGAAAATATGAAACTATGAGTTAGACCCCGCTAACCACTTTTGAAAATGCAATAAAAGTCTACTTGAAGATAGGCACTACACAGTCTAATTTCTGTGAAATGTTAGGAGTGAAATGTTATCTGAGGCATCTAGCTTCCATATAGAGTCCATGGGAATAACTGGAAGTTTCACAATGAGATCCAAAACAGAAAGCACACTAAGGTCAGCAGATTCAGGATATGATGCCTAGAACAAGGCTAGAGACAAAGAGAACTTTTCCTCTGCTCTTGCTGTACTTGTGCCATTATGCGGACAAGTATTCAAGATTAATCGAGATGTGGAGGGTTGAGAGAGTACGCTCCATTTTTGGTGTGTAACCTCTGTGGCCTAGTAGTTAGGGCCTGGGAGTGAGCCTATACTAAATTGACGGAGTGGGTTAAATCCACCTCTGTTGGAGTAGGAAAGCACCCACCTCTATGTTGACAAGCCTTAGGATGAAGTTGAATGTGGCACTTTGCAGGTGTTCCAGTTGCACTGTTGTGCTCTGCCCAGGGGTTCTGTTAGGAAATGGAGGATGTAAATTATACTGCTAGTGTTAAGGGAAGACCATCAGCAGAAGCTGTGTAGAAGATGCATTCAACCAGTTCATCCTGTGGGAGTCTTGGGCAGAGTTGCCCTTTCTAAGAGCTGTACAGCTGGCATTGAGGTTTCAGAGAAACCATAGTTTACACGACTTGCACTCCTGACTCTCCTCTCTGCTTAGACATTCTGTACCAGCAGAAGCTACCATAGTCTGCATCTCCTTACCTTTAACATGCAAAAGAATAAAAATGAATGAATGATTGCCTTGTTCATCCAAGTCTTGTATTTGTGTGTTTATTCTTTGCCGTGTTGACCTTTGTTTATTTCCACAAGCAAAAAACCTGGCAAGAACAACAAAATGACTCTGTTTTCTCTTAAATCATAAGAACTCCAAATTTCCTGCTATTACTTGGCCTGATTTCACCCGGTGACGTTCTTCTGCTTGTAACATCTTTGATTCCATCTGTAAGAATAGATTGCAACGCCTATTTAGGTGGCTGTGCTCAGACGCAGATTTGTTGCCAGTAAGATTTCTCCTGAAAGGTTTAATGCACGTAGAGAATAGGAGGGGCATTAGCAGCATCACAGAGAACAGTAAACAGATCTAATGCAAAGGAGAGAACAGAGAAGAAGAGACAACTTTAGGGAGAATGAAAAAAGAAATACAGTGAATGATGCTGAAAGCAAAAAAGATATAAACTGATGATCAGACGCTTTATAATTGTTCAAGCAATATGTCGCAGCCAGGGAACAGAAGACAAGACAATCACAAAATAGTAAGGCTTATTTTAATATGTAGCTAATATTGTTCCTGGGGTTATAACTAGTTTAGTTTAGTATTTTACTGATGTGTTGTATTGTTTTCTATAGTTGTAGTTTTTCAGTATGAAAACAAAATTTGGTGAGAACCAAATTTCAGTAAAACAATATACCTGGGAATGAATGTTTCACCAATAGGACTTCTTTGGCTTCAATGCAAATATTAGCCCTCTTAAAATGTGCTAATGCTGTGACTTAAATGTTTGCTTTTCTTCTTCTCTTTTTTAAGTTGCTTACCAAATGTGCTTCACATTGTTTGCTAAAGAAACATTTTTTTTTCTATAATATGAGCTAGTTTTTGTGCAGTCCTGGTTCAGAACATGAATCCTCAAGGTGAGACTCTGCCCTCATTTCAGGGAAGACAAAACAATTTTGGCTATGAATTTAGTTATTCTTTGGGACATATGGTTTTGGTCAGACTGATATATTAGAGACCAGCTGAGAAGCCAACCATACTTCCTTGATGGTGGACTGTACCCTCCTGGGGATATAGCGAATAGGTCAGCAGAGACCAACTCTCCTTCCTAGTTCTAAGGAAAAATCTTAAATTGCTACTTCCATAGGCTGAAATGGGAAAAGCCCCATTTTTTCTGTCCCCTGGAACTTCTCAGGATAGCCTATGGTCTTTTGAGCCAGAGTGTTTTCTCATTTAAAACAATTTAAAACTCTTATACACATCATTGAGACACCAGTGGGACCAAGACTTGTCCTGTGCAGAGAAGCAGTTGATCAAGTAATATATGATATCTAGTGGGAGTTCTATGGGCCAAAATGGCAAATGCCTACTGTTTATTCTACTCTTCACCATTTTGATGAAGTTATTACTCATACTGAAGTTCCAATCTCCATTTTAAATGCCTGTCTTGTGAAATTATCCCTAAAGCATTCCTTAAACTGCATGATCATAAAAAATATATTCTGTTCTATTAAAGGTCAGGAAAACCAAGATAATCAATTATTCAGTAGTTCTCTGACTGTGGAGTATAAGGAATTAAACATCTAAATATCAGAAACTTGCTCTAATACTCCAACCTTTAACTCAGGAGCTTGTCAGTCAATGGTTCCTTATACAAGGATGTTTATTCTTAGATCACATCCTTGAACAACTTTTTTCCAGAAATACAGATTAAATATTTAATTATTCTGTGAGAAACTGAAATCAAACTGTCTGCTTTCTTATGGATGTTTTTGATATGATGCAGCTCTTCCCAGTACTTAACTGTCCACAGTTTTGCTCAGTGAGCACTAGGCAGCATAATGACTTGGGATGCTTGTCTTTTACTACTCAAAAAAAACCCCTCTGGTCATCAGTGAACTTGAGTTTTCCAAACTTGATCTAGTACATCATCAAAAAGTCTGAATAGCAAAACCAGCAGCCAGTTTGATCTGTCCCACTTGTAGCCACTGCTTAAAACTGAAAGAAAGTTGTTTCAAAAGAGTGGTACTGCTTGGAACTTCATGTTGTTTAGAACAGAGATCCTGAACCCTTTAGCTTATCTATGATCCCTCTCTATGTGAATAATAAAGAAAATAATGAGTGAATCAAATCCCCAAATAAAGGAATCTTGGATCAAGAGACTGATTCTGCAAATTAAGTCCATACAGGTTGGCTGTCATACCCATTAAAATCAATGTACTCCTTTACAATCTATGCACTCAGGGATTCCCCTTGCACAGAACTCCATGCTGGATCAGGCTTTTGTGTTAATAAGAAGTTGGTAAATTTACTCTGCTGCTTACTGCTACTGCAGTACTTAACTCTTCATGCATAACATGACCCTTGCAAGGCAGGGTAGGACAGTGGGGTGGACACTGGGGTGCGAATCAGGAAAGCTGGCTTTTAAGTCCTGGCTCAGCCACTGGCATGCTCTGCGAGCTTGAGCAAGTTTCTCTTTTGCCTATTTAGAGTGCAAGCTTGTTGAGGTAGCCAGGAGTGTGTAATTATTTTGGGCAGAGGGCCACTTACTGAGTTTTGGCAAGCTATTAAGGGGCGCATGACAGGCAGCCAGGAGCAGATAAATATTACTGTTCTAAATTTTTTTTAGGAGCCCCGCAGGCCAGATAGAATGGCCTGGTGGGCCGCATCTGGCCCATGGGCTGCATTTGGCTACTGCTGTATCAGAGTGTCTATTGTCTTGGGAGTGGCTGGGCACTGTCAAGTGAGACAGGTTTGTTTGTGTCTTCATGTTGACCCTAAAACTAGGACCCTTGGATCTTGGGTCAGTCTTGGTAACCCAAGGGTTTGAATAGTCAAATCCCTTTCCAGTAGCAAGGGAAAGGAAATAAGCAGGGAAGTCTTTCATATAAGTCAGTTGTCAAGGTAGCAATGATGTATTTGGAGAGAGAACTGGAGAGGATTACTGGAATGGCCAACAATGGAACAACAGTTGTGGTCTACACTTGGGTTTGGGACAGAAATTGCACATAAATTGATAGAAGTGATCAGAAAGTGGTTCAAATCTGCAACACAACAAAGTTCAATGCACACAAACTGCTTTCAAAATGGCTGAAACCGGTTTAGGATAAACTTGGAGGGATGTAGTATCAGACTTAACCATTTTAGTTTAAATTGATTTATTGAACTTCTGTTCCAGATCCCCATCCAGATACAAGTTAACTCTCAGTCCCCCAGTAGCCCAGGATGCTTTGCACCTCCTCTGCAAACCTCCCCTCACAGGGTGGCTGGGCTAGCTTTGGCCCAAGCTGTCTGCTCCAGCTGAGAAGGAAGGTGTGCTCTAGCACCCTCTGGCTTCTGACCTGGGCCACTGCAGGCATGTGGCTGCATTTCCAAAATCAAAAGTGAATGTTTGTTCACTTGTTTTTCAGTTCAATCTATGCAGCTTAGACTAACCTGTGAAGATGGAGTCAATTCAGCCATGGTATTTTTTACTGTCTGTACTTAGCCTTGGTGTTTTTTTCCTTGACTGAAGCCAGAAGATAACTTCTTGTATATGACATATGGAACGATAGGTGTGCTGGAAGATAATATCTTTGAACTGTAAAGACAAGTACAGACACTTTGGAACACAGAGAGACTGAGAGCTTAGAGATCCTGTCTCTGAACTGAAGGCCCTACCATTAGGCTACAAAGTCCATCTCCCTCTTATCTTTGACCTGTTTATGAATTTTGCATTATATAGACATTTGATAACTATCATGGAGAGTGGGGACCTCACTAAGCCAGAGTCACACAGCCTCTTGCTTGTTCTCCTTCTAAGCCCTGAACTGCTTCACTGTCCAATGGCCCAGCTTCAACCAGAAAAGTGAAGGATGCCCTCAACTGTAGTCAGCTCAGGATGCAACAATTTTGTTATTATCCTGAAGTAGGAGATGTGACTTAAAACATTGTAGACTGAGGTGAGGTGGGGTCAAAAACTTCAGTTTCCTGCTTCTTGGGAAAGTGTCTGAACCACAACGCTTTGGGACTTGCTATTAAGTAAGCTAGCTGGGTGCATGGGATCCTAAATGAGCACTTTTACACTTCATAAGTTGGAGCAGGGAGGACTACTACCTGATGAAGGCATAATGCTATAATGGGAGAGGTTTGGGAGTAGAAAGATGCATGTCCTCCCTGCCTGCTGTCAACATTAAGGATGGAAAGGTGGATGTGTTCAATAGTTTGTTTTTGCTCTGTATTTGGAATAATTCGAGTGATGTATAATTATATTATATGCTGATAATAAAATACTTTCCTGATCAAGAGCAACTCAGGATGCAGGCAAACAGCATGCAGAAATGGATTGTCCTTTGAAAGTCATTAGGCTGTTTCCTTCCTGTTTCCAAATGAGGTCACTCTAGGCACCTCTGCCAAGGATTAGATAGGATTGGGTACGGAAAGCTTTGACACAAAAGGAAATGAATTTCTAAATATTAAAATATCAACATTTTTAAATATTAAAAAAATAAAATTTTCTAACTAAAAAGTGTTCCCTCCAGCACTAGAGACACCTATATTAGACCTCACCTCAACAGGTAAAGAGGAAATAATCACAGGATTACAGTAATAGCTTAGGTACAAGTAAGTATCACTTGCTTGCATTTGTTATGTACTACCATGATAAAGTCTAAAGCAATAATATATATACCTGGTGCCTTAAAAGACCCTTTTACAAATCTGAAATGAGTCATATTGATTGCAAGAGAGGTTTTAAACAAAAATATATGAGTGATATTTAGGAACTGTTTAAGAACATTTTAATAGATGCTCAAAAAGTCACAGTCCCACAACTGAGGAAGAAGGCCACACTGCTGAAAAGAACAATGCAGTTTAGAAGGGAAATATAAGCTATCAAAAACAAAATACAGTAAAAGCTCTGTTATCCGGCATCCCCCGGGAATGGGGGATGCTGGCTAACAAAATATGCCGGTTACTTGAGTGGCCCAGGCTGCCACTTCTCCCGCCACATCTGGGGTACCTTCCCCCCACCTTTGGCATCACCACCCCACCCACAGCATTGCCGCTGCTCCTGCAGGCCTCATGGGACAGAGAGGTGGCCCCGCAAAGGCCACACAGCCTGTTATGCCCCCAACCTGTGGGGGCTCGGCAGCACAGGCCGCTTTGCTCCAGGCAATGGGGGCTCGGACAAACCAGAAGTGCCACAGTGGGCACTACCAGTTTCACTTCACCTTACGAGCCAGCATGCCAGTTAGTAGAGCATGCCAACTTGTAAGATGCCGGCTAACAGAACTGTTACTGTATATGAAATAGAATGGAAGTTGATAGTGATGGGTATAATTCAGAAGTAATTGTAGATGAACTGATAAGAGAAGCAAAAGAACATGAAGAACTATCTAAATCAAGCAGAATTAAAGATAAGGAAAATTTTAAAATATATTTGAGACAAAAAGAATATAAAAATGAGAATTAAGTGGTACAGCTGTCAACATTAAGGATGGAAAGGTGGATGTGTTCAATAATTTGTTTTTGCTCTGTATTTGGAATAATTTGAGTGATGTATAATTATATTATATGCTGATAATAAAATACTTTCCTGATCAAGAGCAACTCAGAAAGATGTTAAACAGCAGGTACTAAAGCTAGATATTTTAAATCTGTAGCTAATTAAATAAAGATTTAGCAAGATTGGGCAGAAAATTGAAGCTTAAAAAGCTCAAATGTGCTAAATAAAGCTCCACCTTGGAACAGTAATAATAATCAACCACACAAACAATTTACCTAGAGCTGTGGTGGTTTCTTCATCGCTGAAAATAATTTAATCAGGGTATCATATTTTTCAAAAAGATAAGTTGTAGTTAAAGCAGCACTGTCCCTGATTCAGTTGGGCCAAAATCTGATTCTGAAGTTTCAATGCTGATTCAGAGGATCAGTGATTTGGAAACAGACACAGCTTTAAAAGTTTTTTCTACATACCTTGAGGTACCAGGCGCAGCTTGTGATTGTTGTGATGCTGGGGTGCATGAAGTGTCCATGTGCTTGGCAGTGAACCCAGAAGTACTTCCAGTCCACTTCTGGGTCTGCCAGAGAGCCCGTGCTCCTGTGGGACACTCCATGCACCCCAGCATCACAGCATTCACGAGCCACCTGCTACCTAGAGGTATGCAGAAAAAACATTTAAAGCTGTATCTATGTCCAAATCTCCGAATCTCTCCAAATCAATTCAGAGGGTTTCAATTTGATTTGGAGAGATTAAAGGGTCCTCTGATTTGATTCAGATTTGGGGATTCAGCCACCAAATTGGGCTGAATCTCTGCCAAATCAAATCAGGGACCAAAGCTTCGTACAGCCCTAGTAATCAGGTCTGTTAGCTGATCTCTCATTTCCGTATACTGCTGTTAACAAGGATGTTATCTCTGGAGAGACAAATCTACAGTTTGAGAACTGAAACTAAGCATCGCAGAGCTGCTTAATGAGATAGTTTCATAGTTTCATTGTTGGTAGGGTCGGAAGGGACCTGAGCAGATCATCAAGTCCGACCCTCTGCCATGGCAGGAAAGAGTACTGGGGTCAGACAACCCCGGCTAGGTGATTATCCAGCCTCCTTTTGAAGATCCCCAGCGTAGGAGCCACCACCACTTCCCTTGGAAGTTGGTTCCAGATCCTAGCCACCCTTACTGTGAAGTAGTGCCTCCTGATGTCTAGCCTAAAAGTATTCTTGATCAGTTTATGATTGTTATTCCTAGTTACTTTGAGTAGTGCTCGGAGGAACAGGGCCTCTCCCATTCCCTGCTGGATCTTCTAGGCTGAGCACTGAGTCCCACTGAGTAGAGTGGTTTTCTTTAATAACCTATAGAAGAGCTTCTGGGAACCCCATAAGATTGGGCCCCTAATATAGTCCATAGCCGATTGTGACCTATTTATAAAACTTTTGTAAAAACATTACATGAATGTAGCATCTCAAATAGGACTTAATTACAGGTTATAATCCCTATTCCATTATGATATCTTTGAGCTTTAACATATCTTAAATTAAAACTATTTTTATATAAGTATATATTTTTTTAAAAGCATCCTAACCAAAAAAAATTATTGAAAAATACAATTACATAAAAAAATCTGATTTTTGTCCATCCTTAATCCTTACTTTACTGACTAAATGGAAAACTTGCACAACTGGGCTTTATATTTCCAGTCGTTCATGCACTTGTCCCAGTGTTTGGTCCAAACGGGCTATTGTTTAGGATGATGTTCTTCCCAAGAACATAGGTGTTCTTGGAAAGCGGACAACATTTACTATACCTTTCCTCCAGACTGGAATGCAATCTAAGAAGTCCAAATTAGTGCCCTTAGCAAAGGGATCCTTATAGAGGTGGATCCACGGGCCTGTTTCTCTGCCTGGTATGTTGGTTTGTACTACAAGAAACTGCTAGAATCTTGTTCAATCCCCTCCATCCTGATCATACAGGGGGCAGCTCTATCATGTCTACTGATGCCAGGCACCTCAAGCACTTGCCTCTTTTTAAAGTCAGTGACTAATGTTGTCTTAAAAGTTCCACACCATAACAGAATTATAGAAAGTAGTTTTGGAAAGGGACCTTAGGAGATCATTTGGGATGGTTACTGCTTACACAAGTTACATTTTTTGCACAATAGGGCCCCTGAAAGCCCTTTACAGCTATGCCATGCTGTGGCACATGTGCAGAGCTACAGAGTGCTCTTAACACAGCTGATTGCATGACAAATTAACCCACCTCAAATTAGGCCCTTCACTTTAGAACTTCTTGGGGAGCTTATGTTCTCTAGGGTTAATTTTGTGTGTGTTGGGGGCTGGGCTGATGCAGCTCCATCTCTTTCCTATGGCTGTTAGCAGGGAAAGAGAAGTGAGCAGCATTGAACTTTGCCTGGCCTGAGCTAGTAAGTGAGGAGTGGATTGGAATTGCACCCCCCCCAACTCATGAGCCCAGACCACTGGGGGGGATCCTGAGCTAGGGGGGCTCTGATCCACACCCCACCTCCAGCTCAGGTCAGGCAAAGGCCAGCCAGGATCTCAGTGCTGCTTGCTTCCCTCTCTTCCTTCTTCCCCTCCCTCCCTGCTGACAGCCCTGGAGCTGGGACAGAGAGGGTGGGGTTGGGGAGAGGGACAATTCAGCTACCTCCTCAGAGGCTGCTGGAGTGTCCCCATCTTCTTGCCAGGAGGGCCAGTGCAGGCAGGCTTGATTCCCTCTACCCCGCAACCCAACAGTTGGGGGGAGCGGGGGAATAGTGTCTAACTCATGGTGCTTTTAGTAAAGCAACATGAGTTACAGTGGGGGCCCGAACGTCTGTCTGCACCCCTAATTCATTTTTCTACTGAATGCAAGAACATTCCTATCTAAACTAACCTCAATAAGTTTTTATCTAATTGATCCTTATAAACTTAAGGAACAACCCTTATAAACAACTTCCAGCCATAATGCCTGAAACATCCAAAAAATTCCTTTAACTTGCCACAGGTAAAGCAAGATATGAGAGTCCTGTTGCTACAAGGGCAGGAAGTCATTTGTTAAAATACACTCAAGAGATCCAAGAAAGATAATCACATTTTCTTAAAATGAATTAGATTAATATTAATAAACATATGATAAAGATGAGGAAAACCTAAAAATCAGACTAGGAAAAAATGGTGCTACATTACTTTTGAGATATACTATTGAGAATACTTTAGAATGTGACTTTACCCATACAGAAAAAAAAGAATAATTATTCTTATTTATAGTGGCAGTACTTAGTAACCCTAGGTTCACAGTGGTTTCATTGTTCTCAGTGCTGAGGCTCAGTCCTGCTACTGTAATTTAACTTTCTCTTGTAATTGACTCTACTCCCCATTTAATAACATTTTGCTTCTTTCATTTAGCTCTTCATCAAATGCAACTTAAAGAATTTGTGTGAATCCTTGTCATTTTTTCATTGCTTCTCTTTATGTTGTAGGATTGGCAATTGCCCACCATTTCATCCTCTGCATCAGCTCATCATATGGTATGCAGCAAGTCTATGCTTCTGCATTTCCTGGGGTTTATCTGGATGTCTCAGTAATTCATATGCAAGCTGTTTCAGAAATACACATTTTCATTAAAAAAAACCCCCAAAAAAACACTCAGTGGAAACTTTCCTCCAGAGCAAAATATTTTTTTCTTCTAACAGATGTTTTAAAATATTACATTTGTCACAATGTCCTCTATCAACTCACCATTTTTGTATAGGGTCAGCTTGTGCCTTTTGTCCTACTAAGTTAAGCAGAAGAACTTTTCTTGCTCACCTGTGGATTGCAAACAGGTGCTCATTTTTAGTGGTGAAAATTTCTGAGAAGAGAAGGGAGCTTGGGTGACTGGTGCCACCTTAGTTGGGGGGGCACATGCCCCCCCCCCACGACTAGTCTCACTGGTCCCCTATGGCCAATCTCACTGTCCGGGGGAGGAGGGGCGGAGTCCCTCTGCAGCCAATCTTGCTGCCGGGGTGGGGCGGTTCCCGCAGCAGATCTCAATGCCTGGAGAGAGTTATGCCATGGACGATTGCTGTGACTGATCTCTGCAGCCACTTCCGGGAGTGGCTGTGGCCATTTCTGGGAGCAGCTGCAGTGATCGGCCAGTGCCTGCAGGGTGGGGCACCAGTGCCCCCACCTCCCTCCCCGCCCATTGCCTAAGTGGCGAGCGTGGCCAATTGGGGTGCACCAGCACTCTCAGGGGGTGCATGTGCACCCCCATGCATCCCCTACATGTCGCCACTGGGAGGGAGTACTACAAGTGCTCATTCAGCCTGCTATCACCCACTCTCTCTTACTGATGGACTCCTTCCCAAGGTCAGGGTGATCCTGCTCTAGGGAAAGTGTGGGGAGCGGTGGCTGCTCTACTTCTCCTATTCCCACAGCTTTCAGAGGTTCAGGAATTAATGCTGCCACTGCTCACCTGCCACCAAATTTTTGAAACTCTGGAGAGCCCTGGGGGCTGGTTGACACAACCCCATATGTTAGATTATTTTAGCATGTGGGATCACCCCACAGCCAGGTTGCACCCATGGACTGACTTTATGTGCAAAATCCAGCCGCTGTATCCAGTCCTTAGACTAACCCCATTGGCAAGAGGCAGCCAGCAGACCCACCCTGTATCACTGTTCTGGCCCTTGAAGGCAAAATGTTGTGTACCACTGATTTGGCAAGCCAGGGTCCCCTTTTCTAGTGTAGACAAATCCTCCAGGTTTAATCTGCTATTCCTGAATACACGTAATGATTTATTCTTGGCTAATGCATGCAATAATTTATGTACCTGTTGATTGGACTGAAGTCTTTTTTAGAAGAAAGTGGAATTAGTGGCAGGACAGAGCTTTGCTTAAAATTGGAAATAATGTACTCAATTATGTGGCAGAAATAAAGTAAGGATACACAAATACACTAGATCCTTTTCATGAATTGATAAGCAAGACTAATGCCAAGCATTCAGGTTTCTGAGTAGTAACTGAGGCAGTGAAACAATTGAAGTCTTTACAGCAGTCGCCCCATATTTTCATGAATCTGGTGGCACAGTATACTAGGAGTGGAATATTAATAATAAAAAAGTAAAAATAAGGCTTCTTATTAGACTGTTGAAAGAAACAGAAAAGAATATGGGACGTATTCTGTGCTTTGCTGATGTGTAGGCATTTACACCCATGTAAAGCATGGCAAAATGATTGTAAATGAAACTGCTGCCATTCTGAACGTACAGTTTTTTACATCCACTTTGCACAGATGTTAAATATAGAAAATTAGATCCAATGTGCCTTTATTACTGCGATTTAATTTAACCATTTACATTGGTGCCCCTGATGTAATAGACCTGAATTGTTTCACTGCCTCAGTTACTATTCACAACCAGAATGCTTGGCATTAGCCTTGCATGTACTTTTTTGTATTATAATTCTTCTTCATTCTGGGATTCACATGTGCTTCTATAAACATAAGAAACAGGGGTGGGGGGTGGGGATCAGTCTTGTTCCTAATATTTCTATCAGTCAACAATATTTGTATGTAAAGTTCCTTTGTGAGACTAAAGTATAAGTGAGGGATATCAGTAAAGTAAATCTAGATCTGACCCTGGCTCTCTCTGTCCATAGACAAAAATATCTTAGAAATATACAAGTTGGGTTTCATTAGAATATAGCTTAAGAAGAGATATATATGTTTGAACCTAGTTTGTGCCTTTGTATGCCACATTTTTCCCTTCATTTGGCAGAGCAGAGAACTCTTTGTGCTCACCTATGGGGCTTTGGTAGCCCAGCTGTGTAAAGATTATGAGAAGGATGAAGATGTGAACAAATATTTAGACAGAATGTAAGTATCAAGTTTATTCTGCTTATATTTTCAGCCTAACAAAAAGTGACATCCATGTAACTGCATATACTTCTCCAACCTTATATTCTATTTATCTTGTGTGTACCAGCACTGTGTTTAAGGTCACATGAAGTACAAAACAAGGCAGTCTTTAAACTTTAAGGAGCTTACAATATAAATATTATCACAACTGCCAGGAGAGCTCAACAGAAGAACTCTTTGTCCATGGGAAGATTCCTAGAACACGTCTTCCTCTTAACTGAATCCCTTCAGTGATTAGTTCCATGGACATCCTAGCAAATCAGTCAGATGTCAGGCTTTCCACCAAAGCAATGAATTTTAAACAGGTGAGCTCTTTGCAGCAAGGACTATCTGGCCCATGACTGAGGATCCTGGACATTACTACAAAAGAATTAATAAAAAGTAATATTATAGAAGATAGGCAGGGAACATATTTTGAATGGGTTAAAAGTATTTGCACAGCACCAGATTCTAAGGGCTTAACTACACATTTTCTATGACCAGTCTGTGACCTCCACTGAGAAACATGCTTTTCCCACTTGCTCCTACTCAGTGTGCACTGCATCCCGGAAATGAGTCAGTGTCGTTCTGAGCAAGATCTGTTCCTACGACACACTGCTCTAAGATGGTTTTTTTGCTTTGCATCTGAGATTTGGGGCATCCCTAGGGAAGTGAATGGGCAGGGTAGAGCTCTCAGCCATGGTCCTAGCACTAAAGAGATGGTGTAGACAAGTCCTTAGAGTGAAGTGTATCCATTCAGAAAGAAGAAGGAACGTGCCACATGGCCTACATGTCCAATCAAAGCATCTCACATTCTGAATCAAATAAGCTGCTGAACAAATTACAGAGAAGTGCCTGTTCACAGAAACTGTTCATGTGTTCATCAGTTTGAGAAAAATTATGATTGACTCACAAGGAGAAAACAAGACAGAACACCTGGAATCACTTTGTTTGGGTTGGGTTTTTTTTGCCAAATCACACATTTTGGGATATTCTGTACATGTTCCTTTCAGTTTCTATGGCAAAAATTGGGAAATTCTCAGCTTGTAAGGTAAGGAGTAGTGTATTGCTCCTCTCCTACTATATAAGCTGTTTCTCTAAGGTTTTGCTTTTTTTCCCTGTTTGATAAACACAGTTCCATATTCTTCCCTGCTAATATACCATTGACTGGTTTAGAGTTACACAACTTAGCCACCTGAGCTACTCTCATTTACTTCTTTGTTTATGCAAGACTATAGTAAAAGGAAGAGATGTTCTAAGTTCAGTACAGTATATAGACATAGCTATTATGACAGCTAAGGCTGTCAGGTTTCCACTATAGCAGCTTGTCACTTCAGTTTACCTAATGGTTAAAAATAAAAATAAACTGAGCACTCTCTCATGTTGGTCACATACATATTTTAATAAAAGCTAATGAAATATTTATCAGTGAAGCTAATGTTGAAACTAAGGCAATAAATAAATATTTCATGATTTGCTGGTGAATCATACAGTGTTATTTTGAACTTCAGCCTTTCAAAAAGCAGCTCTGGAATACATTGTTGATTTCTTGTCATAAGCCTTAATATGAAATCAGTAACTTCAGTGGACTGGGTAAAGCCGGTAATGAACAGGAAAAATTTCAGAAACAATTAGTGTTTACAATTAGTGTAAATGGAAAAAAAAATTTCTGAATTTGACCTAGTTGCTAGTATTTACATGCATGTCAGCATCATACACTTTTCATCTTCCGAAGTCTAAAAATTATTTACCATGACAAAAATATTTATGGGACATCTCAGTATTTAAAAGCCAATTATATCTTCCTAGTGCTAACAGTGGATGCTTAGGGACCTAATATACACCACTTCTCATTCCAGAGTTAGCATGAGCAGAGTGCTACCTGGGTCTGTCTAGACCTGCCCTCAAAGACATAGTGGTTGCATCTACACATGCAATTAGTATGTAGCCATGAACTCTAGTGCAGTTTGCCCAAGAGTTTATTGCTCAGACGCAGTGTTTACATGTGTGCCCAGAACCGCAGCACGTTGAACCGGGGTGAAGCAGCCCTGCCTGGCAGGGGGTCTGGGGGAGCAGCCTGCCAGCCCAGGGCTGATCTGCCCCATCTCAACATGTTGTGGAGAGGCTGGCTGGGGCACTAGGTGTTGCAGTGTGGGGGCTAGCTGGCACTGTAGCACCCTCATGCCCAGCCAGCCCTGGTCACCATCTACATATGCGTTTTGGCACACATAATTACTCTGCTGTAGGATAGTACCTATCCCAGACAGCACTATCCTACAGTGGAGTTAATTAATTTACTGCACCCTAATACAGACCCACATGTA
Organism: Crocodylus porosus; assembly: GCF_001723895.1. Classification (NCBI taxonomy): domain Eukaryota; kingdom Metazoa; phylum Chordata; order Crocodylia; family Crocodylidae; genus Crocodylus; species Crocodylus porosus. Next base: position 93,887,175 of record NW_017728918.1, on the reverse strand, counting down.
GATGGTGATGTTTCACTGAAGAGCTAATTAGTCGATTTTGCAGTAAAGTACACGTGTAGATGCACCCAGTTTTTTGCAGAAGCTGTGTGCCAACAATGATTAGCATCCTTTTTGGGGGGGTGGTAGGTAAAAGGGAAGGAGTGTGCTAGGAAGAGAAAAAAAGAAAGAAGGGACTAAAAAGGAGAAGGCAGGACAAAAGAAAAATAGCTGCAGAGGAGTGGGAGAGGTACACGTTGGTGAAGAGGAGCAAATGCTGGAATGGCGGGGCTCGCTCACCTCATGTTAGAGCTTATTTCAGAGAGATTTGAGGGGGGGCATGATCTCTGCAACTTGAGATTTCCATGTCAGGTAGGTGAGCCAAGTTTCCCATGCTAAGATGGATTCTGGAACCACCTAGAGATCAACCTAAAAAATAAGTTACGTGACCTAGTAGGGAAGTCTCCTTTTTTCCTTCCCTGACAGAGGCCTTACCGGCGATGGATTTATAATTTTATAAGGCTGTTATTAAAGTATTAAGTCATTTGTATCACAGAAAGTAAAGGTTCTGAGAGCTCCAAAGGAATGAACAGTGTGCAGTGGGCTAGAACAGCACTGTTCTTGTAACAAATGATTGTAATAAATAGTAGCGTATTGCTACAGCTTAAACAAAATACAACACTTCTTTCTGAAAAACAGAGTGCAAATGTCTCCTAAAAGCTTCCAAAGTATGCAGGCTGGGCTTAGTGAGTCACAGAAGCAAAAGACTAGCATGTGGAACTAGTATATCCCTATAAGGGGCTCAGCATAAAAACCTAAATAGAAGCAATCAAAATGTAACTCCACTTGAGAAATTGTCCAGGAAAAAATGCAAACATGAACCACTGTAAAACACTGCCAACTGAGCACAGGGAGAGGGGTGTTGGTATTTATTTTCTATTTTTCTTTTTAAAAAATGCTTATCAAAATCTAAAATAGGCCAAATTCATCCCAAATAAATGTCATAGGTAAAATATGGATCAATATAGAGACTATCCATTGCTTTGCCAAATATTGATGGCAATTATGTCATTACGTTCTCAGTCAGCTAAAGTGCTTATTTAGTTTTTGCACATAATTTTCTTTTCTTTGCCTCAGGGGATATGGCATTGGCATAAGACTCATTGAAGACTTTTTAGCTCGTTCAGCTGTGAGGAAGTGCCATAGCTATTCGGAAATTGCAGACATGATTGCACAGGTAAGTAAGAATAAAATCAAATAGACTTGGTATCCCTTTGTGTTCTTATTGTCTGGCCTTTTCTCTTCTCCTACCTTTTTTCATCTCCAAGGCCACATCTACATAAGACACTTATTGTGCAGTAGCTCATGCTGCGCAATAGTGTTGTCAGGCATGAGCTGTGATGCGATGCTACTGCATAGTAGTAATGAGCTATTGCACAGTAGTAGCCAGTTACTGCGCAGTAAGCATCACTAGGCAACCATGCCAGAATGCTACTGTGCATTAACACCCATTACTGCACAATCATTTAGTACTTGGTTATGCAAGTACTAAATGACTGCGCAGCAACAACTGCAGTCAGCATCCCGTGTAGACGTGGCCCAAGAGAGGTTAATTTATCAGCTGCTTAAATCTCCTGTCACATGTGAAGGTGCTATAAAGCAGAAGGGCAAGAGAACATGTCATCTTCCACATTAACAAATGCTCCAGGTGGCAGGCAAATATCTTGTTTTAGAGCTTACTCTCATCTAACAGCACTCCGACTTAAGCCTGCTCTCAACTACAGGAGACTGTTCTTTGCTTTATTGAGCATTCAGAGCCCTTCAGTGGTATATGTATGGTTTCAAACCATATGTGACACTATAATTCTGCTGTACAACAAGAGAATAATACAGTTCTATGCCAGTAGTCGGCAATGTTTTGTGGTAGTGGACTAGCATGACATACCTGGCTCAGGTCTGAGGTGGGCTGGCTTTAGAACCTGGCTGCTGCTATGGCTGCTACTGCCACTGCTTTTTCCTGCTGCCCAGCAGAGGCCTGGTTGAAACTCTCCACTGCCCAGCTATGGCATGGCACAACACCCTGCCACTAAATGCTGCCAAGACCCCTGCAGGCCAACCTGTAGGCCATAGGTTGTAGACCCCTGTACTTGAATACATCTAACCATTTAACTTTCAGAAGGAATCTTCCTATGCAGCCCATGTTTTATATACCTTCTGATGACTAACAGATTAGTAAGGGCCTAGATATACTTTCACTGACCTTATCCTGGTATAAGGCTGGGCACATAATGTAACTTGCTGGACACTGATATAGATTTATCCTGGGAAAAATAAAAGTAAAACAACACTTGTGTAAGTTACCCTGGCGTAGGTGCCATCAGTCCCAAAGTCTGCTAAGTACAACAGCTTCCCCACCATCTAGTAGCACAATGCTATAATGGCACCTACTGCAGAAGCAACCTTCAGAAAGTTGGTTTTATGTCCTCTGTAGGACTTATACTGCTGTACAAAACCAGTGCAAGTTATACCAGTGTTAATGTGATGTTTGTCCAGATCCTGGAGTTAACAGATGCTAGAGGAGACACAAGAACAGTTATTTTATTTCAAGCCAAACTCTTGAAGGCCAAAAATAAAATATAGGCACTATTCAGTCAATATTATTGCATCTAGATTATTAAGTTAAAATCACAATAGTAAAATTAAGACAAAGGACTCATCATTAACCATAGGAGTGGTTGAAATGTCTACGTGAAGTGGGATGATAATCAGATAAGGCTTATGTGAGTACAGCGAGCTGCACGTAGTTCTATGAACACACTGCTTTTTATACTCCATCTGGCTGAGATGGGCAAGAAGCCTAACCACTTGACCAACAGCATAAAATGTGGGAAGTTCATTCTGCATCTTTCTGGGATGCTTCTAAGGGCAGATTAGGATCTCAACAGAGCATAAATGAAGGTAGATGCCCTGGTGATTCCTTTCTGAGTATGCTTAGAAAACCAAAATATTAAAGTGGGGATGGCCAACCTTGGTACGTGTGACACAAGTGGCATGGTTAGGCTTTCTATGTGGCATGTGGCAGCTTGGGGCACATGACAGATAGGGCAGAAAGCAGGGCAGCAGATCAGCAGGGGAAAGAGATTGGAGTGGCAGTCAGGAAAGGTGCAAGGATAATTTATGATGCCTGTCAGAAAGGTTGGTCCCCAGTGACATAAGGAATCTAAATGTCCAAATAGGTTGGTAGCTTTCCTCCAGGTGGATTAGGATTGCATGTAGAGATTTATGGGCCAAAAAAGCTGTATATGTGCCCCTTGGCAGCACATACAGATGTGACCTAAAGAGCATTTTAGTAATTACAGATCTGTACTACGTATTTTACTGACATGCTGGGATGTACAGCACAGGCATATATAGAACTTCACTGACTTCTCCTTCAAGACAATAAGATGTTAACAAGTCCGCTGAAAGAACAGTGTGACTAAATGGCCACATATGTGCTGCTGTATGGTAACATTATTGAAAATGAACCTGGTGACAGTAACTAGTAATTCCTAGTAATGGGTAATTCCTACTTTTGCTGTTATATTTTTTAACTAATTGGATACATGGGGTGGGGGCGAAGGAGTGGGGGAGAGAGAAAAACACAATGTCCTACAGCTTTTATCTGCTTCTGTAAGGTGGTCGACTGAAACCTCTGAACTGAACCAGTTAATTCAGGTTTTTTTATTTCTATTTTATTATTTGGGGAAGTAGATGTGTATGCTTGTCACAGTTATGACTGCTTTTAATCACAGTAGTTAAATAATGTACATTTAAGAACTGGGAACAGGACTCATTCACCTAGGATAAGCTCCCAGGCTACAGTGACTTAACTTTCCTCCTTTATCTGCTGTCCATCCAACCGATTTTTTAAAAATTCAGTAAAGGGCAATATACACAAACTGCACAAGTTAGTACATTACGTTTTCATGTGTACCCAGGTTCGCAGCACAATGAGCTGGATTGGAGCAGCCCCAGCTGGCAGGGGGTCCCAGGGCATCAGCCTAACAGCCCAGGGCTGTT
>NW_017728918.1:93845230-93883037 GCF_001723895.1 Crocodylus porosus | reverse complement strand
GGCATCAGCCTAACAGCCCAGGGCTGTTCCTCCCCCACCCCCCCGCCCTCAGCTCAACATGCCGTGGAGGGACTGGCTGGGGTGTGATGGTGCTTTGGTGTGGGGCTAGCCAGCAGGCAGCTGCTGTATTGAAGCACCCTTGTGCCCCAGCCAGCTGTGGCAGCATCTAAATGTGCACTACTGCAGCATTTTTTACTCTGCAGCAGGATAGTACTTGTAAATATTGCTGAGGAGTAAACTAGTTTACTCTAACCTAATAGGGGCACACATGTAGATGCTGAAATATTTACTGCACAGCTAATTAGTCTACTTTACAGTAAACATCTCATGTAGATGCACCCTAAATGTATCTCATTATCTAACCACCTAGGAAAGGAAAAGGTAACATAAATGTGCATTGGGTAGTAAGAGCTCGTTCATTACAATATTTCAAATAGAAGGCAGGGTAGTGATATGCCTTCTGCCTGACTTCAGGCTGACATGGCCCTCCTCATGAATATGCCAAATAAATAAATTCCAGACTTTCCTAAGCTTGTGGTGTAAAGCTGTAAATTCACTTTTAAATTTGAACAGGTCCAGAAATTTTGTGCTGGCTTTTTGAGAAATGAATTGCCTCCATCGTCACTTATTCTATGCACACACTGTGATCCACTGGTGCAACTGCAGGCCAGGTTCTTGGTGCAGCAACCAGAGCCCTCCCTGTAATGTTAGTAAGCACAAACCCTATGTTTCATGAAGACGCTACCAGTGGTCAGCAATGAAGGGAGGAGAGTTGTGAAGTCTTTCATATCTGTGTCTAGATCTCACTGTTCAGAATATATTCAAAACTCAGAACGAAGTGTGTAGGAACTCCCAGAAAAGCCAAGCTAAAGCAGAGAAATTTTCTGAAATGACAATAGCTATTGAATGCAAGACAGAATAATGTCCACCAATAACTAGCGTTGCAATTATTGTATTCAAAATGGCTTCTTTCTTTTAAGGAATAAGGCCAGGCTGATGCATCATATTTTTCCCTTGTTTTTCCTCTCTTCTTTTGTGTGTTTATATAGATGTACTTTCCATTGTTTTCACATGTTAGTACTAGACATTAGATGATTTTTCTAGTTGTGCTAGATGTTTGAAGTTCTCAACAGTCCTCACTATTTAAAAGGGCCTAACTTATTCTCTCCTTGTTTTGTTCTGCAGTGCAGTTGATTGAACACAAATAATAGCAGAGAAAGGCTACCTTTGGGAACAAGACTACCCCCCCACCGCCATTTTCCTCTTGTTACTATTTTCAGCAAGCTAGAAAGAGTCTTTTAGTGAAAGCATCCATAGTTCTATTGCCTTTATGGAACAACAATATGATTCAGTAGCTGGAAGCTATTTCTGAATCTTTGACAAAACAATTTAGCTTTTGAAATTTAACCATCAAATTTCCTAAACTGGGAATTCTTCAGAGAAACAGAACTAAGGATTTTTGCATAATGCATGTGAAAAAATAAATGGCAATAAAGGAAATAATTTAAGATAAACACAGGCAGGTTTAAGCTTCTGGCATTACCAATTTATGTAAGTTAATTTCTCATCTGGTTATCAGACTGACTGGTACTTGGCAGATTATTAAATACTTTGGGCACTTACACACATACAGAGAGGCTGCTCCGATGCACTGTAAATCCAGCACATTGGAGCGGACTTGATTAATTAAGTCTGCTGGTGTGCAGAAATTAACCCACTGCAGCATTACATGTATCAGCATCCCCACACTGGAAAATGGCAGCAGGGTGCTTTGAACTAAAGCTTGTTGAACGAACTTTAGTTCAAAACACCCTGCCACCAGTTTTTCATCATGGGGACGCTGACACACATGACACTTGGACCCTTTTAATTAGCGCAGCTTGCTAATTAAAGTACCCACCTCGCTGCCTCCTGGAGCACATCTATAAATGCCCTTAATTTCCCTTTTTAACCTCATTGGTCATAAAACTAAATTAGGGTAATGATTATGATGCTTAAATCATGGGCAAAAATGTAATGGGGTGGAAGACTGATGTTTTTGGATCTCTTCAACATTGTTCACTTATCACCGTTTTCAGGTGTGATTCTCTTGTCCTGTGGGTTAAAGTGAGCAGCTGTATTGAGAAAACATTTTGTAACTCTATGATTCTGATTCTGCAGTCCTTTGGAAACCAGAACACTTGTTCAATTGCAGAAGTTATGTGTAACATTGCCATGAAACCAGTCTAGTCATTCAGAAACTCAGGTTCTGAGAATTTATACACTAATGCAGTGGGACCAAAATAAAGCAATGATCAGCCACAGTAAACACTTCTTCAATTTGTTCCCATACTGTTAAGTAAATTCCCACATAGCAGGTCCTGTGACTTGCTGTGGAATAGGGAAAAAAGAGGTAATAACCCTGATTAAAACCACTCACTTTTCTAAAAATCCAATGGATGTTCCATTCACTGACTGGTCAGAAAGAGAGTGGGGAAACAGCTGTAGAAACATATTAGAAACAGGGATGAGCTGAGGAGGCAATGTTCAAGTCTGGATCCAGGTCCACATTAGGTTTAGATGAGGCTTAGAATTTTAGTCTACGGATTAATTAGGACTCATTCTAAAATGCAGCAAGCTCTCCATGGGAGATTTTGTTCTATATTCTCCAAGATCACCAATCCACTAAAATTTCCAGTGTCATGGGCCACATGCAAACCAATTCTAAAAAACTCCATCTAATTTTAGTTTCAGCACAGACCAACGCTCTTACCGGCCCCTTGAAAAGCAGAGATTATTTTGCTAACTCAGGGATCGCTAGCCATTCTGGCCACCTTCCTTCCTCCTCTTGATGTGACCCCTAAATTGCAAGTTGAAAGAGGGAGTGGATGGAACTGTGATCAGTTCTTCTACCAAAAGTCCTATGCTGAAAGATAAACACTTGAAATCCCAGTGGTAGCCTTCTGTAAGCCTATCAATGCTTGGAAAATATTCCTTTCAGACCCCAGGGGAATGGCAAAAGTGTACATGAAAGGTTGCTGTGCTTAGTAGTGGGCAGTAAATTGAAAAGTAAAGTGCTGTACTGCAAGCAGAAATGAGACCTCTGTAAATCTATGAAATCAGTGGTGACTTGCCAAGGCCTTTAGAGTATCACATTATATCTAAACAGTGTTTATGGAAAAGTGCTCTAGAAGAATAAAACTATGCTAGGAAAAAATGCTATTTTTGGCCAGCATGGTTGCTAGTGGAATAGGAAAGATACTTCTTAGCAGTTTAATTTTGGGGTACTGAGAATTGTATTATCCGATCAAAATTCTGATTTCTATGTCTGGGTGTTTTATCTCATCCATTCTTTAATTTGGATCCATCACTTATATGTGCAAAGCATTGTGTGGTGCTAGGAAAAAAATTGCTAGTTGACTTATAATGGGAATGCTGTTAAATATCAAAGAAAACTAGTGGCCCTATTAGTATTTTATCTGTGTACATGTCTAAGATACTCAGTACAGTTGTTTCCAAGCACCTTATAAATGCTAATTAATTTAGTTTTGCTGTATGACATTTATTGGCCTTCGGTTGGCTTCCACACAAGAAAGATAATAATATATGTTCCTTCATGGGAACAGCACTGTTAAATCCATCAATATTTGGCAGGTGCTACAGCAAGAGGGGGGCATATAAGTGCCTCAGTAGATACTGGCGTTACCTACCTGTTTCAGATATATGGGGATAGGATAAAGAGGTTAAGGACCAGCTTTTCAAAACACTCCATTCAGTTTACTTCCCTTTAGGTATAGGTGCCAAAACCTGCTCCTCATGAAGGAGGTCTGGATAAAGAGCTATTCCTCTTTCCTCAGGTGACCTCATTTTACCCTCAGAGGAGCTAGATTAGAAAGGTTCAAGAACTGTGTGGCCAGTCATAATTTGCAATGACAATAAAGTCCATTTCTTAGCTGTTGTTTGAATTTCTTTAAATATATTTTCTTATTCACAGCTTAACATCCAATATAGTTATCCTGAAGGGTTAGACCCTTCCAATTTCCAGTTTTAATTCTTGCAGTTTTACCTTAAATGAATTTGTACTCCTTTGAACTATTAACTGTCATGGTTTTGCATAGTTTCCATGTGAGTTCTGCCTTGCACAGGAAATTTTAACAATAGACTTTGGAAAGCAATAGACCTAATAGTCTAATGTGAAGCACAGCTGAAACTAAATGGAAAGCATATGAGCACTTAGCACACTTAACTACTTATTTTCCTCAGTAACAGAAATCTTGATAATGCAGGGTGGGCATAGTAAAATTCTCATATCTAAATGAGAAAAAGATGTTCTTATTAGAGAGAAAGAATTTATTAGAAAACTAAGGGATGCAGCAAGTAGTAGGAGTCTTAGGTGGAAATTCTTTTTAATTTTTTGTCTTCTTTTGAAAATTATGATTAATGCAGATTCTAAATTTTCCATAAGAAAAATTGTAAGATCAAAGTTTTATTCTGGTTTTGAATATGGTCAGCATCAACAATTTCTGCATTCACTTGAGCTAGAACAAGACCTAATGGGAGCTGTAATTTGTTTGCCTTATGACCCACGTCCTACTGGGCTAAGTTCCCCAGGTAGTCTATCTTTCACAATGGACAGTGATCTCTTGTGCTTTGCTTGAACCACTAAAGTACATCATGGGAGTCCTATGACCACAATGCATTGTGGTAGACATAGTTTTATGGGGGCATCAGCCCATAGGGATTGATACGAGGATAAACTGTGAATTATAACTCACATGGCAGGTGGCACCATACACTAACTCATTCAGAAAGGCCTTCTTAGGTGACAACTTGCTTCATCAGATGCTAGAGCAAATCTGACCTGTAGAACTACGTCTTCTGGCCCATGGGACGGCCCACTAGTTGGAAATTTGGTTTTGGGAGGAGTGGCAATGACCATGGCTCCAGAAACTGTGGCAACTAACACTGCCATCACCAAATTGTGAGCCCCACAGGCTAGATGACACAGCTCTGTGCCTATGGATCCAGCCCACGCACTGGCTTCATGCACCAGAACTGGCCCTTCACAACTTCTCCAGCCTGCAGGGCCAGATGGGTTTGGTACCTTTGCCATAGACTGTACCTGAAAGATGTTTGTCTTGCTGGTTCTTAAAAACTCCATTGAAAGATATCCCAGGACCTACTGAGAAAGTGGCTCCCATGCTTAGCTATCCTTTTAATTAAGATTTTCCTAACATTTAATCTAAATCATCTCTGCTATGAATTAAGCAAGTTATCCCCACTGAGTCCAGGAAAAAAAAAAATCACTATCAGTGATCTAGGGCAGGGTGATCAAGCCCTGGCCACTGTTTCAGAACAGCATCCCAGGATGCTCCACATCCTTATTCTCCGGTATTCAGAATCTCCTCCCTGCCAGCTCTTTGGCACATCTCTGCCCAGGGAACTGAAATTGCTAGTTACACATCTGATTACTATCCCCTTTTATAACAATCATTTACATGTTGGAAGACGGTTACCAATATCCTTTCTCAAGGTATGTCTATATAACTTAACAGTATAGTGTGCAGATATTTGAGCTACCTCTATTTGAGCCAGCTTAGGTACTAGAAGCAGTATAGCTGTATTGGTGCAGTACTTTTCCCAGGGTAATTAGACATAATGAAATATAGAAACGTCATGTTGTTGCAGCTGTACAATTTCCACAATTTGAACTAGCTCATTCAGAGTAAGTTGGTATCTCTTCACATCATTGCATTGTGCAGTGCAGGCTACCTTTAGTTTTCTCGTGGGACATGTTTTCAGACAACCTTGTTGCTTTCCTCTGAACTCTTTCCAATTTTTTTTGTGTGCATTTTTCAGTACAGTGCCCCAAACTGGACCCCATCCTCCATTTGAGGCCTCACCCACACAGTTGCAAAATATTGCAACTGAAAAATTTAGCTTAGAGACAACATTAATAAAAGCAGAGTCTGTGGTATCTGTTGGAAGGAATGTTTACAGGATGCATGCCAGATAAATTTTAATTGAAAACATAAGGTCAAACTGAGAGGCACTCAACTGATTTTCTATAAAAGGTTCCAAACATCCATATGACAATTTAAATTAAACTGAAGATGCTTTGGAAGAAAAGTATAGGAAAAGCTATACAGATCCTTGGACTACAACTAATAAGGGATGTAGGCACTGACAAATTAAGCACCTCAATGCCTGATTTTTAGGCATCTGGCCCCTAACATGGAATCTGGAACCCCATGTAGGGTACTTTGGCTTCCTAAGGAGTGCATCTGAGAATGGGATCCCAAAAAGAGAGCTTGCTGTAGGCAACAGGAAACAATGTACATAAGTAATACATGCCTATCCACCTGCAGAGCTTAGGTCCCTGAGTCAGATCTCCATGGAGGTGCCTTCATCCAGCTGGGATCCAAAGCCTAGAATCCTCTTCTGAGAGCAGGCATCTATATATCTGCAATTTGAAAGAGTGCCTGGCAGGGGCACTGATGGAAGTGATCATCTTTTGTATAAAGTCTGGCCTGGTCTCTTTTAGCCTTAAATTCTGTGAATCTATGAAGCCATTTGGAATAAGGATACTTGAATGAGGGCCAGTACTGATTTCTTTAGTGCATAACTGCATATCTGTCTTATTCCACATTGTGCATGTATATGGGGGGAGTATGGATTATTCAGTACTCAGCTTACAGAACATCCAGAAAACAAAAGCTGCTGAAATTTGAACAAAGATTTGTTTCACCTTGGGTTTCTAATCTGACTATGACCATTAGGTCTGTGGCCTGTTGTATTTACTAATACAAAGCTCCCATCAGTAAAAATGGGTGTTTTCCTTGAGGGAAGATTGAATAGAACTAAGTCAACTGTTTTCAGCAAATAATTCATTAAATGAATGTATAACTCTTTTTCTTCATCAGGAATTATTCACCAAAAAATGAAAATGAAAAAACCCACACAAAGACAGAGAGAGAGGGAAAAAAACTCAAGTGTATCTATAAAGAGTAATCATATCCTTCTGAAACTTTGTTTTACTAAGCTAAACAGCTCAGGCTCTAATAGTCTCCTCTCAGAATATAGTTTCCTGTATTCATCCTAATAATCCTTTCTTTCACGTGTTGCAGTTTAACTTCCTCCTTTTCTAGTACATAGATGGCAAGCACACAAATGGGGTCTTACAATGTCTTGTACAACAGCACTAACCCTTTCCTATTTCTATTAAAAATACCCTGAAAAATAGGTATACTTTTGGCATATGCTTCCATACAGGTGTCTCAAAATTTCTCTTTCAATGAGTATTTTGGCCAGTAAACATGATTGCATGAATGTTTATGGAAAGTAAATAAAACATAAGTATCAAAATGAATTTGTAGTTGTTGTATGAATGAACATTTCTTCTTTCATAATTTTCTGCAGTATTCATTTGACTCTACACCTGAGAAAGGCTAAAAGACCATGACGTACAGTAATTGTTTTGCATATTTTGCTAGGACTATATTCTTTACACTGTAATTCATTGAAAAGTGCATCCCTTTAAAAACATTCTTTATGCCCATAGAATTTAGTTCTGGACAATGAAGGAATAAGGCCTAAATGTGAATGCCAGCTCTACTTCAGCTGAGTGTCTAGTGTGCTTGGGCATGTGGCTTTGCTTCCTGAGTGATGGGGCATCCTTAGCTTTTCCCACTATTGGTGGTGCCAGTGAATATTGCCAATAAAGGACGGGCATATAATGGGTCTTCACACAAGATGAGGATAATCAATTTCAGTTCTGCCTCAAAATTGAAAAACTTATGTGAAAGATTATTAACCCAACAAGTATTCTAATTTTCTAATTTCTATTCCACAATTATAAATAAAAATCCTAAATGGATCCCAAATAGATCTCATGCATGTATACACTCCTGGATATAATAGCAGAGGAAATAAAACAAACAAATAATAGGCATCTTTTTGCAGTGAGCACAGTGAATACATTTGCTGTAAATAGATTAAAAGGATATACAACATTAGCTCATTGTTAAAATAATCTGATTTAATGAACTGTGTAGATATACAGTCAGGCAGATTCATGGTAAAAAGCTATGGAGAAGTCTGCCAGTTACCCAAAGGATTTACCCCAAAGGAGCTTAGTAGCTGCCTTTACCATTTTTTAATGTCTTAACCTGGAGCTATAAAACTTTGTGGCAGCATGCATGGGATGAATCTCATAGGCTTGTGATAAACTACGGGGTCATGTGATAAAATACATTTTTCACAGACCTTGGTTCTATGGTCATGTCACCTGCACTCTGCCTGCAAATTCATCTCTGCCCAAGCTGATTCTAAAAATTGTGAGCTGCTTGCTAGACACTAGTATAACTTAAACAAATTACCCCAATACAAAAGCATTTCCTTTTTTCTCTCAAAATATGGTATTTCCTTTCAGACTGTTGGTCGTATGCTGGCTGAAATCCCAGACAAACCACATCTTGCAGTCTTAGAGCAGCAACAGATTTAATTCCTAGCAACTGAGAATCAGACATGGCTATAAATGGGAACCCTCATGCCATAGCAAGGGAAGCTTCCCAGATTTCCAGTGGGAAATAATGCACTATTAAAATACATGTTATAACAATAACATATTATTAAAATATATGAGCTTACAATAATCCCTTTGTTTGTGTGATACCTATATGCTATATATTTTACACAGAAAATTGTCCCATTTGTCTGTTGCACAAGCTAGCTCATGGAAATCTATGCTGAGTCCTTTATATTTTTAGTGCCTGATGAAAAACCCATTAAAGTTAATGGAATTATTGTCACTGACACCAGTGAGTTTTGTATTAGGACTCTGAAACACAGAACTTAAATTTGTCTGTATTTCTTAAACCGGCATATAATTAGGAAGAGGAACTGGGGAAAAAGAAAATAACTGTAGAGGAATAGATCCCAATATTAACAAAATAGAAGTATTAAAACAAATAAAAATATGCAATGTTGGCAAGCTATTAAAAAAGCTGAAAACAGCCATCAACTATGGGATTTCTCGTCCATCTACAAAATCAAGCATGGTCTCTCTTTCCTCTCTTATATCTTTTTGGCCATCTTCAACCAGTCTATGAATGGTGCTGTAATGCTGCTCACTACTGTTAAAAGAATAGAGCTGAGAAGCATCTTCCCATGCCTGAAACGTTGGCATGGGAAAAGCTTCTGGTTCTTTGGTCTCAAAAAAACTCTTCAGGTTTCGTTCACTGAGCTTGGTGGCATAGAGCTGAAAAATATGATCCAATTGCTCTTTCTCCTTCTCTATGTAGATCCTCCAGAACTTCATTTGGAGGTGGCTGATTTTGGACTGGCAACTGGCACAGCATGTAGTTAATAGAGATAAAAGAGCCGTGGCGACTATCACAAACCACCCCAGAATCTGGAAAAGAAAAGAAATAGGTTCCAAGTTGAAAAATCAAAATTTCACTTAGATTAGGAATGTCCGACTGTTGTGCTTATGGACAAGAGAAATAGCAGCACCCAGAAAAATTTAATACTTTAGGCTAAACCAGGCAGGACACTTGCATAACAACACCAGTTGGTGACCAGACACAGCTCAAAGTCTTTCAGAGAAGCATAGCTATGACTATTCTGTAGTGGCCACCATTCTAGCTTCACATTAGGGTACAACAGGGAGCCCTGATGCCTTCCAGGGTTAGCACTGGAACACCATAATGAAGGAATCCTTTAAAATGCCACCCTGCTCTACCTTTGGCTTTATTGGGCATATAAGTGGACTTGGATACCTAAGTTTGATTCTAACCCCCGCTGTTCAAGTCTTGAAAATCCATTACGGTATCTACTTATGTAGCATGCAGGCATCTCAGCTGTAAGACTGCGTGACAAAAAAGTAATGAGGAGGAGGAAGGAAATGCACATACGTTTTTGCATTAACTGTCTTCAAGGGACTCGAGCAGCAGAGTAGAATAGAATTGCAGTCAGGCACCTATGTTCACTTACATGCCTAATAGTTAGAAAAACACTAGCCTAATATTACATGCCTAATAGTTAGAAAAACACTAGTATTTTTGACTCAGCCACCATGTAGCTGTAAAAATGTGTTTAATTTAAAGTGGCTCTGATTGTCCCAGGTCATGACTCAGATCAAAATGGGAGCAGCACAGCCTTTTACAGAGGTAGACTTTCCAAGCTGTATTGCTGCTCCTCTGCTAGTAGGTGGCCACGGACAGCGCACAGCTTGACAGGTGTTTCTAGAATGGATTGCAGTTAAATCACCCAGGAAAAACTGTTAGCACATTTTATCTGGTATATGTCACATGTACTGGAAGCAGGACAAGGGTGTGAACACCTTTAGGACTCTGGCATAAAAGGCTTTCTCCCAGAAAAGTGCAACATCTGTTTACAGCACACTGTGAACTTCTTTTATCCAAAACACAGATCAATAAAGTATATCTTTTTTCATTCATATGGTACCCCAAGTCCTACTGAAGTTAATGGAAGTTCAAACAAACAAAGAATATGCAGTATGTGGAGATCAAGAAGTTTGAATTCCTTATAGATTGTATTTTGTTTTAGATGTTGTAGATGGATTGATTTGTTATTGTTATTACAGTAATGCACAAAAATGCTTTCGGAGATAAAGTGTTTGGTACCATCTATAAAGCAAAGGTTATAATTGAAATAGACAAAGCAGGCAAAGAGCAATTATAAATTATATTACCTCATTTTAAAGGAGGAAAACCCAGGCATGAAGAGATTATGTGGGTTGTCAAAGGTCACATGGGAAATCAGGGCATGTCCAGATAAGCGTGGTTGTGCAGTAAGTGGCACCGGAAACACGTTTGCAGTGCCCCATTCTGCAAAGTCTGGTGTTCACCACACTACAAGAGCATGCTGCCCAAGCATGCACTGCACTGGTTTATTTTTTCTGCGGGTATCCAGGGGTCAAAGAAAACTGCAGGAAAAAGAAAATGGCACAGTGCACACTCAGACAGCAGGCGCTGCTGAAAAGCAGAGCTGGGACACTTGGAGCTGTGCTGCAGCTGCCGGCCAGGCTCTGCATGGCAGAATCACTGTGGCTGCGGCCCCAGGAGGCTCCCAGGACCCCAGCTAAGGCTACTGGGGGTAGCACTGTGCTGGCCCCAGCCTCCCCTACCCCACCTACCAGGGTAACTTGCCAAATACCAAATTGTGCATGGCACAGCCATTCCCCGGGGACAAGTAGTTGTAGCATAAGGTGTGCCACTGCTACTTGGCCCTGGGAAACCAACCATCTAAGCACATATGGATGTGCCATCAGTGGCAGAGTCATGAACTAAATGCAAAACATTCTGCCCCCTTTGCATAATTTAACATATGAGTTGAAATTTTAAATCAAAATGAGGAAGCAAAGCATTATTTGTTTGCAAATGAAGTGACCCCTGCAGTCTTATTTCTATCCAACCATCTCTTTCAATAGGTTAGAGAGACTTGTCAAAGCTTAAGCTGAGGATATTTTTTCATAAAAATATGAAGGAACAGTGCAATATATTTGAAATTTCTGACTACATATTATTACACCAAAGAGAAGTATATCATCAGAGGTGGGTAGGAAATAATTTTCCAATTCCCTGAAAACGTCACCTATCCTAAATTGAGATGAAAATGTTGAAATTGCAAAATACTGTCACACAGTAGTCACCCAGAAAAAAATTGTGCACCAGGCCAATTGAATAATTTAATTCTGACAACTTTTAATTGTTGTCAGAACTCAATGTTTAATGTTTTATTATAATTTAACTACAATTTAAAAGTAAAATGAAAAGCAATTAAGTGGATTTTTTTCCCCCAAATGTTTTGAATCAGAAGATTCAAATCAGTAGATCTCAGGTGGTCTATTCCCACAAAACTTTTCTGGTTTTTATGAATCAATGGTCTCTCAAAAAATTCCTGACCAGATCTTTTTATTACCTCCAGCACTTCTAGTCCTTGTGTTAGGGTGGTGGCGGAAGTGCTATCACACAGTTCCTTGAAGACATTTGGACCAGAGACCAGAATGAAACCCAGTTCTGTATTGATGCTCAAAAGGCCCAAAGCTGAATCAGTTCAATCTTCACAGGCTGGTCTAAGCTGCACAGATTGAACCATAAGCAAGTGAACAGACATTCGCTTTTCGTTCCAGAAATGCAGCCACATGCTTGCAGTGGCCCAGGTCAGAAGCCAGGGGGCAGTAGGGCATGCCTCCTGCTCTGCTGGAGCAGACAGATTGGTCCAAGGCTAGCCCGCCCACCCTGCAAAGCATTCTGGGATGCTGAGGGACGGTGAGTTAACTTGAATCTGGAGGAGATCTGGGACAGAAGTTTAATAAACCATTTTAACCTAAATCAATTAAGTCTGATATTACATCCATCCAGGTTTATTTTAAACCAGTTTCGGCTATTTTGAAAGTGGTTTACGTGCACTGAATTTGTAACTGTTCTGTTACAAATTAGAACTGATTTCCAATTATTTATACTGGTTTTTGTGTAATTTCTGACCCTTGCCATAGAACTGGTCAGAACATTTCAGAAACATTTCACTTTACAGACCTAGTTTTTGAAGCAAATGTTTTACAGTAACCTGTCAGTTGCAACAGTTTGTCAGGCATGTTCTGAGAAAGAGATTTACTTTGGTGTTTACGATATTGACTGCTGTGGGTTCAGACCCTGCTCGACCTTATTTGCTTTGATTTGGGATGAAAAACTGAACTCTGATTTAAGCAAAGCAGGATTTGAACGTGGTTCCTCTACTTACCAAGCCAGTGTTCTAACCAGCTATATGCAACCAAATGACTCAGCTGACACAATTTCTCTTTGCAGAAGTGCTTTGCTTTCATTTCATAGTGGAAAGAACCTAAATTTCACATACACAGTAACTTGTGGAATTGAATGTTTGTCCTCTGCACAGCACTAATAGAGCTGATAGGAAGGACTATAGCTTGTCATGTATGAACTTCTGCATTGGTATTCAAAAATTAACACGTAACATCTGTTATCTACTACAGAGTTTCCTTATAGAAGTAAGAGAATCAAAGAACAAATTTTGACTTGTGACTTGTCTGGAAAACTTTAGAGAGTGGCATTGAAGAATAGTGTCATTTTGATTAGTTTCTCAGCAGGCTTATACCAGCTGTTAGCATTCCACACCTAATTTTTTTCTGTATTATCCATCCTTTTCATACCTCATGTGCTTCCTTCTCTCAATAGGAGTGCTGCACTTCTGTGATTTATGTGCTCACACACTACTAGACTTGAGTTTGCCCAGTTGATTTTTATTATTTCCCACAAATACTCAAGTATTTTTTTAAACAAGAAGTCACTCCCATGCAACCCAAACATGTAGTGCACTAGGACCTGAAAAAAACAACAACCTGATTCTAGGACATGAAACAGTTATACTCAAATACAGTTGCTGCATGATAATCATTTGTTGACACTGCAGAGTCATGCAGTATCCTGACTGTCATCTTTCTCCAATTTCCTGTGGACTGCTTTGCTGTCTCTTTAGTTTACTTTGATTCCTTTTCTCTCAGTTTTCTGACATCACTAAGCAACACAAAAATGTAAAATATGGTTGTGAGACGTGAATAATATATCTTTGCAGGTTTTTGTTATTTCATTATAGATCTAGTTTCCTTCATACTATACAAACATTTTAGAAAGCAGTCAAACTAAATAGACATTTTTCATTACTTGAGAGGAAGGAAATGCAAAAATAGACCAGTGATATAAACAGTGAACAGGAAATTAGATGCTTAAAAATTGTTTTTGTATTAGGCAGATGGTATTAGGCAGATCACACAGCCTGTTTGGAAAAATTGTACCTTGCTTTTAGTATTAATATACAAGTTGTTTGTGTAACATGGATAAGACTACTTCTGTCTTCTCTATCAAAATCTGTTCTTCTCACAAGAATTACCCTCTCTCCCTAGGATCTGATAGTTTTACTCACCCTGCCATTAGGGAGACTGCTGTGGAAGTAGGCAACAACTCAGCATCGGTCAGAAGATCAGAGCCTTCCTCTCACTTATTCCACTTTCTTTTGTTTTGCTCTACCAGCATTCTAGTCACCATCTTATGCAGATAAATGAGACAATTAATACAAATCACAGAGAAAAAAGTTATTACTCTATTTTCCTTACCTGAGACTGTGCTTGAAGTGTCAGTTTTAGTTCCTCACTCTCTGCAAAGGACATGGTGGTTTTGCCACAGACTACTTTGTACAGCTCTTCCCAGCACTTGACAGATTTATTCTTGCAAAGCACATTTAAGTACCCAGGATTTTGTAAGCCACTCATGGCACATTCATAAAAAGTCCCATTGAGCAAAGCCACAGAAAGCCACATCACTGGGGCTATCAGGGCATGTAAGGTGATTTGTCCAAAGACATAAAAGAAACGGCAGCTGTTCCCTTTGGGGAATATTTTCCTGGGGTTCAAAAAGCAACCTGTGAAGAGTTTCCAGGTCCTGCTATTCAAGAAATACCCAATGACTAGCAACACCAAGGCTGGGGCAAAGAGAAATACCAAGCCATACGTGAAGTTTTCACTGCTGCAGGGGCACTTGAAAGCAACAACAGAAAATGCACGTTCACTTCCCACTGTCAGTAGAGCCATAAAACTGTAGCCAATGGCAGTTTTCTGGTTAATAAGGAATTTCAGAATTGTTTGTATACCATCCATGTTTGCTGGCCACTAAAGATAAAAAAAATTAAAACAAAACAAAAAAGGAAATGAGCCTTTGTCTGTTGTGCAGCAATTTGTAGCCCTGTTTTAGGGAGGAGCTCTTCAGAAGAAAAATATGCTGCTGGTCTGTCTGGCTTAGTGCAGCCTCAATGAAGTGATGATGTCACTGTAAATCCTTCCTTGTGAAATAACACCCAGATGAGAGTATCCACTGGCAAAGTAGATGCTAGATAGCTACAAGGAGTATTATATTTTTATAGTGATCTTCATTATAAGCTGTGATGAAAACAATGCCTCCCTCTCAAATAAGCTGTCAGTCTCAGTTATTAACCCTATTGTTTGACTACAGCTTCAAGTCAGAAAACAGCAGACACCCACATTTATTTGCCCCAGTTCTTGAGCTACAATCCTCAGCAACTGCAGAAATATATTTGCCTGAGTTATATTCCAAGGCTTGTCTCTATCAGTGCCGCATTTGGTCAAGAGGTGAATTAACATGCACTGTCCATGCCATGCCCCCCCAAATCTTATAGGTACACTCCAGACCTGGAAGTTCACCAGTGGTGACAATCCAGGTTCATTGACTGTGCTCAGTTTACAGTGGTGCTTTTATACCAAAAAACAACTGAGTAAAAGCAATGAAGGTGGTGGGGGAATCTATACCACTCTAATGCAATACCTTGGGATCCAGAGAAGCCTAGATTGTATGCTGTATGTATTTTATGCTGGACACAGCATAAATTGAGGTGTTCAATGAGCCCTGATTTTCTTTAATAAGCAGAACAATGGACTGTGGTGTCTAAAAGCCTCTTTGCAACAGAAAAAGGGCTCTTTTATTTTTCTGCAGTAAAAAAAAGCAAAAACTCAGAGCTCAGATTTTTAAAGTCATGCTCTATAGGGGTGCCTTATGTCTAAAAAGGTTGAAAACTACTATTCTGTCCTGTTTTATTTGTAAGAGGTTTATGTACCCATTTTTTTGTTTTTTCCAGGTTGCCTTCAAGATGTACCTCGGGATTACTCCTAGCGTGACCTGCATTAATAAAAGAAGGAATAAATTCTCCTTAATTCTGAACAAGAATCCTTTAGTAGACTTTGTTGAGGAACTTCCAGCAGGGCGGTCTTCACTTTGCTACTGTAACCTCCTGTGTGGTGTTATTAGAGGAGCTTTGGAAATGGTAAAAAAAATTGCCATTCAGTTTTTTTTCTATCTTTGTTATGTATAGACAGAAAATAGAACAGCTAAATAAACAATAGCATCTACTACCATTTAAACACTGTAGCAGGCTAAACAATATCCATTCCCTCACCCCCTCACACCAAATACACCAAGCCAAATCTGGTCCCATTTGACACAAGGTGTATTTTCGAAAATATACTATCCAAATGAATGGAGTTGACTCCCATTTTATTCTGGAGAATAGAATGTGTCTGTAAATAATAGGATTAAGTCATCATGGTGCATCAAAGAGCATTACGCATTTATTTTTAAATATAAAGCATTAACAAGGGAATAACATAGATAAATTGTTACTTAAATCACTACATTACCTTAAAAATCTATTGTGTCTCTGCTGAAGATGATACAGCTATATCATAGATGAATTTGGGCCACATTTTTTTCCAATTTGCTTTTTTTAAATTTTAGTTACTGTACAACAAAATTAACATTGTATAAAGTATCATACACTGGGCTGTAAATCAATCTCAAATTCAGATACCTTTTAATAAGGTAATTAACTTATTGATAACTGTTATAGACTATATGGGAAAATGCAAGATTATAAACTGAAACTCATCAAATTTAAGTTTCACATCCTCATCAGAAACCAAATTACCATGTTGACATTGGGTGCATCTACACAAGACACTAAATGTGCAATAGCCTAATAATACTGTGCAGTAGTGTGTCACAGCACAAAGAGTGCTAATAAGCTACAGCGCAGTATTATTAGGCTACCGTGCAGCAGCATCACTAAAAAGGTGTTTGCCAGTGCTACTGCACAGTAACTCGGGTTACTGCACATTTATTTAGTACTTGATTATACAGGTACTAAATTTTAAATGCACAGTAAACACTGTGAATTAATGAACGTGTAGATGCATCCACTAGGTACTAGTATCAAAATATTGACATAGTGTTAGGATTGTGAAAAATGTAAATAAGTTTAACGAATATGGAGACATATTTTTAGATTTTATACTATGTTCGGTCCTCAAATATCTCTATAGTATTTCTTTGTAATAAAAGCTTAGAAAGGGGAAAAAAAATAAAATAAAATTATGAGAAAAGAAACAAACTTTTTTTTTTAATTAACTGACTGGGCCTTTTTCTTTCCAGATTAATTTAGCAGCAGAAGTTACTTTTGTTCAAGACAGATTAAAGGGTGATGATGTGACAGAAATAGGAATTACATTTTTAAGGAAGCTGGAAGACAAAAAGTGCAAAAAGAAGTAAGTGGAGATAATAAAAGAAGAAATTTTCATAAACTAATATTTAGACCACTTGGTCTCAGAAGAAAATATTTATCTTGGCAGTGGTGACCTTCAGATGTAGCCACTCACATCTTAGAAAGCTGAAGACAGGCAAATAGCAAACATCAAAATGTACAGAAGATTTTACACTCCATGTTGCAGAATACAACATAAATGACTGAAAAGGTTTGATCCTTTCCTTCCATCGCCAGGCAGCAATGCCAGTGATTTCAATGGAAATTTTGTTTAAGGAACAAGTCTCTTCTAGACCTCAAATCTCCACTTGGACTCCTATTGTTCTTCATTATAAATGTGACTCTTTTTACCGGTTGCTCATAAGTGATATTTCAAAGACTTCAAAATATTAAGTCGTTATAAAAATATACGATGTATTCCAGGAATAAGGATTAATTTGCTGTAAATACTTTGTGCAGTTTCCAATTCTGGCTTTGTTGCAGATTTGCTCCTACTGAACTCAGGCCAGGATGACATTTCATTGGGAGTAGGAGCAGATTCTTAGTAAGGAAACCTGACAACAGTGAAGTCCAATGCTTGTCCATTTGCATGTAGCAGACCCATAGGTTTTTGCTAAATAATGCAGTGCTAGTGCTGCTTGAGATTTAGCAGATGCATTTAATTAATAATTAAATTAACATGCAATTAATATGACTGAATAAACTCCAGTGCAATTTGAGGTGGAGGAAACTAAGCCCAACATCACTGTCTACACATGCATTTAAGCAAAGTAATTTACTCTGCCATCAGATGCTACCCATGTCTGATGGGATTATTCAATGCGAGAATAAATTAATCTACTGTGCCTTAATTGCAGCACACATGTAGATGATGATGCTTTACTGTGCAATAAATTAGTCTACTATGCAGTAAAGCACATGTGTAGACTTGCCCAGCATCTTACACAGCTTTAATATGAAAGTGTTATTGAGATGGTATAGCTCATTAGCAGGTTTGAACATTATGGTGCATTATAGTTCATGGTAGCTTTAAATTTGAGCATCACCTGAGAAAAGTATAATAAAATATGTAAACATCACTGTGTCACCAGTTCTTCTTTATTTAGCTAGGTTCTTACATGACCCTTATTATTAGTGAATATTTTTCCTCACAATCATACATAGATATTTTACATCAGCAAATTAAATGTTTTGCTAACTGGAACACAGGAAGTCCTGGAAGAGCAGACAACTGAACCCAGGGTTGCCAGCCCAAGGATTTTTTTTTTAACTGACAATCTTCAGTTTTACTGACAGCTAAACTTTTTTACTGATGCATGTTTTTACTGAGATGTTTTAAGTAACGTAAACATAACTGTTATTCCAGGACCCAATTAGAAGGGCTGTAGTCTGGCCAGGCAGATGGAGTTCAGGAGGCAGGTGTGCTTTGGCAGCAGCCCTAGGACAATGTGTTGCAGCCTGGCAGGTGGTTGCTGCATGTGGGGGAATCAGAAGGGCCAGAGGGTTGTGGGTCAGCTAGTAGTCAGTGTGGGGGAGCCAGCAGAGCCAGCACAGTGGCCAGCAGGAGCCCATGGCCCTGGTTATCACTGCCCAGGGCAGGGGCAGGGGCGGGGTCAGGGGCAGCCATGGTACGGAGGCAGCAGAGAGGAGAGAGCTGCCATGTGCTGCCCCTAGCCAGGGAAGGGGCTAGCCAGGGAACAATGAGTAGGGCTGCCTTTTCAGAAGGGCTTTCAGCTGCTGGCAGCTTCAGCCAAAGCCTGGAACTCCCCCTGGTGGCAGCAGAGGCCCATTGCAGGGCATCAGGAAGCAGGAACAGCTTGCTGCCATTGGCAGCAAATCTGCTCCCACTTTCCTGCACATGTGGACGCCTGCCTGGGACTGTTTACTCACAAGGAAACTGGTCCCACATCAAATGGATGTGTAGACACACCCACTGGCATGAGTAGTTAAATAATCACAAGTAAACAGTCCTGGGCTTGCATCTATATATGAAGGAATGTGAGAGCAGATTTGCTGCTCCCAACAGCAAACTATTCCCTTATCCTGCAACCCTTCAATGGGCCCCCATTGCCACTGGGTTGAACTCAAGGCTCCAGCTGCAGCTGCCAGCAGCTGGCAGCTCACTTGAAAAGGCAGCCCCTCTCTCTGCTCCATGGCCAGACACTTCCCTGGCCAGGAGCAACATGTGTAGCACAGGAGTAGCATGTGGCAGCACTCTTCTCATGGCCCATACCTCCCCACACAATGGCTGTTCTAGCCCCCACCCCTGGCAGTGACAGGCAGTGCCTTGGGCTCCTGCTGGGCTCTGCTCTGGCCTTGCTTACCCACCATGCCAATCACAGGCTGGCCTATGGCTGTCTGGCCCCTCCTGGCTCAGCATACATGGAACCAAGGCTGGGAGCTCTCTGCTGCTGGGGCAGGGGGACATTGTCCCTACCTGGGCTCTGGTGGTGAAGTCCACCGCAGCAGCAGACAGCTCCCAGGGGCAGGGAGCAATCTCCTGCCCCCTGCTGCCCAGCAGCACATCTGTTCCCAGTTGACTGTCTACAGATGCTGTACTGTGCAGTGATTGTTCCCTTGTAAATTTGCTACTTATATTTACAGGTAGAAAATTTACTTGGGATTGGAGCAAATTATTACACAGTAGGGACATCTACATGAAATACTTACTGTACAGTAGCACTAGCACATGGTTTTTTCATGACTGTTACTGCATGGTAGCCTAGTAATACTGCGCAGTAGCTTATTAGCACAGGTTTTTTACCAGCACACTGCTATGCAATGTTATTAAGCTACTGTGCAGTAGCATGCTGGTAAAAAACTGTGCTAATAAGCTACTGCACAGTATTACTAGGCCACTGTGTAGTAACAGTCATGGAAAAAACCATGAGCTGGTGCTACTGTACAGTCATTGTAGTTTCTGCACATTTAGTTAGTACTTCATTAAGCAAGTACTAAACTAAATGCACAGTAACTACTGCACATTAATGAATGTGTAGATACTCCTAATAAGCAGTCTGCATGTGTAGGCAGAGACACTTAATCCGCAGTAATTTATCTCTACTCTTGAGTAAAGCATCATCTTGTGTAGATGCATCCTCTGATCCTGAGTCCTATTAGGTATATGGCAAAACTTTGTAATAGTACAGGATCAAGCCCTGTGTCCACCAGTCTATGCTTACAGGTATTCAGCTTCCTTCAAGTGCTATGGAGATACATAAAAGGGTAGTTAACTAAGTGCAGTACTTCCAAGTTAATAAGCTTGAGTATCAAACTCTCTATAAATTGTTTATTTATAACTTAAATAAAACTTTTGCTGACTGCTTCCTCGGAAACATGAATGCTACAGGTTCCTGCTACAGACTGAGTTACTAACTGCTACTTATCAGTATTTTCTTTTTTGTTCATTCTGCTGTTCAAAATGAAGGAGTTTTGTATATGAGAAGCTATGGTAGTTTCCTAGGCTTCATTCTCTATGTTCTGGTATTAAATACAAATCCAACAAATAGTAATAACTTCAGAGCGGATACAGATACACCAGCTCATTTGCAATTTTATATTGCTGCCAGGATAAGTAAAAAAAAGTGGCAAAAATAATCATTCACTTCTTGCTGTGAGCAGTACCCTCAAACTATAACAAAGTCCTTTATTTCGGCTATTAAGGAATTTCAGAACTGTTTGGAACTAATGAATTCTACAAGGCAAAAAAGTGAGAAATCAGTGGTGGGGCAGGTGCAGTATTTTATTACAGTGAAGCTCTTCATTAAAAGAGAGCAAGACTTAGAGTAGCTAAGCAGAAGTAAATAGTTATTCACTGGTAATGAACCCCTTTTTGAAAGAGCACAGGTTCATCCCATGCTCATGGACAAGTGGGCAAGTGTCCTTCTAGGGTCAGTTTTTGTTTTCTGCAATTTGTAGTTGTCAATGAGCTCTGGTTACTGATCCTGCTTAGGAAATAAAATGTGGTTTATGCTATACTGTATAATTTGTTTATTCGTGGTTTTGAGACCTCTTTGAGGATTTGTTTCTCTTTTAAAATTACTCATATGAAATAATAGCAAATAAGTTAAAGAAAACTTTATACAGAAGAGTTTCAATGCCCTCCTCCCCAAATTGTCCTGAATATCTGATAATTCTATGCCTTGACAGGCACAGGACAAGCCTGGAGTAACCAGCTTGTGAATGTAGGAGGGCCAGATGTGCTCAGACCTTCCTGGGTCCAGCTGTTGCAGTGATATAGATAAAACCTCATCTGAGAATCAATGGCAGGTGCAAGAATGTAAGCTAAGAATCTTAATGTAGTAGTAGTAGTTGTAAAACCTAGATGTCTCAATCAAGGACCAGGGGTCCCATTGTGCACTAACATAAAACCTGTCCTCTATGACTTTTTCTAACCTGTTTTTGAACCTGGTTACTGATAAATTCTTACAGTATTTTTGACTTTTTAAGATATACCCTCCTTGACAGCTATTATTGTTTATAGAGATTCTTTATTAATAATATCATTAGGTATATTTA
Organism: Crocodylus porosus; assembly: GCF_001723895.1. Lineage (NCBI taxonomy): Eukaryota > Metazoa > Chordata > Crocodylia > Crocodylidae > Crocodylus > Crocodylus porosus. The sequence continues at coordinate 93,861,398 of NW_017728918.1, read as the reverse complement.
TTTGCTAAAAATATTCATACTGGTAGCATTAAAAACCTTTCTTCATACAATAAAAAAAACAGTGCTTTTCCAATACTCACTTTATTTTGCTTCCATACAAAAGGCAAAATAAAGTGAGTACTGGAAATGCACTGCTCTTTTTCCCCCTGATTGATCTGAAGTGTGCTGTTGCTGTTTCAGTGAATGGCCTTTTGGTCTCATGCTTTTAGCAAAGGAACCAGTATAAAATGTGTGTTGCAATTCACAACCAATCTCAGAGCACAGTAAAGAAAATGGAAATTCCCAGGAGGGAAGTTTTTAGTTTCATTATAATGGTACAAATTTCCCAGCATGTAGGGAAATAGGAATGCTCTATCTTAGTAAAATTCTGTACAAATACTTCATTACATTCACAGAGTATTACTTACTGAGTGCTGAGAATGTAGCTGGTATTACAAAAGGATAATCATGTTTATTTCTGGTAGCATCCACAAAATGCTTTGTGTTAACATGCTTACAAAGGGGATGGTTCTTGCCTTAAGAACTCACAGACAAAAAAACCACAAAGGGGCCCACAATTTAATTACCTTTTTAGACATGTTTTCATGTCAAATCAATATTAATATGCTAGGATACATTCTGATTTGTGTTCTTAATGTTCCCCTTGTTCCTTCACTTCAGTGGTACCAGCAAATTCCTCAATATGAATTCATTAGAATGTGGTACAAGGTACACATAATACCCTCCTCCACTACTGTTAGTCAAAACCTATACTGCTGCTCCTTCCTTTTTAAAAACATATTTTTCATGTAAGATGGGTATCTAAGTTGCCATATACCTTGAGCTCTGAGACTAGCCAATGTAAGACTTTTTTGCCATTTTTTATAATATCTTAAAGCACCAAAAAAATACATGGCTGATGAGATTAGGCTATGTAACAAGCCTAACCTGGAAAAGTTAGAGAAAAAAATATTTTAAAATGGCCATCCAGAAATCTACAATTTATTAAAGACATTTTAAAAAAAATATTTTAAAAAATATCCCCAAAAGTTTCATAGTATCACAGTATCATAACAGATCATTAGGTCCAACCCCCGGGCCTGGGCAGGAACGGGTTTATTAGCATCTTCTGTGGTCCACTGTGGTGGAACAAGACCACATTTTAATAGAATTTCTTCATTATGGAATCTGTGTTTCAGTCTCATCCACAAACCCAAGAACTTGAGGGAACATGTCTCCTTCAGCCGAACTGATGCTCTTATCTTTCTCTGAGCTAACGTACTTGTGTATCATGCTGTAATACTGTTCTTTAGTATTAAAGGCATACAAAGATGAGATCTGCCACCAGGCTTTGTTGCTTGGAGTGTAAAATGGTTCTAGCTCAATGGAGTCAAAGTAGCAGCTCACATTTCTTTCTGCCATCTTGGCTGCATGCTCTTTGGCCTTGTTATCAAAAAACTCCTGTTCTTTTTTCAAGTATATTTTCCAGAATTTGAGCTGAAGAAAACTGACTGGAGAACGACAGCGCTTGATGCATGTGGAAATCAGTACAAAAGTCACGAAACCAGCAATCAGAATCCATCCTAGAACCTTCAGGGAACAACCAAATGAGTTAATGAAGTTTTCAGATGGTTAGCAACATCCAAAGCATATACAAGTTAACATTGTTTTAGACAGGAGATCCATATTTGGGCACTGCTTGAAAAGCCTGTTCTCCATCCTATTTTATCTGTACAAAATAGAAGCAGTACCTAAGCAACTTCTAAGTGGGGGCATCTACATGTGCAATTAGTGCCATATGGGTTTACTCCACGGTAAGATACTGCAGAGCAAACCAGCCCTGAACAGGCACCTACATGTGCAGCTGTTTGGGAGCAGATTTGCTGCTCCTGTAAGTAGTCTGCTCCTGGCCTCCTCCAGCCCTACACCACCCCCCTGCAGCAGCCAGAGGGAGCTAGAAGCTGTGGCCACAGCTGCCTGCAGCCGGGGGTGATCTTCAAAAGCCAGCCCCATGTACTGCTCTCTGACCACCTGCCTTTCAACCCCAGTTGCACCGCGCATCTCCAGCATCCTGCTCGATGTGGACAGTTTTCAGAAAAACACTATTCCCCTCCACACAGACTCCATCCCCTCCCTCCCTAGCAACAGAGCCCCTCGCTTCCCAAAAACAGAGACCTTCCCCCATCCCTTTCCCACAGCAGGCCCCATCTCTCCTGAATCACAGAGCCCTCCACCCTCCCCTCTGACCTACAGAGCCCCCCCAACCACCCCATGAAGACTATGTACATTGTGCTCAGTGTGCCCTCCCAGGGTGGAGGGTAGTGGGGTGGGAGTTCCTAGAAGCAGAGCACAGGAACAAGTGCCCAACACCCTGGCTTCTGGACATACCACCATGGATGCACAAACCGGAGTGAGACCAGTGGGCAGGGGGCTCACCCAGGGGTGAGGGCAGCCACTGCTCTGCCAGCACAGCCAGCTTCCCCTCCTGCACTCAGCGGGTTGGGCCAGCAGGGTCTGGACATGGTGCCGGCCCTACTGTGGGCAGCTCCTGCTCCAGGGCCACATGGAACTGGGGTGAGCAGCAGGGCAATGCCCAGGTAGGGGGCTGAGTGGCGGAGGGCTTGCAGCTGGGTCGTGGGAAGCTGTCAGGGGGCAGGCAGGGCTGCAGCTTGGGGCTGAGCAACGGGGTGGCACAAAGGCAACCATCAGGGCCAGGATGGTGTCCAGCACCCAGCAGTCCTCCTCTGTGGTCTCCACTACCGCGGACACCATGGCAGCCTGTTACTCCTGGGCCTCCAGATTCCTCTCCCCAAGGGCCAGGAGCCTGTCCCAGAACACCTGGTCTTCCTGGTCCCTCTCCCAGTCCCTCTGCCACTCGTGCATGATGTTCTCCGCTCGCCAGGCCTGTGAGTCCATAACACTCCTCCACCATGGTGACCAGTCAGTCCAGCAGCCAGATCCAGTCCTGGGTTTGCTGCTGCCACAGCTGACAAATAGGAAGGGTCTCGGCTAAAACTGAAAGTGACTCTGAAGGCATATCCCCATGTGCAGCCAGTGCCTCTCCCCTGCATGCAGCTGCAGGACCTGCAGAGCCAGGAGAAAGAGGCTGTATGTGAGAGTTTGCAACATTTCTGAGATAACATGTACTATACCAGGGGGTTGTGTGCTGCCTGGCCTCAGATTGGGGGTTCTATGTGCATAGGTATCCAGAGATCATGGTAAGTCAGCCAGGGAGGCCCTGGCACAGACAGGCACCAGCTGAGCCTGCTGTCCCCACTCACTCCACGGGTGCAGTCTGCCTTCTCCACCAGTTTCCAGGGGAAGGGCCCTTCTCCCAGTGCAGGGCTTACCAGCTAGGCATAGTAATCGTGCTTCGTGGCTTGAGTCTGTTCCTGCTTGCAGTGACAATGTGTGGCTCCCAGTGGTGTCCTGGCATGCAGGGGTGTAGTGCCTGTCTGCCTGGGCAGGAACCCCTCCTGGGACAAGCTGGAGCTTCTGAGGGCTGGTGGTACCATAGCCAAGTTGGCCTCCTAGGTTGGCTTGTGCACCTGGAGTTTGTGGGACAGGCACTCCCAGGCTGCTGAAGCTGCTGGACGATGCCAGGGCAGGGACTGTGATGGGATGGGCTCCTGGTGCCCCTGGGGGCCCTCCCTTGATCTCATCACGGCTGCCAAACCACAGTGGAGGTTTGGGCAGGCCACCCATGCTGGAATATATGGCTTAGCTCTGGCAGGAGTCCTGGGATGTGAGGATCTGGTCCAGCTGCCACATAAAGGGCATGGACTTGCGAGTAGCCCCCAAACAGAGGTTGTAGTTGCTGATGCTAACCCACTGTGTCCACAAGGCCTTGATCTTTATGCAACACTAGTGCACCAGCCGGTCATGCCTATGCTCCTACATGCAACCTGACACGCCTTCATAGATACGAGTGTTGGACTACTCACTCCAGGTAAATCAGCTTAGGAACACAACCTCACCCCACAGCATCATGAGGTCTGTGGTCCCTCCTGGGGCCAGTTCTGTCCCCAGCAGGCAATGTGTGCCATTGGGGATGATACCAGTGTGGTTTCCTCAATGGCCTTCAGGGGCTCCGTGTGATAGTCTGGGTGCTGGCAGGCCTGGGCAGGTGCATGCAGCACTCAGCACAGGTTGCATGCAGCACCACATGGGACAAGCAGGCAGGCAGTAGGGTGTGCTGGGGGCCAGTGCTGGGGCCTGGGCAGACTGCTGCAGCTGGCCTGGGGCCACTGGTGTGGGACCCAGAACCCAGAGGCTGGCTGCAAGTGGCTGAGGGCCCCAGAGTCACTGCAGCATTTTAAGGGCCAGGCTGAGGCAGGCAAAGAGCCTCCCCAGCCCCAGAGCTGGAGAAGCGCCAAGCCCTGTGACCCTGGGGCTAGCCTGCAGGTGATCCCCTAGTACCAGGGCTGACTGGGAACAAATTTTCTCCAAGTTTGCATCTACATGTGTGCTACTGTTCAGTAACTACTCTGGTGAATTTGCTACCTGCATTTGAGGTAACAAATTAACCACAGGGTAGACTAATTTACTGCACAGAAAGCATCTGCATGTGTAGATGGTGATGCTTTACTGCACAGTAAATTAGTCTACTGTGCAGTAAAGTGTCGCATGTAGATATGCCCAATGGGCATGTCTACACAAGATGCTATGTTGCTGTAGCAATGAGCTATGGCGACATGCTTGTCCCTATGGCAATGTAGCACTGGCCGGCACTAGCTGTGATGCTGCCACTACAGTGCAGCAGTAATGAGCTACTGTACAGTAGCTTGTTGCTATTGTGCAGTAGGGTCAGAAACAACCCATGTGCTACTGGGACCGTGCAGTCCTGGCAGGTACTGCACACTTAGTACTTGCTTTAGGTGCTCATACTGCTTTAGCAAGTACCAAATGACTGTGCAGTACCACTGCAGTTGTGCCTAATTTTTTTGTCCACAAGACAAAGTGTGTGTGAAGAACTTCAGCCCCACCTCCTATCTTGGCTAAGTACTCTAAACACTAGACTTTTATGACAAAGAACAACATATTTTATAACATTGTCAACATGTAGGGGGTGCATGTGGGTGCACATGCACCCCCTGAGATGAGCAGTGCACACCACATCACATGCAGAGAGAAGCACCACTGACACTGCTGGTGGTGTGTCGACGCGCCAGTCAACGAGTCCAATCGTTCAGTAGTCTGTGCACATCCGTCCAATAATTCCTAGTTGGGGCGCACTCACTCCAGAGATGTATGCATCAGATCTGCCTGCCATGACTTCGATGGTTCCCTGGTTTAGTGTCTTTCTATGATGCGCGCATGTCTGAAAATGAGACCTCCAGTCATTCCAAGTCCGAGACCCTTGAGGGCTCCTTCCTCCCCTACACCCTCGCCAGGGCCTCCATGTACAAGTCTGGGTTGCCCTCCAAGTCTCCCCTCTGGTGAGCGGGGATGGGCAATGCCTCTAATACAAAATACAAAGTTAGCAACCACGCCAACACAGTTCCACCACAGGCCCCTGACTCCGGGACCTTGTGTTTGCCGGCTTCCCTCAAGTCCAGCTCTCCTCTTTCAGGAGTCCCCTCATCCATCTTACCGGGGTGGGCTGTCTGCCCCCTTTGAGTCTTTTCCCCATCTGGGCAGCTTTGCCTCCTGCCCCCAGCACCCTGTGGCTGAGGCCTGTAGCCCACTTCTCCAGGCTACCGGCTGAGCAGCCTCCAGCTGGGGTGAGGTGCCTCCAGCCTTTACAATTGCCTCGAATAACTTCGGGGCTTGTCGCCCCTGGTGTCTCGCCCCTGCGAAACCTTACCCTTTCCCCAGAATGTGTGCACAAAGCGCGTGTCGGCGTGCCTCCGTCGCTCCGGACTCCCGCCGGGGATTCGCTCCTGTCCCAGGTCTTCCGGTCCACCGCCTCTCCATTCTGGTGCGGCTTTTGTGCCTGCCAGCGCCGCCACACACCTGGGAGGGGTAAGTGAGTCTGCCGCCCTGGGGCCCCGCGGGGAACTCGCACCTGTAGCTGGGCCCGCTCGGCGGCTCGCGTGCTGAGCTGACCCCACCGCGCCTGCATCGCCTGCACCGCTCCCCGCTCTCCTCAGCCGCTGGCAATTTATTGCTGCAGCAGCTCCCATTTCACTGCTCCTGGGGCTTATCGGGGCTGGGGCTCTCTCACAGGCTCTCTCACACACCCCGCCCCTCAAGACGCCATCAGGCGTTCTTCCTATTTTTCCTCCTTTAGCTGTCTGCTCCGGACACTCTTCCCCTTCCTCTCCTTTACACCGGGATAAAAAGTCCGCCACCGTATTCGTCCTACCTGGTTTGTAGGTTACCGAAAAACAGTACGGTTGAAGGGCTAGAGCCCACCGCATTATACGGGCATTATCAGTTTTGGTGGTGTGTAACCACCTTAGTGGCGCGTGGTCTGTAATCAACTTGAACTCGCGGCCTAGAAGGTAATACCAAAAATACTCTACCCCCCATTTAATTGCCAGACAGTCCCACTCTATAGTGGAGTACCTTGTCTCCGGGTCGTTTAGTTTCCGGCTGGCATATGCGATGGGCCGCTCCACCCCGTCTACCTCTTGTGAAAGCACAGCCCCAAGAGCGGATGCTGATGCGTTGGTCTGTAAAGTAAACGGGATAGCAAAGTTGGGGGTATGTAGGACCACCTCCTGGCACAAGGCTCTTCTTACCTCTTCAAAGGCTTTTTGTCGTTCCTGGGTCCATTCTATCATTCCTGACCACTGCCCTTTGGTGGTCTCCACCAAAGGTGCAGCAACTTCCACGAACCGGGGGATGGAGCGGCGGTAGTAGCTGGCCAACCCCAAGAATGCTCGCATCTGTTTTTTTGTTGTAGGAGCCTTGTAATCCCTGATAGTTGCCACCTTGTCCTTCAGTGGCCAAACGCGGCCCTGTCCTACTAGAAAGCCTAAGTACTTGGTTTCACGCTTTCCCAGGGCACATTTTCTTGGGTTGGCGGTCAGCCCGACTTGTCTCAGTTCCAGTAGGACAGCTCGCAGAGCCTGCAGATGTTGCTCCCAAGTGTCCGTGTAGATGATAATGTCGTCGATATAGGCCGCTGCGTACCTTTGGTGGGGTGCCAAGACCCAATCCATCAACCTCTGGAAGGTTGTGGCAGCTCCATTAAGCCCAAAGGGCATCTGCTTAAATTCAAAAAGTCCCCACAGCGTGCCAAAAGCTGTTTTGCTCTGGTCCTCTTCCCGGAGCGGGATTTGCCAATATCCCTTAGACAAATCGAGAGTCCAAATGAATTTGGCTTGACCTATGCACTCCACCAACTCGTTCACGTGCAGCATCGGAAACGCATCAAACTGCGTCAATTCATTCAATCTTCTGAAGTCTATGCACAGTCCCAGGCTCCCATCTGGCCTTTCTACTGGTACTGTTGGGCTACGCCATGGGCTCCAGGAGGGAGTTATGATCCCCTGATCTAGCATCATTCTGATTTCCTTTTCTACTAACGCGCACTTATGATATGGGATCCGTTGCCACCGTTCCCGCACTATTTGCCCTTCCTTAGTAATGATCTGGTGTTCCACTCCCCTCGCCTCTCCGGGACGTTCCATAAAGACATCACGGAACTCATGAACTAACCCTATCAACTGTCGTCTCTGGGACATCCCCAGATGTGTCTCTATGAGCACCTCTCCTACCCTGTGTGGGCTACTTGAGCTTTCAGTCGCCGGCCCTCTTTCTTCCCCTGCACCTAGCCCAGGTGAGATCAGGAGCCCCTCAGGTTCGCGCCACTCTTTGAGCAGGTTAACATGAAATATCTGGGGTTCTCGCTTGGCCCAGGGGCGCAGAATCTCGTAGTCAACTGGCCCTACCTTTCTTACGACTGAGAAGGGCCCTTGCCACTGCATGGAGAACTTGCTAGTGGCATCTGGTAACATTAACAACACTTTCTGCCCTATCTTTAGTTCCCAGGCTTGCACCCTACCATCATAGCTCTCTTTCTGGTGCACCTGTATCTGTCCTAGGTTAGTCAACGCGATATCTTGGGCTGCCTGCAGCCGGTCCCTCATTTCTTGTACATATTCCCTCATTCTTCCCCTGTGCTTGGGCCCAGCCTCCCATTCTTCTCGTTTAACATCCAACAGGCTACGGGGCCGATGCCCAAACATTAACTCAAAGGGGGAAAAACCTAGAGAGGCTTGGGGGGCATCCCTTACCGCGAACAACAGGGGTGGGATCATTAGGCTCCACTTTTGGGGCTCCTCTTGCATGCAGCTCCTCAGCATCCCCTTTAGCGTCCCATTAAACCGCTCCACTAACCCATTGGTCTGCGGATGATATACAGTTGTCCAAAGGTGCTTAATCTGGAGTACTTTACAAAAGGCCTTTCGGACTGTGGACATAAAGTTGGACCCCTGGTCCGTGACTGTATCCCGCGGAATCCCAAACATAGCCACCCAATGCATTAATGCATCTGCCACTTTAGTGGCGGTCACCACTCTCAGAGGAATAGCATCAGGGAATCTGGTGGTGTAATCTATTAACACAGGAATGAATTGGTGCCTGGCTACGCTCTTAGGGAGTGGGCCTACCACATCCAATGCTACGCGAGAGAAGGCCTCCTGTACCACTGGCATGGGTTGGAGTGGGGCCTTTTGTGGCCTGTGTGAGCTTACTTTTTGACAGGCATGACACGCACGGCAATACTTATCTACATCCTCATAAATATGGGGCCAGAAACACCAGCGAGTCAGCTGTGCCTCCGTCTTGTCCCTTCCCAGGTGCCCTCCAAGGGGGTGTTTATGGGCCAGCCATAATAGCTGCTCCCGGAAGGTACATGGGATTATTAACTGTGCCACTTCTTCTCCCTCACGCCTCCCCCACTTCACCCTGTAAAGTAATCTGTTCCTTATGGAAGACTCATAGGGCCAGGAGGAGAGCAAGAAAGAGGAAGTCTGACTGTATGCTCCAGTGTGGCAGGCACTATATTGGGAAACAGCATACTTTACACTGAAGTCAATCATAGATTTGGACATCTCGCCATTCAAATCCAAATCAGATCCAAATAACAAGTCTCCCTTTTATCTACTAGGATGAAAGAAGGGCTTGAGACACAGAACTAACAGGAGAACTGTGCACCTCCACATGTGAAATAGGATGATTCCCCTGAATCTAGTCATGTTAATTTGAAAAGGTGGCAGCTAAGTCATAGGCATCTTAGCTGCATGTTATGGATCTATATGAAGAATTTTAGATAAATATACAAAACTCCAGGGCTGTTACCTTAAAATTCTGAGGTGAGGAAGAAATGAAATCACCTTAACTGTGTCTACCTTAGTTGCAACTACATTCTTTGGAAAGGAGCAGAAAACACTAACTAGTGGAAGAGCTGTGGTAGGCATCTGTCTGTAGACTTATGCCAAGTGAGACATAATCTCACTGAACGTAATACTCACTTGAAAGATAAAGTGAAGCTGGAGTGACCTATCCAGGTTGCAGAAGCCTGCGTGATGTAAATGGAGACACTGAGCTGCCTACTTACCAATGTCCCCTCTCAGCCTTGCTGATTTAATCCAAAGGAAAGGCAGGTACCAATACATTTGGAATGATCTTGGCCACAGGAGCTGCCAGTCATTTGTCACTCTACTGGGGCTCTACTCCTATGCTGGCTGCTGACTACAGTTAAAGAGTCCAGGCGCCCCTACCATGGAATTATTATAGTTAAATACAGACATTTAGGGGAAAGCTAAATTGGGTCAAAATGGCTGCCTGATATCAGGTAAGTCAGGAATGGGGGACTAGTAGGTGGTTGGGGGTCCAGCAGGCTGAAGGTGATAGGAGATGGGGGAGGCATGACCCATGAGGGGTGGGGGACAAGTGTGACACGTGGGTGGGCTAGGGGGCTAGTGTGACCCACAGGTGAGGTGGGTGGGGCCAACATGACCCATGGATGGAGGGGGGGCAGAATAAACCCACAGGTGAGGTGGGTGTAGCTGGCATGACTTGTGGCTGGGGTGGTCAGGGTAGGTGCAACCTGCAGGTGGGTGGTCAGGGCAGGAATGACTTGCGCGGAGGGGGTCAGGCATGACCTGCAGATGGGTTGGGGGAGCAGGCATAACCACCCCAGTGAACCTACACCCTCAACCCTCCTACCCCTGCCCCCACTGGGACTTACTTGCTCAACTCTGGCAGCAGCAAACACTGAAAAAAGTGGCTGCTCCCAGAGCAGCTTGTGGTATGGGGTTGAGCCTGCTGGTGGGGGGGTGGGGGGAGCAAGGGGCCATAGGGGCAAAAAGTAGACCAGGATGGAGAAAGGGGGAGTGACAAGAGTACCCCCAGGGTTCTGGCCAGTGACTGGGTTTTCCCAGTCCTGGGGCTGCACTGGGGAAGTGGACAGAAGTTCCATGCACCAGTTTAGAATCATAGACTCATATAAAACTAGGGTTGGAAGTCATCTAGACCAACCCCTGCTCAAAGCAGGACCATCCCCAACTAGATCATCCCAGCCGAGGCTTTGTCTAGCAGGGTCTTAAAAACCTCCAAGGATGGAGCTTCCACCACCCCTCTGGGTAACCTGTTCCAGTGTTTTACTACCCCCCAGTAAGAAAAATCTTCCAAATATCTAACCTACACTTCCCTTGCTTCTCCTTTTTCTGTCATCTGCCACCACTGAGGGCAGTGGTGCTCCATTCTCTTTTGAACCCTCCTTCAGGTAGGTGAAGGTTGCTATTAAATTTCCTTTCAGTCTCCTCTTCTCTAAACTAAATAAGCCCAGTTCCTTCAGTCTTTCCTCATAAGTCATGTCCTCAGCCCTCTCATCATTTTTATTATCTTTCAGTGGACCCCCTCCACTTTGTCCACATCTGTTCTATAGTGGGCAGTTGACCTAAATTGAATGAATCTGATACTACATAGATCCAGGTTTATCTTCAACCAAGTTCTTCAATCTTCAGACTGGTTTGTGTGCATGAAACTTCTGTTCTGTTACAGGTTTAGACTGCCAGTCACTGAGACCAGGTATGTAAGTGTAAGGTCAACTCTGGAATGAGCTAAGTTTAAATCAGACAGTCATTTTAAACCTGTTTTAACGTCCCCAAATGTCTGTACTTAGCCTAAAAAGCTGAAGTATTTGCTTTACTTCCTGTGAAGCCTCACTGACTATGAAGGCCCTGATTTTTCACCAAAGGGGCCTTCTGCTCACATACTATCTGTGTTCAGCAGTCTAAACTCCTCTGCCCATATTTGCTTCTTCGAATCATGGCTTCGGTGGATTTAAGCTGACAGTGCTGACAAACATGAGCTCTCCAGAAACTGGGTTTTGCACCTAAAACATGGAGTATGCTTATAATATTCTAAGCTGTCAGACTAAAAACTTGGTTTGTCCTCTTTTTTGTTTTTGATCATTTTTAAGAGGACTGAGTTACATATTTAAACTACTCTAGAATATGAGTGTTAAGCTGATTATGAACAACCTGTTTTGCAGTATACCACAGATACTTCCTTTTTCACAGGCCAGTTCTCTGGTGCTACTCAAAACCTTAGATTATCAACAGATTCCTCCTGATAACTGAAGGGTCCTTTAGAGCACTCCTGATTGTAGGAAAAGTCAATAACGTGGATAAAAGGGAGCAGGATCTCATCACACTTCTAATTTGAAATGGGTAGATGGTCTACAGTTAGAAAATCCTTTTATGTCACATTCAGTCCAGTTCTATAAATATGCAAGTTCATTTCCAACTTGAGAAAGTGGGGGGTTTTAAGTCCATGAGAAAGCAATATCTGCCAACACACAGCATGACAAAAAATTGACAAAAATATCGACAATATATAGAAATACATGAAAATAGTAGAGGCAAATATATTTCTCAAAGTACTGTTCAGCTCAAAGTATTCTGCTAACCGTTGACATGAAAACAAATCCTAGAGAAAGAATAATTTGCTTCATAAATGATAGAATCAGAGAAAATAATAGAAAAAACTCAACTCATATTTGGGACTGGAAATTCTTCACATCAACCCGTTTAAGTAGAGTTGGCAATGACTCTATAGGAGCCTAGTTTTACCAGACTAAAGCTGTTGCTCTTCCCTCGCTCCAGAAATCCCTCCTCACCTAAGCGTCTCAGTAAGGTTTAAAGCACTAAGATAAAGAATAAAAGACACCATACCTGAGACTGTGCCTGAAGGCTGGTTAGTTCATTCTGCAGCTCTTTGGGGAGAGTCCCACCACAAGGGATTTTGGCTACCTGCTTACGGCACTCGGGGCCGTGCTCTTTACACAAGTAATTTTGAAACATGCTACTTCCACTCACTGCACACTCATAGAAGCTGGCACTCAGCAGGGCCACAGCAATCCAGGTGAGTGGGGCCACAGCAGAACTTACAGTTGACAGCCATAACACTTGGAGGCAGCGTGAAAGATGCGCAGGGCTGCTGCAGCTACACCTCTTGCGTGAGGCACAACAGCCAGTGAGCAATTTCCAGGTCCTTGTGTTCAGCAGGTAGCCAAGAAGAAAAAGCACCAAGGCAGGCAGGAGAAGGAAGGCTAAGCCATACAACATGCTCCACGAATTGCAGGGACATTTGAACACTGCAGCAGAGAAGATACGCTCACTGCCCATAGTCAGCAAAGACACGGCACTGAATCCCAAAACCTTCTTGTGACTGAGGCACATATCCAGTATAATATAAAATTTCTCCATTTCTAGCTCCTGCTGCTTCTCTCTCTCTTTGAGGTGGATGAAATCTCACTTAGCATACTAGAATAGAAAGGGAAGTGGAATAGATCTCGCTATAAGTTAATAGAGGTTTCATTTTGTGGTACACTGTAGAACAAATGGTTTGACAATATTTAGACACAGGAAGCAGCAGGTCGTGTTCTGCATTCATGCAAACAAAATAGATGAAACCAACCTTGCTTCTTCTCCTTTTCCATGTACTAATGTAACTATTGCTGCTTCCTTAATACACCCCCAAATATTCTGGAGCACTCCAGGGTTGGGGTGGAGGGGATACTTTAATTAGAATGGTTCTTGGAGTTGCTCTAATTAAAGCACCCAAAGACACAGAGGCTGGCTGGAGCACACCAATAAGCATGCCCCAGCAGACTTGATTGTAATTACAGCACATCAGAGCAACCTCCCTATGTGTACAGGCATCCCTGGAGTTTCACAATGGCTGGTATAGGATTGTGACTAAATTGGGTTATACCTTAAGCTGGTTGAAATCCTTCACATAAGCATTTTAATTTTTTCATTGGCATTTTGGTTGACATGTCAAAATTCATCAAAATATTTGGGAATAAAATATGCACAGAAATGCTATGGATCTCTGTATGTGGTTTTCAACCACTTAAATCTGCCAGTACTTAAGTTTGGCTTGTTTTTAACTAAAGCCTGATGGTGCTAAACCTGTTAAATAATAACCTTCTTCCTTCCTACAATATACCATAGTTCAACTAAATCCTAATTCAAGCTCTGTACTGATGCAGTGACAACATGATTATCATCTGACACAGTTCTGCCTGACATCAGTCACTGCACCTCTCCTTTCAGAACTATAACAAAGTTTTGTCAAATGGGTGTATAAATGTAATTCTCCATCTTTGTATATATACAGGTGTGATTTCCCTGCCTTTTATTTAATAAAATTATATCCTGGGATCAATGCTACAGTCATCCATCTTTGACAGTGAGTATTTCTGATTATACTGCTGCCTAGTCAGTAGTACTTTTCACAGTAGCTGATTGCTCATGCAAAGTAGTAAGAAAGTTTTCCAGGTCTACTGATTAGGTCTGCACTAGTATTGACATGTTTCAGTCCAGTTCCAACTCTGTAAAGTTGCTATGTTCCCAAGGGCTCTCATTTCTATGGTTCATGGTAACCTCTTGTTATGGGACCAGAGACTGGTTTGGGGCCCTCTGGGCTAAGTACAGGCAGTCAAAAAGCCTGAGGCTGAATCAGTTCAATCTTTGCAGGTTAGTCTAAACTGTATAGATTGAACTGATAAGCAAGTGAACAGACATTCACTTTTGATTCCAGAATTGCAGCCACACGCCTGAAGTGGCTCAGGCCAGAAGCTCAGGGATGCTAGAGCATGCCTTCCTGTTAGGTTGGAGAATACACCTTGGGCCAAGGCTAGGCCACCCACCCTGCCTGGGGGTGGAGGGGTATGGCGAGGAAGGTGCAAAGCCTACTGGGGGGCTATGAGTTAACATGAATCTAGAGGGGATCTGGGACGGAAGTTCAATAAACTGATTTAACATAAATCATCTAAGTCTGATACTACATCCATCCAGGTTTATCTTAAACCAGTTTTAGCCATTTGGAGAGTGGTTTATGTACCCTGAACTTCTGTTGTGTTACAGATTTGAACCTGTTTCTGATCACTTATATCAGTTTATGTGTAATTTCTGCCCCTAGCTCTGAAGTTGTGGGAGGGTTTAAGGTTGTTAAGGGTATATACCACAGTATTAGTGTTTTCACCAGTTACCTGTTCTTGGGTGATTTCAGAACAGTAGTAACCATGTGCAGACAAATGATGGGCATGCATGACACTTTAAAGTGAGCTAAATGCTTTTGCACCACTTTAATGGTGTTGGTGTTTGCACATGTTGGTGGCATATTGCGCATTAATTCCAGCTGCTCTAGGAAATTCGACAGCATAATATGCTTTAAATAACATGGGGATCCTACAGTTGTGGAGTGACATACCAGGCTCTGTGCAGCTCAGGGCTCTGCAGGAAGCCCTCCAGCAGCCCGGGAAGGCAGGCTGTGCCCAAGAAAAGCAGTGAGTCTAATCTTTTATCTTTTTTTCTCCTGGAGCCTGCCTGCCTGAGCTGCAGCTGCAGTGCCCCCTGGGACTGCCTGAGCTGGATGCCTGCAGGCAGCTGCTGCCTGCAGAGGCAGGAGGGTCGCCACTGCTGTGAGAAGCACCAGCCCCCCCCTACAGCCCAGGGACTTCTCTGCCTGCTGGCAGCTCACCCTCCCTTCCCTGCCACCAGAGAGGCAGGTAAGTCAGTGTGTGTATGACACAGGAGTTTAAAGGGCAGTAATATATAGGCTCACTGCCCTTCAATGCAAATGTGACAGGTGGGCGGAACCAGAAGTCCTACCCCCTTAGCCCTAACCCTTTCCCTTTGCATGGTGCATGAGGTCACGAGCCCTGCCCCCTGCCCCCAGTCACATGGTGCATGATGTCACCAGCCTTGCCCCTGACACCAGTCACGTGGTGCGTGACCTCAGCAACTCCACCCCCACGCTTAGTCACGTGATGCGTGACATCAACAACTCTGTCCCCATCCCCAGTCACATGGTGCGTGACATCAGCAACTCTGCTCCTGCCCCAGTCACATGGTGCATGACATCCTCAACTCCGCCCCCACCCTCCAGTCACATGGTAGCTAAGGACTAATTAAACACCAGCTAACTAACTAAGTCCTTTATCTGAACTCCTTTGCAGTTAGATGAAGACTTTTTAATGACTCCAGAAAACCTACTAACCAGTACACAAGAAGGATGTGTATACTTCTGCAGAGAACAAAAAGTGGATGAGGCTGAAGAGTTCAGAAGACAGATAGGCATTGACTAAGCACATCTGGTTACAACACATCCGGTTACAACTCGTGAACGTAAAGTCTTCATGAAATCTCTTGTTCACGTTTCCTTTTATGGCATAATGAAATACTGCTTGAGGAAGAGACTTTTTCACCTATGCTGGGAATGCACATTTGACCCAGGGAGTCAAGAAGTCCACGAATGTATTACTCGGATGGATGAAGACATAAATCAAATAATTCAGGAACTTTGCCAGGAAATATGTCTTGATAGCATTTTCAATGCTGTTATAACCATTGGATTTCCCAGGAACATTCTCAGAATAACCGAGAAACATTTAATTCAGGTTAGAGAGCTTCTAAACACTGTATTCTGCAGAAGATCCTAATGCTGCCCTTCATGATTTGATCACTGAGGAAGATACCCCAGATTGAACACTTAATTGCTACTAGAGATTATAAAACCCTGCTTAAGAGAAGGGCTTAGCAAAAACAGTTTAAAATGGGATGGGGCTTATATCTTTTGCTGATCTTGGTGGGAGGCTGGGGGATGTGAGGTAGATTAGCATTTGTTTTAGTGTTCTGGATCTCTAATCACATACATATAGGGTTTTTTGTAAAGATAAAACCAATGAGACTTAATGGTCACTAGAAATGCTTAAAAAAAA
>NW_017728918.1:93839649-93844823 GCF_001723895.1 Crocodylus porosus | reverse complement strand
TTTATATTACAGTGAGCTTATCAGGTGGGGAAGCCCCATGCAATTTTACCACAGCAAGGTAAAAATTATTTTAAAATGGTGGGTTATTTGTGACTGTGTTACTATAATCACACTAAGTTATAACAACTGTTTGTAACTGTTTGTTTTCGAACAGAACCTCTTCTTCTAAAATAGAAAAGCAGAACAAGCACATGTTTTTATCCAGTAGTAAAAGGTAATTTTTCTGAAATCAGCTTCTGAAAATTTATGTGTTTCTTGTGGGAGGAGAAGCTGTGTGTAGGGGTTAAGCAAATTTTAAATTTGTAGTGTGTGAGGAAAGTGCATTTTCAATGCTGAGATGTAAATTTTATATTTCCTAAGTGATCACAGACACCACTCCTGAAGAAGAGCGGAGGCCTGGGCAGAGACCTCTAAAAGCACAAGCCGAAACCCCAGAAATGCTCAGCCTGCAGATCATAATACCCAGGGATCAGAAGACCACCAGGGCAGAACAGAAGGGTATGATTCCTCAGAGGAAAACAAGCCACATACCTCTGAGAAAACCATATGTAAGGATTCACACCCCCAAAACAGGTGATCTGGACCCCGTGAATAAGAAACCCAGGACTGATTGCTTATACAATTTAGAGAAAGGGGAGAGTCTTTCTCCTTTTTTGAAAGATCATGATTATTGTGAAAAAAGAGGGTGGTTTGGGGTGATACTGGCAGGTGCTTACATCTCAGAAAGAGTGTGTGGAGCACTTTGAAAGATCATGATTACTACCAGAGCAAAAGGGTAAATTTTACTCAGAGAGGAGGTAGTCTGTGTAATTCGGACAGCAGGCATGGCCTGTATCATAAGAGGAGGAGTCATGGTAAATGTGGGGGTAAGAATGGGTGGCGAACCAGCAAGTGGCTCGTGGAACAAAAAGTAAGGGCCTGGTTAAAGAGGAGCGTGGGGAAGGCTAAACGCTGGTTGAAAAAAAAAATAGATCCCCTAGGGATCCCTCAAACACTTCTCCTTCCAGTCCTGACCCTTCACCAGAACCCCTGGAGCCAGAGAGCAGGGGTGGAGAATATGGTTTAGGAAGCCCTTTAGAGGGTCCCTCAAATGTACCCCAGCCTCCCAGACCTGACCTTTCACCAGGACCCACAGAGCCAGAGAGGAAAGATGGTGACTATGATTTAGAAAGCCCTTTAGAGGTCCCCTCAAATGTTCCCAGACTACCCAGGCCTCCCCCACCACTGTGACCTGAAGGGTCAGGGGGTTGGGATAATAAATTTGGTGTGGAAGACAGTTTAGAGGACCTATCAAGCACTCCCTGGTCTCCTGGGTAAGCAGAGGATGTTTTACCGGACGTACATATGGTGCGGGTGAGAAGGCAAGAGTGGTCTGTAGCCAGGTTTCGTGGCACGAGGTACACTGAGGAGTTCTGTTTTGTGAATTTGGAGCGTGTGCCATTACACGTGGCATATGAAGCCATAACCCGAGGGGTGGAAGAAATTATAGCAGAACTCCAACAGAGATTCACAGTCGATGACTATGCACAGTTACGTATTCAGGCAGATAGCATGGCAAGCTGTTTGTACTCTCGAGCTATTAATTTAAAAAAAATGACTGCAGAGCTGTTTTTAGAGTGGTTCAGTAATCTGTTACAGAGCCAGAGAGAAATATTGCTCGATTCGACATTTCGGCTGTTTGTGGTCGTTGTGAAAGGCCGGGGAGGTGGAAGCCGTAGAGTATAAGCTCTATCCCCTATTCCCAGATCATTACTAAAAAGAGAAGTATTTAATTGACTTGAATACCTTTGATACTAACCTGTGCTTTGCAGGCAGTCTATTGGCTGTTACAAAACGTAGAGGGGCCAGGGATGTCGAACTGCTAGATGGTGCCGAAGAACTGCATAGGAAATTAGGCCTGTCTGTATATCAAAAGGCTATGCTCCATCAAGTACCGTTTTTTGAAGACCTTGAATGGGTTAACATTCACATAGTGATGCATAAGGAAAAAATTGGGTGGAGTTTATTTAAAACACAGGACGCACCCAGATACCCCAACACCCATTTTCTTCTGCTACATGGTGAACATTATTATGGCATTTTGGATGTGAAAAAGGTGTTTGGCATGAGAAATTATTACGATCTTTGTCAGACATTGTACAGCTATAGCCACACGTGCAGGTTCCGATGCCGTCTTTGCCTGAGCCCCAACTGCTCTGAAAATGTGGGCAGGACACAGAGGTGCCCAAATTGTAAGCTGTTCTGTCGTTCCAAAGAGTGCCTAGAAAGGCACGTGGCCCTGGCCTCTGAAAAACAAATTGAATGTCTGACTAAAACTCTGTGCGATGAGTATAAATCTGACGTGGACAAAAAGCATGAGTGCAAGGGGCTGCAGTGCAAACAGTGTTATGGGAAAAATCACAGATGTAAACAAACACCGGTGCTTTATGCGTCAGATTAAAGAGCCTGAAGAAGGCGAGGGGTACATTTTTAATGATTTTGAATGTGTGCAGGAGACAGGGACACATGTGCCCAACTACATTTTTGTAATGGAGCTAAAGACAGGGGAAAAAAACCTCAGAAAGCCACAGGCAAAAACCCCCAAAGCTAAGCCCAAAAAGCCAGAAAGCACTTGGGAGTTTAAGGGCAAAGAGTGTCTGTTTGATTTTATTAAGGTCTTTATGGATAAAAAGTTCAAGGACTACACCTTCATAGCTCACAAAACCAAAGGCTATGATGGTTACTTCATTGTCAGCCACTTATTGAAGGAAAAAATGGTTGTGAAACTAATCATTCAGGGTGGTAAACTCATGTGTATTGAAGTGACCAGGCTAGGCATCCGTTTCATAGATTTTTTAAACATTTTGCCAATGAAACTTAGCAGGCTTCCACAGGCGATGGGGTTTGAAGGATGCAAAGGTTATTTCCCACATTTTTTTAACACGGCAGAAAACCAAAATAATGTGGGGTCTCTCCCAAAGATGGAGTACTACGGCATTGAAAATTTATGATGGCCGGTGAGAAAGGACAGTTTTTAGAATGGTATCAGAATAACTGCGATAAGACCTTTAACATGCAAAAGGAGCTGGCCTATTATTGCCAGCAGGATGTAAACATTTTGAAAGAGGCCTGCTGCCTCTACAGGGATGAGATTATGAAAATGACACGGCGGGTAGACCAAGTGAAAGTACACGGTGAACTCCAAAATGTAGCACGCTGCATAGATCTTTTCCAATATATCATGCTGGCTTCTGTCTGCATGGCCATGTACGGGTTTATGGTTTTGGAACCGCAGACCATAGCGCTTCTTCCCCGGGCAACTATCACAGACAGAAAAAGAGGTTATCAACCCCATCTATTCAATGGCTAATGTACATTTCAGAGAAAGAAAATATTCAAATTCAACATGCCTTACAAGGTGGGGAATTTCAGGTAGGCCCCTATTTTTTAGATGGCTATGCCAACATTGATGGGGAAACTATGGTGCTTGAATTTAACGGATGCTTTTTCCACAGCTATATCACTTGCTACAATGAGAAATATCAGAACCCGTTGACGGGGACCACCTTTGGGCTCCTGAATTATCAGGTGTTGCACAAGACTGATTATCTCAAGAGAGAGGGGTTTACCGTTAGGGCCATTTGGGAGCACGAGTGGAGGGCTCTGTTAGAAACGGATGGGAAGCTGGCAGATTCTTTAAACAGAACCCCATTGCCTTCTCCACTGGTGCCTAGGGATGCTCTTTTTGGGGGGAGAACTAATGCCATCTGTCTATATTACCAAACTAAACCTGGCGAACAAATACACTATTACGATTTTACCAGTCTTTACCCCTTTATATACAAAATGAAGGAATACCCAACTGGACACCCTGAAATAATTCATGACAATTTCCAACCCCTGTCGAGCTATTTTGGAACAGCCCGGGTGAAACTGTAGCCACCGCGAAACCTTTTTTTTCCCGTGCTACCTACCAGGCTGAATGGGAAACTTATGTTCACGCTGTGCTGCCTCTGTGCAAAAACAAGACAGCAAAAGTGCAACCACACTGATGAAGAGAGAGCCCTCCTTGGCACATGGTGCACACCAGAATTGAATAAAGCTATCGCCCAGGGGTACAGAGTAGCTCAAATCTATTAAGTCTGGCATTTTCCGGAGAAGTCTAGCACCCTTTTTTCATGGTACATAAAAATGCACCTCCAATAGAAGCAGGAAGCCTTGGGCTACCCTGCCTGGTGTACCTACCAAGAAAAACAAGAGATACATGGCCAATTTCTTGCAAAAAGAAGGTGTAGCCTTACGCCCAGAGCATATCAACCCCAACCCTGCAAAGCGCCAAATAGCAAAATTGTTTTCTAAATTCTTTGTGGGGTAAATTCGGTCAGAGAACCAACTTGCCCAACATCAGCATTGTTAGAGACCCCGAAGAACTCTTTGGCTACCTCTTTTCTCCCGCCTATGAAATTTCATCTTGCGACTTTATTGATGATGAGGCAGCCTGCATGGCTTGGAAACACGCCAAAGAGCGTTACACTGTCTCTGGTAACACAAACATCTTTATAGCCTGTTTCACCCCCGCTTATGCACGCTTAGAGTTGTACAAGCTGTTAGACAGCTTGCAAGACTGGTGTCCGTACCACGACACGGATTCTGTGATATTTGTGAGCCGCGAGGGAGATTGGAGCCCCCCACTGGGTGATTATTTAGGCGAGCTCACCAGCGAAACCCCACCAGATGAACACATCACAGAGTTTGTGTCGGCCGGTCCGAAAACCTGCGGGTACAAGTTGTCTGGAGGAAAGGGTTGCTTGAAGGTCAAAGGGATTACCCTGAATGTGGCCAACAGTGAAAAGTCAACTTTGAAACCTTTAGAGATCTTGTTCTAGATTATGGGGCAAACCCCGCTGGGGACACCCCTAAAACAATTGTGATAAAACAGCGCTCTATCGTCAGGAATAAAAGCAAGCGGATGATAGAAACCAAAACCTTGAGAAAAATGCAGAAAGTTGTTGATGACAAAAGGGTCCTGACAGAAAACTTTAACAGCCTCCCCTATGTTTTTTAAAGACAGATATGCATTGGAAGCACCCCCTTTCTGTGATTTTGGCAGGCCCTAGCAACTGTGGTAAAAGTTACTTTATAAAAAACCTTTTGGATCATGCTGATAAAATGTTGTCTGTTATGCCTGAGAATAT
>NW_017728918.1:93822670-93838646 GCF_001723895.1 Crocodylus porosus | reverse complement strand
TTTCTTCTGTAGTGCTAACCAACGTAGTGCTGCCAAGCCTATAAGGGTGCTGCAGGTTTTTCCTCCCAAGGTTGCCTGTCTCCAAAACCCCTATCACCATTCCACGCAACCGTTTCATGATGCGCGGGGGTATCTTTGTAAAACAGGCCGGCGGAAAATTGGGTGGATGGTGTCATCGCTGTAGTTGAGAACCGATTCGATGAAGGCTCAGTAGGGGTAATAGATGTTGCTCTGACTTATGAGATGGTCTCCCAGAGTGACATCCAGCTGACTGAACACAGAGGCTAGCGGGTAATTCACCAGACCCACCACTGCCCCGGCATCAAAATGAGTTCCATCGTCTTTTACAATCTTGCTGCAAAGGTACAGCAGCATATTGTTCAAATCCATGTAATCTTCGGCATTCTCAGCTATGAAAAAGTCAAGGGGGCTGGACTCAGTAATAGCCGAGTGTGGGGGGATCTCAACATACAGTCTTTTCTCAATGCAGGTCTGCAATGGAGCTATTTGAAACACATCCAGTTCAGATTTGGCGCATTCTTCAGACCCACAGTGAACAAAGGTCATGGTGGTTAAAATATCTTTTTGCTTCCTCCAGGAGAGCACCACTTCTTTCTCCCAGGCTGCTTCTTGGTTTTTCATGTCTGGCTGCCCCATCAACTTATCCTCTTCTTTTTAAGGGGTTGAGGAGGTCCTGCACATCCGGAGTCTTTCTTTCTTTTAAGGCTCTTTCTTTGAATATACATGAGGCCAGACCCCTCCTGCTTTGCTGGCTTGACCACCTTATCTAGGACAGCTCGGGAGATGTGACTGATCACATCTTTGGCTATGTTTCATGCCGCATTTTTAGCATGAGGTTTAATAACCTCCAGACCCCTTCTCAAAAGCGGAATGGCTTTTCTAAAGAGGCTGCAAAATATGGCTCCAATACCAGCCCCGTACATCACGGGCACCCCCTGATATCCAGGAAGATCATACCCAATCTGGGCTTTATAATCATTTCTGTACAAATTAGGGTCCCCATAGTTTTTTACCATCACCATTATATTTATACTTATTTTAAAATCTCAAAGTCTTCTGGGGGCGGAGGTGGGCTTAACAATCACCTTTCCAAAGCAAAATGAGACATGTTTGTTCTGATCCATCTTATTTCAATGTTGATTGTGTCAGTGTGGTGCTTACTGATGGGGACATAATGTGGGTTGTCATACGTGATGGTGACAAACTCATTGTTGCTCCCACGGACAGGGACACAGCGCAGCAAAGGTACTGAAAACTCCCCGACATGCTGATGTTCCACAATGTCCATGTAGACATACAGCGAATTGAACCCACTGGTAATATTAGCTGGGCAAGCTGTACCTCCATTTTTAGTCCCAGAAATGATTTTGGAAAGGGTGTCTTCATTGATGTTGTTCCAGCTGTGCAGGTATTGTATTTCTGCTAACCCTATCTCCCAGTTCCCCAGCAGATCCAGAGGTTTAACCAGCTGTATGGTAAAGCTTGAGCTGGTGTTCTGTGGAAAAATGCTGGCACAAACATTGCTGGGTAAGGTGATGTAAAAGTCGCCATCACACATCTCAGCCTTCTGACTGAGGTACCCCTATATGTTTTTGTGAAAGAAATCAAACTTCGTGTTGTGGTTGAATCAGAACTGACAGAGCCAGCTTTTCTTTATTTAGGGCTATACTGTGATCACAGGGAGAATTCCATACACAAGGGGAATCACCCTTGTCTGTTTCAAAGGATTTCTCACACTCTCTAAGTTTACAAGCATAAGTATACTTAAGACAGAGAAAGAGAAAAAAAATATGACCTTGGAGAAACAAAATAATAGTAAATTACACACATTTAGGAAGTTTACTTAAACAAACTATCTGTGCACAGGCCAATATAACAAGATAACCTAAGGATAACCCAAGGCATGCAGGATTTCTTATCTCAGAACATTTAAATGAAATAAGCAGTATCAGCCTTCTGGTCTCTGTCTGTTTTTCTGGTCAAATAGGTCAGAAGCCCAACTAAATTACTCCTACAGTTTTAAATTTGGGAGGCTTCCATCCAGCTGTTAAATTTAGACGGCCACCACAACCATTTCACCAACAACTGCTTCTTTCTTCTCTTTCCTTTTATTGCTAGAACTTTTTCAACTCTGTAAACTCTGTCCTGTTTGGGGTTCACTTTTTGTAGTTCTTCAGGGTAGAAAGAACCCTCGATAGGTTCATCTTTGTAATCTCTTAGGCAGTACACAGGTGTCTGCACACGTCTAAGGACTTTATCCACTATGGAAATCTCATTGGTGGATGTTTGTTCATAACCTTTTTCAAACCTCCCTTTGGTCCTAGACACCGTGCCGTGGTCTCCTTTTCTAAACACAGGTGCTACTGATTTTATTTTGAAACAGTCCCCGTACACAGCTTTCCACACCCATTGAGAGTTTGAGAAGTTCACATCAACAGGCCTAGTGCGGATAGTTCTGTGAAAACTGTGGTTGTATCTCTTTATAGACTATGGTAACAATCAATGTAGTGAAAGGTGTTGCAGGCTGTAAAATACCTCCACATCTTTGATTTTAATGTTCTGTTAAACCTCTCTACCACCGCCACTTTCACTTCACTATTTGTCACGAAATGGTGAATATTATACTGTTTTAAGACAGTATAATTAAAGACTTATTTAAAAATTCTTTTCCCCGATCAGTCTGTAATTTTCAAGGTACACAGCCTGCTGTAAAAATGGTTTTAAAGGCCTGGGCTATTTCACCGCCTGACTTGTCTTTTAGACCCACGGCCCAGGCATACTTTGATAATATGTCTATTGCTGTTAAGATGAACTTAACCCCACCATTGTGCTTGGAAAACTGCTGCATATCCACCAAATCTGCCTGCCATTGTGCATCAATATCTGAAACAACACTCTTGTTTCTTTTAAAAAGTCTTCTTGCTGGTTTGTGTAGGGTGTAAGCATCCTGATCTGAAAGCCAGGCGGCCACCCCTGCTTCTATTCAGAAACTTATTCTGCCTTTTGGTAGCTTCAAAAAGCATGTTCACCCTGCCAAAACTGCCAGCTTCATCAGGAGAGTAATAAACTTCATGTCTGGTAACCACTTCCCCCATGCCCATCCCCACACTAACACCCGTGTGGTGCATTCAAATGCTTGAGGACAAATTTAAACCATGGCACAAAGATACCATCTTCCAAATTCTCAACTTCTGCTTAGGGGTCTGGGCGATAGACCAAAACTGCACCACATGATCTAGGGCAGTTCTTGCAGTATGAGGGTTGGGCTTTGGGGGTCTGCATGGGCTGTCCTTCTGATGTCATGGACCATGTGGTGTTGGTGTCACACACCAGATGACTGGGGGTGGGGGGCAGATTTGCTGATGTCACACACCACATGACTGGGTGTGGGGGTGGAGTTGCTGATGTCACACACCATGTGACTGGGGACAGGGGTGGGGCTGGTGATGTCACACACCATACAAGGGGAAGGGGCTAACAGGGTAGGACTTCTGGTCCTGCCCACCTGTCACATTTGCACTGAAGGGCAGTGAGCCTATATACTATTAAGGGCCCTAAATGGAAGCGGTGTTTTTAAAAACCCACCTCTTCAATTTAGGGCCCCTGTTTCATTTACACACACCAAGTGTCACTGTTTAATTCCTGTTACCCAGATCCTAAGTGTATGTAACTTAATGTTAATGTTTATTTATCTGTGTCTGTCTCCCTCTCCTTAGCCCATTGGGTTGTGACCCTAATCCCCTGCATCTCCTAAGAAGTGGAAATTTCCCCTGCTAGCACCCTGTACCAGTTCCTGGGGTTGCAGGATTTGGTACACTTGTGAAGGAGGAAAAGAAAGCTTGTAAATCTAAAGGAAGGAGCCAGCCAACCTTAGGCTCGTTGTTTTGGGAAAAGGCATGATTAAAGGAGAAGAAGACAGAAGGACAGTCCCAGGAGTGGGAGACCAGGTGGCACAGAACAGTATGAAGGAGGACAGATGTGCAACATACTCCTTCAGTGCCCTGGGCAGAGCAGGGCAGGGGCACAGGGCACAGTCTTACTTATTATGGCCAGGCCCCCTTGCCTTCCAGTGGCAGCTCCTGCTGTGGCTGGATCATAGGCTCCCTGCATACCAACTACAGCAGCCCCATTATACAGCCTCCCTGGGGGCTACCAGTCTAGTATCTCCTCTCAGTTAGTGCCTGGGGCTGGTGCTCTGCTTCCCTTTGCTTTACATACACTGCTGCAGGAGGAAGAAGCTTCCAAAGTGGAGGGAAGAGAGAGATTTGAAAAAAAGGGCATGAGGGGAGAAAGGATTCTGTGCCACTCTCACAACTGCATCCAGGCCTTTAGCAGTGCATCCATCTCACCACATCATACATCTTGTCTTCCTAAGTACCCAGTGAATGCTTGGAGCCAAAAGCTTTAATAAACTTTAGCCTCTGGCCACTTAGTGCATCAGTAAACTCTTCTTGTTTTGGTACTTTGCTGCACAGTTTTGAGGTCCTTGTCACACACTTAGGGGCTGTTCCTATTCTATTCTACATGCCTAAATGGGACCTAACTAGTCACATAAATGACATGTTGGCACTTTAACACTTATGCACAGTTTGACATCCTATTTCAGGCACCACATAGACACACATACAACCATGTGGCTCCTGAGCTTGCTGTGGCACCATATATTTGGCCAGATACACAAATAAGGCCTGGTAAAAACCCATGACTAATAGGTGTTAGACACAATGTTGGGAAAATGAGGAGGAGGAGAATTGCAGTCTTCACATGTTTTAGCCCAATAACCTAATGGTTAGGGCACTCAACCAGGGAACAGGAGACACGTTCTAGCCATGCCCAAAAGGCTAGCCTCAAGAGAGGCTAAAGACGGGCTAATAATGCCTAACCTCTCACCTGATGGTGATGCTACTAGATGGGGAAGCAGACAATGCAGTTTCAAGCCCCATCTGGGTAAGGGAGGCCCAGGACCTGGGTCTCTCGTTTCTTGGATAATTACCCTAACCACTAGGCTTAAACCACGTGAGGGCCACCATCTTCCTCTATCACAATGTTGTTTCTGGCAGATGGCATGAAAGGCAATTATAATTTGACAAAAAATGAAAAATAATGAAAAACTCTGTATAAATGCCAAAATTATGTTTACAAGGCTGGCTAATAAGTACGTAAAGTGAAACAGGGTTCTTCCCTTAATGTTTAGGTAATTGAAAGTAATGTTGGTTACTTGTGTAAGGTAGATGGGGCCTAACTGGGGTTTCCCAGGAAGGTATGCTAGGTGTTAAATGTGTAACATTTTATCATCAAAATTCCCATTCAGGGTGACCAATCCCTTGGGTTCAACAACTGTCAGAACCAAGAACCAATCAGTATGAGCAAGCTTATCTCAATCATTTGCTCATGATTTTATGATCAAATTTGCCGCCTCCTCCTCACATGACCTTGGAGTTCTGTATCTTTATTACTTACATGAGCTATGTAACTTCATGTTTTAAGTGCTGTTATTTTAAGTGCTGTTAAAACTCCAGTTTTAAGTGCTGTTATTTAAACTACAGTAATCTCATAGGGTTTTAAGAATTCCTAACTTATTCTGCTTTTTTAACTCTCATTGTTTGAGGTGGCCTCTCAACTTAACAACAGGGTCAATGCATTATTGAGGTCATCAGGGCAACTCTAGGGATGGCTGTATTTGTGCTCATGCACTTGAACCCCCCTGTGATTCCTGTTCCACCCAAAGTTTAAAACCAGCTGCCTGGCAGTGGCAGCAGCATTTCTAGTCAGACAGTGCTGAACGAGTCACTTGACTTCATGGCTTATTCTAATCTACCTGATCCCTTCTAAACTCTTTCCTCCACAGGTATTAACAACTCTCTCTTCTTTTTAATGGTCTTAATGGTCCACCAATCAAGCTAGCCTTTGTTCTGCAATAATTGTTCTCCGTTAGCTGCTTCTGGTAATGAATCTCCTATTTCACAGCTCTGCAGAATGAAGGGTTTTTTTGTTTTTGTTTCACTCTTAAACTGAATAATACAGCCCTAGACCCCTAGCATATTACTAAAGCTCCTAGTTAACTTTTGACTGGAGACATAAATGCGGTGTTTTATATGTGATGAGGTACCTCACCATCTGAACTCCCTTTTTCAAAATTCTAGATCTGCCCATGGAGGTCATAGAGCAATTTGCTTCTGCTGGATCTTTCATGTGTTTAAAAAATATAGGGCTTTAGTTTTCAGGTCTGTATAAAATAACAATGGTAGGATAATAGTGGATATGTCTCATCATTTTGGTAGTATAAGAGTGATGGTGTAGCTGTGATGGTCCAGAATTTATGCAAGAAGCAAGGACTTCTTAGGTTGATATCTTTTATTGGACCAACTATGTAGTTGGGATAAAGTCAGACAAGCTTTCAAATGCCAGACATTATTCCGCAGGTCTCTGAACCTGATCAGTGAGCTGGGAAAGAAATCTGGCCTCCAAAAGCAACTGTATAGTTTGTCCAATAAAAGATACCATCCTAAGAAATCCTCTCTCTGTCATTTAACCTTTTAAAAGTTAAGCTTTCTTTTAATCCTTCATGGAGCAGCAGTGCCACCATCAGACTAAATATATGCTTTGTAGAAAAAAGACCTAAATTAAAATTCTTCGCTTCGCTTCAACAAAAAGCTGACATTTATTCCGTTTTCAAGAGATGCCAGAACAATTATTTTCTTTGATATCAGTTTGTTTTCTTCGATAAGTCTATCAGTATGCTGCTATTCTTGTTCATGCTACTATTATTAGGTCTATTAGAGAACTGCCCTGTATAAAAGCTTGCAAGTGTACATTGTAGCTTATTCAGAGAAAGGAAGATATATAACAATATTTTGTTTGCCAATAGGCTGCATATTGTTTAGTTAGACAATGAGCTTTCAAAGACTAAGGTTATATACTAACCAGAGATAGAAAAGCAATGTGTTGAAGTCAACAGCAGGATAGTGACAAAACAGACATACTTTGGACATGGCTTTTCTGTTTACTTTTTCATATTCTAATCAATAAGCTAAAACATAATTCTGTATTTCCATGAGTAAAACATGAAATGCAACATGATAGAAATCATGATTTATACAAAAGTTCATAACATGGCATGCAGATTCCAGTCCATTATCTGGTGCTGAAATATGAAGGGCACAGACAGAAGAGATATTCTTCAAGTGAGCTGGCCGCTGGAAGCACTTTACAGCCATGTTATAATGAGGACCTGGTTTAAATTTAGCATTTTTTCTGAAAATTGTGAAATTAAGTGATTTTCATGAAAAATGCAATGAAATGCCATGATACTGCTTGCTGAGGAGTTCCCCAGTAAGATGGCGGCTGCAAGCTGGAGAAAGCATGCCCCAGCCAGCAGCAAAAGCCTAGCAGCCCTGGGGAGGAGAGGAAGAAGTTGCGAAAGGGACAGGGGGAGGAGAGATCTTGGGGTTGGTAGGGGAGGGGCTGCTTGCTCCTTCAGGCAGGAAAACTGAGGCACAGAGGGTTGGGGCACCTGGGAGCTGCCTTGGAAGATGGCCTTGGCACTGGGTAGGGAGGGATTGTTTGCTCCTCTGGAGCCACGTCCAGATGAGTGTGGACATTTGGTTCTCCAGTAACAAGTAGCAGTGGGGCACCTGGAACTGCTACTTGTCCCTGGGGAATGCCTGTGCCATGCACTCTTTGGCTTACGGCAGGTTACCCTGGACGGGGTAGGCAAGGCTGGGGCTTGCACTGGGCTGGCCACAGCAGCCATCCCTGGTGTCCTGGGAGCCTCTAAGGGCTGCAGCAGTGGTGATTCCACCATGCAGAGCCCGGCTGGCAGCCACAGGGGTTAAAAAAATGCAGAGAAAAAAAAAGTAGAGCAGCATATGCACTCGCAGCACTCCCTTGCAGCATGGAGAACGTCTAAATGTGAGGTATGTGGCAAGCAGATGTGTTTGCAGCACCCCATACTGTTTGGCCATGCTTGTCTGGATGCGGTCTGGGTGGGAAAACTGGGGTGCCAGGGGTTGGGGACAGGAGAAGTGAAGACTTGCATAGAGGAACAAACGGCCCCTCCCCTACCCAGTGCCAGAGCTGTCTGCTCCCAACGCAGCCCCCAAGTACCCCCAACCCCCTGAATCCCAGTTTTCTCACCCAGAGGAGGAAAAAATCCATCCCCTACCCAGCACCAGGGCTTTTCAGCAGCAATCAGAGGCCTTGGGAGCAAGGCCTCTGCTGCTACAATTAAACAATCCCTAAACCTGAGACCTCAGCAAATCAGGGGACATGGGGAGGAGACACCACAATCTCGGCATGAAAATGACAGCCCCCACCATGATTGAGCCATGATTTTAACAAGCTGGGCCCATGATTTAAACTAGGCCCTAGCCATAACACACATACACACTTGCAGAGTGCTTTTAAAATTGCCATTGCGCAAAAAAAATTCATAGTTTCATAGTTTCTAGGGTCAGAAGGGACCTGAGTAGATCATCTAGTCCGACCCCCTGCCATGGCAGGAAACAATACTGGGGTCAAGCAACCCCAGCAAGATGTTCACCTAACCTCCTCTTAAAAACCCCCCAGGGTAGGAACCAGGACAACTTCTCTTGGAAGTTGGTTCCAGATCCTAGCCGCCCTGGCCGTGAAGTAGCGTCTCCTGATATCTAGCTTAAACCTTCCCTCTGCCAGCTTGTGACTGTTATTCCTGGTCACTCCTGGCAGTGCATGGGGGAATAGTGACTCCCCCAGTGCCTGCTGGTCCCCCCTGACTAGTTTATAACAGGCCACAAGATCCCCTCTCAGCCTTCTCTTTTGGAGGCTGAACAGGTTCAGGTCCCATAGCCTCTCCTCATAGGGCCTGCCCTGCTGCCCCCTGATCATGTGAGTGGCCTCCTCTGGACCCTCTCCATGCTGTCCACATCCCTCTTGAAGTGCAGCGCCCAGAACTGGACGTAGTACTCTGGTTGCGGCCTGACCAGTGCTGCATAGAGGGGGAGGAACACCTCCTTGGATCTGCTTGAGATGCATCTGTGGATGCATGACAAGGTGCGGTTGGCCTTCCTAACTGCCTCCCCGCACTGCCGGCCCATGTTCATCTTGGAGTCAATGCAGGGCAGGAAGTCAGCTGGGGTCATAGGATCCCAGCAAGATAAGCATCCAATTTACTCTTGAAGGTGTTCAATGTAGGTGCTTGAACCACCTCCACTGGCAGACTGTTCCAGACCTTGGGGGCTCGGACAGTAAAGAATTTCTTCCTTATGTCCAGCCTGAAACGGTCTTGCAGGAGTTTGTGACGGTTTGACCTAGTCATCCCTTGGGGCGCTCTGGTGAACAGATGTTCCCCCAGATCCTGGTGGTCACCCCTGATAAACTTATAGGTGGCCATCAGATCACCCCTGGACCCATCTAGGTGTGGCCCTCCAGCCAGTTGGTGACCCAATTGACTGTGTGGGCATCAACACCACAGTCCCCCCAGTTTCTTAATGCCCTTAAACCAGGTATTACATTAAGAAGCTCAAAGGCAGAGCACCTTAGGCAACTTGTGTTCCCTCCAGGGTTAAATTTTTAGGTGGGGGTATGCCTGAACTGGTGCTCATCCCCATCCCACAGACTGTCAGGGGGAAGGGGAGGGAGCTCCAGGCTGCTGAATGGCGAGAGCTCTGAGTGAGGGGAAGGGAATGGGGCCCCTTCGCCTTGCACCCCCTCACTCACAGCTACCATGGCTGAGGTATTGGGGGCAACTGGGTTGGGGGCCCAAGGCTAGGGGGCTCCATTACCCCACCCCTTCCCCTCAGCTCTGGCTATTCAGCAGCCAGAAGCAGCCAGCATGGAGCTCCCAGCTGCTGAATGGTCAGATCTAGCGGGCTGGAGGCAGGGTAGGATGGAGCCCCATTGCCTCACAGGCCTAACCTGGATCCCCCCAGCTGGAATAGTTGGGGAGGGCTGCAAGGGGAGGGGGGCATTCCCTGCCCCTCCCCCTCAGCTCTGGCCATTCAGCAGCTTTATGCTGGATGCTTCTGGCTCCTGAATGGCCAGAGCTGAGGGGGAGGGTGTGGAGCCCCTCACCTCTGGGGCCCAATCCAGCTCCCTTGAGTACCCCTGCTGGGGTAGCTATGGGGGGCCGAGAGGCAAGGAGACCCTGTTCTTTACCCCACCCCCCTCAGGCCATTCGTTATGTTGGGACCTCCCTTCCCTCCCCTCTCCTCCTCCTTCCTTGACATCCCTGGAGCTGAGGGTGAGGCTAAGGAGAGGAGCAGTTCAATGTTTAATGGACTCCTGGGAAGCTGCTGGAGCACGCCAGCCTGCTGGCCTCGTCTGGCAAGCTGGCTCCAGGCCTCCCCCTGACCTAACAGGTGAATGTCTGTTGGGTTTGGGGGGCAGGGCAGGCACTCTAACTCATGGCACTTTATGTAAAGTATCACGTGTTAGAGTGAGGTGCTAATGTCTGTCTGTACCTAAAGTTTCTACCAATATCATATTATCATGCTGGAGAATTTCTATGATATTGTTTAAAGTTTCAGCCTTTTAAAATCCATGTTCCAGGGCACTACTTCAACATAAAAAAGAATAAATACATGAATAATCTTCCAACCTTTAGCAGCAAACCTCTTTGGTACTAGTACTACATACTTACCATATGTCATTCCAAGACTCTTAGGATTTCTTATATGGAGGATGAGATACTGTAAGTATGTGGGCAGTTTCAATTTTTGGTGCCTCCAATATAAAGATAATAGCCAATTATGTCTCTCTCCACTCTCAGCCACTGTCACAAAAATGTCAAAGATACCTCAATTCCTTGAAAAATGCTAATAATTGGGGTAAGATCAGCCTAGGAAAAAGAATATGGATAGAAAAGACAGAAACACTTTGAGGAATTTTTAAATTTGTAAAAATTAACAATAATCTAGAGAAGCATTTTTTTCCTGTGATATATTTTATGGCACCAACTTTGAGAGAGATGTTAGACAAGATTTTGGGTACAAAATGACCTTCTTTATGTCTCAAGGCAGTGCCAAATTTAGTCTTAAACTGCATAAGGTACAGTTTAGGGCCTCACAACATGAGGGGCCTCTAAATAAGAAAAAAACCCTGGACATTTTAATTCTAATATGACAAAAATATACATATATGTGGCTCCACAGTTATTATTCATATTGAGTTCATAAATATGTGCAGAAATAACAATAATTCAACTTAAAATTTCATGAAAATTCATTTTCGTGGATTTCCTGGATTATATTTATTATATGGGGCTTCTTAATCTGGACATAGTTTAGAGGCTCAGCATGTGATAATCCAGCACTGTCTCAAGGTCACTTTGTGTCTGAAAGCTTGTGTAACTCCTCTCCCAAATGTACAGTGGACAGGTCTACACAAGATGCTTTACTTGAGATTAAAGAAAATTACTGCACAGTAAGCATTATCATCTACATGTGCAGATGCTTACTGCACAGTAATTTGCTCTAATCACAAGCAAATTTGCTACCTGTAAATACAACTAGCAATTTTAGTTGAGCTCTGATGGCAGAGCCTGCCCCAGCAGCAGGCAGCTCCCAGGGGCAGGGAGCAATGTACCAGCCCCCACCAGGATACAGATGTCTCCTGGCCCTGTGCTCCCTACCAGCCCCTGGCCCAGAGCTCCCCTTGGCTGCTAGAAGGGGCAGGACAGGGTCAGCGAGGGCAGGAGCAGACTGCTGCCATGAGTAGCAAATCTGCTCCCACATATTTCTAGATGCCTGCCTGGGGTGGGTTTACTCTAAAGTCATTTACTCTGAAGTAAACCACCCCAGAACATTTGCATTCATAGACACACTATGATTTTTTTGGTTTCTGTAGAATCAGACACTAGAACAAAGAACTGAAGAAGAAGGTGAAGCAAACTTAAATGATAACCAAGAAATGTAGGCGTTTTCACTGCATTTTAGCAGGCAGAACTCCAGTTTGAGTGCCTTCTTATTCAATGGCCCTCTGTGATGGCAAAGTACTCCTTTCTGCTGGTGAAGGTACTCTTCCTTTTCTGAATGAAGTAAGGCTTCTGCAGCCAGTTAGCACCAGGCTAAAGGTTCAAGTAGACACTCCCAGATGTTCTGCTGTCTGCTGTGGCCCATGCACTATCTGGTTCCTTTCTGGTTCAAAGGGTACAAGTCCACCTCTGTGCTCTAGAGGGGCAGCTGAAGCTGCCAGAAGTGTGTGGGTGTCTATATCCTCTGAAAATTTGGTGCTGATGGCTGCTGTCTGTCACCAGAACTCCTGAAAGCAGCTAGGTGAGTATAAACATAGCCCCAAACTCATTAAGAACTGATTTGTGTTTAGCATTGCTTAGCACTAAAAGAGAAATACAAATGTGACAGTGATGAACAGCTGAAAGAACTAGGGTTATTTAGCTTGGAGAAGAGAAGACTTGTGGGGCGGGGGGCGGTATTTGGTAACAGCTTTCAAATACCCAAAAGGCAATTACAGAAGATGGAGATGAGCTTTTCTCTTTGGCCACAGGGGACAGGACTAGGAGCCAGGACCTCAAACTGCTGCAGGGGAAATTTTATAGGGTGGAGATTAGGAGGAACTTTCTGACTCTGAGGGCGGTTGAGCATTGGAACAGGTTACATAGAGAAATTGTAGAATCTCCATCCCTGGAAATTTTCAAGAGCAGGTTTGACAGATCATTGGCTGGAATGACATAGTCAAGGATGATCTTGCTTGAGCAGAGGGCCTGACCTAAGTAATTTCATGTCCCTTCCAGTCGTATTTTCCTATGAACAAGAAGCTAAACTTAGAACCTCTAAGTCTTGAACACAAATGCTAGCTCACTTTTAAAAATACTTTTAGGCACCACTGATTAGAAAAACAAACTTGGAAAAATATTTCATTTTAGAAAAAATATTAGCTAGAAAGTGACTATATTCTTTTATAAAAGACACAAGATTTGCAGATATTCCTTCATTGCAAGGAAGATTACATGAATCTAACACCAGAAAACTCACCAGGTATCTTTAGTTATTTTCTCTTTGGAAAAGTATCATATATTTGGACATAATTCTGTACGTGTCTTATACATGATTAACTTAGAACTTCAGCTAGATGGTGCTAGTATGTCACATTTGACATCAGATTTGAATTTGCTGTGTGTTTACCTCTTGCAACAAATTAGCAATGGGATGAACTTTTGAAAAGCAGCAACAATATTAAAAATACTTTTAATTAAAAGACTGTGCAGCCTTGGAGTAGGACAGTAATCATTATTGTGTAACAATATTATATTTATAAATTATGTGCCCAAATTAAGAAACTAGTGAAAACAGAATTACAATGCATAGCCATAAAAATGAAAATAAATACTTATATAAATATACTTGTTATATGTGTATGGTTGTTTCCTGGAAATAGGAATCTTTTTTGTTTCAGATAATTCTAGATAACTGTATCATTATAATTATATCATAACTATATCATGTTAATCATCATTTTCATTTTGCTTCAGAATTACATACTTTTAATAGAAGACGTTGAATTTTTTTCTTTGAAAAAAATCTCATGTTATTGAGATATTTATGCTGAGGGAAAAAAAGAAAAGTAAAACATGCTATAAGCATAGAAAAGATTTCCTTTGTCTTTCTTTGTCTCTCTTTCTCTCTTTTTTTTTTTACTCTTCCCAGGTATGGAAGTACATGTAAAAATATCGCACATAAAATTGTAAAATTTTTCAAATGAAACAAATGACCACAATTTTTTTCTTTTTCATGAAATGGAAACGAGCTCAAATTTTTGAGCATGCATCATTTTAAACTAATATATGTGAAATCTGAATCCTGTTGAAGTTATTGGCCAAACTCCAATAACTTAAGAGGGACCAGGATATCATTTTGTTTACAGATACTACATATAAATAAAATTACATCTATTATTCTTGTTACCTAAAAGAACACACAAATAAAAAATATTTTAAGACTTGTGATCAGTAAGAGTGAATTATTGTTGTTTTATTTGGGAATAAAATAAAAGGCATTTTATAACATAAGATGGACTTATATTTTAATGTTTAAAATTTGAGACCTTTTAGATTTTTGTGTGCTCTGTTGGATAGATTTTTTTTTAAGATCAAGAATCAGAATTAGGCTTAGTCCAGAGTCTTGCTCTGCTCCCCCTGCAAAGTTATGGCACCAGAAATGTACCCAGCATCTGCACCTGCTGTTGGCAGTCTCTAGCATGGAGTGTGGGGGCAGCTGCCTGTACTGCTGCCCCTGCAGCATAGACCACACATATGCATGTGGGATAATAAAACTGAAAACAGAAACCTGCTTTTCTTGTGAAATCCAATGATGACTTAATAATCTTTGTTACTACACAGGTATTTAGATTATGGTCTTTACCTGCTGGTGTAAAATAGGTGCAGACTATGCCATGTATCATATTACATATGTTAGTTCGATATGCCTTTAATCTTTATACTTTTCTTCTATTGTGCTATAGCCAACCTTATCCAATACCTTTGCTTTATTTAACCTGGCTATGGCCCTACCAATGGCTACTGGTTCAGAAGCAGCAGAGTTTGTTAGAATAGTAGTTCCTTCACTAACAGCAGTGACTTCCATGTTCGTGACTAAGTGCAAACTAAATCAAAATAAAAGACTCTGCTTCTTCCTCCCTACTTAGGGCAGGCCAGCACTTCCCAACATACTTGGAAATACTGTGACACAAGAACTGCATCTACACAAGACACTTTCCTGCGCCTTATCCTAATTTACTGCGCAGTATAGGCAAGTGTCTACACATGCACACGCTTACTGTGCAGTAAAATTACCTTAATCACAACTAAATTTGATACCTGCAAATTCAGTTATCAAATTTAGTCCTGATTAGTTGATGCGTTAATGCATGTGCAAACATGACCCAGCAGTGAATTAAGTGCCAGGTCTGCCCAGCCACTAGGCACGTCTCCCCCCCAGGGCGGGTCTGCCCCTACCTGTAGCCTATAAAAGCCTCCAGTCATTTTGTGCCCTGCTCTGCATAGGAGCACTTCAGGTCCTGTGTGCCCCCCCAGGACAGGACACAGGCAGCCTCTGCCTGTGTAATCAAGCCAGAGCTGCTGGTTGTCCACATATGAGTGCTGTAAAGGGCTGCAGCCTGCTGCACCCCTGACCAGCCCTGAGATCTCCCCAGGGCTGCCGCTTTGCTGTCTCTTCCAGCAGGGCCAGCACCTGCTCCCTGCTGCTGTTCACCCCCAACAGTCTGTCCTGAGTTTGCAGTTCCTGTGGCACAAAGCCTCTGCTGTGGCACTTCCAGTCCCTGGCTGTGACCCTGTGCTGAGTGTTGCTGACTGTTTTCCAGGGTCAGCCACACAGGGACAGCCACGTAAGGACCCAGAGAGTTAGTGTGGGACACACCGCCACCATGTCCTTCCCAGTCCTCCGAGTCCAGGCCTGGCCCTGCCCATGTGTGTATGCCTGACCTTTCCAGCTAGGGCCCCAACTGGAGTCAGAAAGAGATTGGCAGCCTTATGGCACTCTGGGGTGATGTGGAGGTGCAAAGGCAGCTCATGCCGAGTGGGCACTTGAACACCCATGTTTATGAGGACCTGTTAGGTGGGATAAAGGAGCAAGGACACTCCTGGTCAGCCTAGCAGTGGTGCATAAAGATCAAGGCCTTGTGGGTACAGTGGGTACTACAATTGTCGGTCCAAGTCACAAGACCATGCCCTTTATGTGGCAGCTGACCCAGATTTTGGCACCCCTTGATTGAGGCTGCAACCCTGCAGTGTTCACCAGCAGCAGAAGCCTGTTCGAGTCCCACCTTGACCCCTCCGGTAACACCTCCCCAGAGGAGGGGACCTTGGGTGTTCAGCACCCTGCCCTCCTACCTCCCTGGCTGCTACACCCATTACCTGCTCAGGGAGCCCTGGACAGTGGTTCCTTCAGCAAGTCCACCATGAGCAGTGGCTGGCAATGACACCACTGACTGCCAGCAGTGGGGA
>NW_017728918.1:93819816-93822345 GCF_001723895.1 Crocodylus porosus | reverse complement strand
TTAAGCAGCCCATGTCCCCACAGCTGGGCAGGCATACCCTGAGGAAGGCGTCAATTCCAGCGGTGATGTCCTCCTCAGCAGCAGGGGACAGGGATGTGTAGCTCTGCCACAGCTAGCCCTCCAGGCAGTGGCAGAGGTTGCAGGGAAGCCCAGGCTTTCCACCCACACTGTAATAGCTCAGAGCCCTGAACCAAGAGTGTAGGTGTACCCAGGGCACCAAGAGAATCACCAGTAGCAGGGCGTAGTGGCTCGGGCACCCCTCCACCTGCACAACAGCTCATCAAGCACTGCTCGGGGCACGTGCAGCAGGGGCACACTTGGGGCACGGTGGCAGCATGGGAGGGAGCCCCTTGCCCCAGTTGTCTGGGAGCCCCGCATGCCTGAAGCCTGGGCGCCATGAACTGGGTGGCAGGGCAGCAGATTGATTGGCCTGCAGGGGGTCAGGGGAGGAATGGGGTCTGAAAAACAGTTGGAATGGAAAGTTTTGAGAATGCCAGAACCCAAAGTTGCAATGTTTCATTTGAAATTATCTTTACTTTTTGCACACCACATAGTGATGAATTTTGCAAGGAAAAAAAGGAGATTCAACATGGGAATTAAGTGTTTATTCAACATGGGAATGTTTAGTGCAATAAGAACTATTTTAACATTGTTTTGAAAAATAATAATAATCATTTGAATTGTTGCTTTTGATCTCTATTTGAATGTAACTCAAAAAAATCTCAGAACTTTTGGGAGGAGGGAAAATCTGCTTTTCTACTAGATGCACAGCTATAGATCTTTTTCATTGTATATGAAACAGATGAATTCTTTACATTGGGTTAATCTATATGAGACTCTTACTGTGGAGTTGCCTAATCAGCTCTGTAGTAAAGCATCACTGTCTACACAAGTGGCACTATTAGGCTGGAATAAATTAATTAACTCCACTGTAGATTAGTACTGCCCAACACAAGAATTATTTTATGGCGGAGGTATTTATTCTCCTCCAACATGTGTAGATGCTGATGGGGACTGGTTGGGGCATGAGCATGCTACAGTGTGGGGCTGCCTGCCAGCTAGTCCCTCACTGGAGCATCCTAATGCCCCAACCAGCCTCTCCACAACATGTTGAGCTGGGCAGGAGCAGCCCCGGGTTGGCAGGCTGACCCCCTAGACCTCCTGCCAGCCAGGGCTGTACCACCCCAGCTCAGTGTGCTGCGGCCCTGGGTACACATGAAAATGCTGCACCTAGGAGCAATAAACTCTCATGCAAACTGCATGGGAGTTTATGGCATCACATTCATATTCATGTGTAGACATGCCCTTTGTGTCCCTCCCCTTTTGTATGGTCATTTGATATATAGCCTCACCCTTAAAAAATGTTTTAAATCAATGAAGATGAAATACTGATACATTTTTTCTGTAGAAAAGTTCTGTTTATGCTAACTGCTCTAGCCCAGCTATGCTCTATCCCAAATGCCTGGCTCAGATCACATTGGTTCAAACTTATCCTCCTCTCCTGTCTGTCTGGACCAAACGGGACTTGTTTCTCAGCAGCAGTGTTAGGCTGGGCAAAGAGGCAGTATAGACGTGGCCTTAAAGTTATTCTCATATAGTATCCGAGTGCCTCAAAAGCATTTATGAATTTTATCTTCACAACATCCCTTTTGAGTCAGGAAAGCATTTGATCCATTTTGTAGATAGTACAACAGAGATGCAGCAACTTAATTTTTACTAAACAACTAGGATCAATTCTTCAGGAAGCAGCATTACAATGTGCCTGACTAGAGAACCACTAACGGAGAAGTGATTCATTTTCAGCAGAAAGCAACTTCACAGTCTCTTTAAGGTTTACATCAGTCTCTGTCTTGGTTCTGCTTTCTTCATTACTAATAACTGTAAACTTCAGTGGGGCTGAATCGGACCCTCCGTCCCTCCCGAGCTTGGCATAGCCCACATTTGGGAATGTATCAGCCACATGCTGGTTCCCAAACATAGCTGTACCTACCCTCCAGGTAAACTTACCTCCCCTGGAGGCCCATAACCTCAGCCTGTATGATTTAGGAAGTTTTTCTGACTTTACGACTAAACCAGCCTTCTTACATGTTTGCAAAGTGTCAAGCAGCTCAATGTCACTATATAAATCATGAATAGTACTAATTCTTAAGAGATTAGGAGTCTGAAAAATAACACCATTACTGTACATTGATATTGTATACGAATTTCTGTATATTTTTTGTTGTTTTAGCAATTTGGGGTTTGAAAAGGAATGTTTTGTGGGTATGAATTGTGCCTACAAAACCAAATACAGCTCTGAGTGAAGTTGTCAAGCATAAATGACAACTCAGCACTGTCAACATTGATGTTTTAACAGGAAAACAAAGGGTATTAAGACAGTTATCCAATCATGCAAGCAATTGGACCCACTTTCTCCTTCCCATACCTTCTCTTGTTGCTTAGTTAAAATAGCACCAGAATAGTTGCTGGACTTGGGGGGAACCTGTAATTAAGTCCAGTAGCCTCTACAATGACCAGGCTTTGGAAGAT
>NW_017728918.1:93817376-93819036 GCF_001723895.1 Crocodylus porosus | reverse complement strand
ATGTCTATGAAATCTATGAAATCAAAGAGATTTTATGAAGGAACAGACTTGGTACAGTCACTTCCTTCTCTTTCTTAGGTCTAATTTGGATTGTCTGATTATTTCTGTGTGATGGCAAGATCAATATATTTATATTTAACAGCTCTTTTTGTTACCATGACTCCTGGCTGCATTTGGAAATTGTCAACACTTGGCAGTCCTGTGCTCTACTTTTTTTTTCCCCCCAGAAAATCATTACTAAAAGCAGAAATTACTCTAGGACCTGAGGACCTGATCCTTTAAAATTCACATACATGTGTAACTTTACTTATGGAAGTTGTATTGACTTCAGTGAGAATGGACTACTGATGAATGTAGGGTAAGATCTGAAGGATTAGAGCCTAAAAGAAATGCAGCAGGCAAGGGACCTAATCACCTCTCAATCAAATAAAACAAGAGAACAAAAATGGAAAAAATAAAATTGCTTACAGGGCTGACAGAATAAATTTCATCCCAGTGTAGTCTGTACTGATAAAGGTGTAACAAGGCAGTCAGGTGCCTGGAGTAGCTGCAACGCATGGGAGCAGTGGTAACTTCTGGCCGCTACCTTACTGCTAGTGTCACTGTGCAGCTGTGGAGGCAGCTGTTTTCTTCTGCCTCCCCCCACCCAAGTCAATACCTGGGATAACTGCCCCTGTTGCCCTACCCTAGTTACACTACTGCCAACTGAGAGCCAATTTTGAGGAAATCATGGGAGTCACATGTTGCATATGCCTCATATTGTCTATCTGCACATGGGTGAGCTTCAGCCCAAACAAATGAAAGCTTTGAAAATACGGAACATTTTATTCCAAGTAATCAACAAGATAAAAATAACTGTCAGCTTTTCATTTTCCTTCCCCGGGGAATTGACAATTTGGGTATCAGCAAATCTGCAACCAGAAACCCAACTGGCATTTTGATTTATGAAAGTCTTTGTTCCCCTGGCAGTAATAGTTCAGTCTTCTCACATAAAAGCCAGAAGAAAGTCTAAACTGAGGAAGTTTATAAGACTGCAAATACTTAAACTTTCCTTGACTCTCCTGTGCCTAAGAAAAAAGCTTTTTGTCCCTGAATACAGGAATGAATAGAAAAAAATATTTCAGTTATTCAGCTAAATTTTACATGCGCTGGCTGGAAGTGGTTGCATCTTAACATTAACTCTTGTGCACCCTTTCTTTTTAGACTTACTTATTGCCCCAACTTTATATCACAGTACAGTAGACTATAGCCCTCACTTTCACAAGCCTCCGTCCAGGAGTAAGGGAGCCCAAAGGACATACTCAACTCCTCTTGTGTGAGAGTTGCCACAACCACTGAGCAATTCTGAAAGAAACACACAATCTCATGAATGCCATACAGCATTGGCAACATGTAGGGAGTGCAAATGGGTGCATGTGCACCCCCTGAGATGGGCCGTGCGCCCCCTGGAAGCACCAGCTAATGGCTCGGCGATTGGGTGCTGGGGGGACCCCCCCCCCATTGACGATCTCATGCCCACCCAGACTCGGGAGGCACCAGTCACCCATGATTTCAGCTCTTTGTGCCATTTTGTCCATGTTTCCTGGGTCTGTTAGGAGCCAGATTGAGAGAGCTACTCCTTCAGCTGAAGAACGAATTTCTGACTCATCTGAAATGGTTT
>NW_017728918.1:93813835-93817276 GCF_001723895.1 Crocodylus porosus | reverse complement strand
ACTGTGGCTTTATCATGAGAGATTTTCTTTGGACTGAGGTAAAAGAGCTACTCCTTCAGCTGAAGAACGAATTTCTGACTCATCTGAAATGGTTTTAGAAAATCATCACACATTTGTCGCAAAGCCCTCAGGAGATATTTGAAAGTCTTCCAGTAGGTCTTTAAAACATGAAAGGGAAACCATCACCCCTGGACTTATCCATAAATAAAGCATTTTGAATTGTTAGTTAAAGAGTGAATTTATGGTTGTCAGTCATTTCTTCTTGACAAGTTTAGAGGACTTGTGAATCTGACATTTGGCCACATGGAAAAAACTTCTCATTGAAGTTCTCCTGGAAAATGTTACATACACCTCTGCCTCTAAAATGAAATCAGCAGCAGTAGCTGCTTCTCTCCAGTGTAAAACCAGGGATAGGATAACTTAAATCAGAAAGTGATGGGTGACTAGACATTACCACAAATCTTTCAGTTCCTACTCCACCAGAACAGTCTACTTACACAGTTCAGCTGAGGCAGAGTGTACCTTTTCAAATGTAATTATGGTGACCACTGGGGAGGTCTATGATTGTTCTCAGATCACTCATGAAAGTGAAATGTTCCTACCTTGAGACAGCTACAGGTCTGGAGACTCAGTCCATATTGCCACTCATTGAAGCATTTCATTCCTCATCTGCTATACCTTGGCTGTTCCAGGCTTACAGCACTTGTATTGAACTATGGCAGACTGGATGGCTTTGTCTGGTTTGTGTTAATGCAAATGGAGGGTTGGATGAGAGGAAAAAATCAAGTTTCAGTTCTAACCTTGAACTACTATTTGATCAGTGATGCTCAGAAATCATTAGTTTTTGAGATAAGCACAGGGTCACTGAGTTCCCCCTGAAATACTTTCA
Source organism: Crocodylus porosus (assembly GCF_001723895.1). Taxonomy (NCBI): domain Eukaryota; kingdom Metazoa; phylum Chordata; order Crocodylia; family Crocodylidae; genus Crocodylus; species Crocodylus porosus. Next base: position 93,816,387 of record NW_017728918.1, on the reverse strand, counting down.
GTCCCTCTGAAAAGACAAAGTTTCAGAGAAACCTGAAGGATAATTTTTTCACATGAAAAGAACAGTAAAATAGCTTCAATTTAGGTTGTGAAGCTATAGTAACCCTCCCACCCCACCCCACCCCACCAAAGTATTCAGTATTGCATTTAAAATATAGCTTAAGGTGGCTTAACACAGAAGTGCATTTTCAAAGTTTGACTTATTGGGGAAGAGAAATCTTGCAAGGAAGGATGTTTACCTTGAAAGCCCAGTTTTGGTAGCCTATTGGGGAACATTAGGTTCATTGGAAGAGAAAGATATTAATAAAACAAGGCCAGGAGATAACTACTTTGCTAGTTTATTTGCGTTGTGCTTTTGACAGCTCTACTGTTTTGCCTGCTAAAGGCAGTTAATTACTTATCTTCTCCTGTCATTTGTGTGGGTCTTAGAGACAGTGGTCAGAGTGGAGAAAAAAACTTGAAAAAAAGAAATAAAATGTGACTGTAAAAGTAAAAATTAACACGTATACAGGAAAAAAAAGTAGTCTTAATGTATGTTTCTTTTTCTTTAGTTGTCTGTACTATAAACTGCTAACGTCCTCCCATTGTTTTCCTAGTTCATTTATGTAAGGCAGATACTGTAGTAGATAATACCCATGATTACTTAGCAAACATTTGAAGCTCCACCTGAGCATCTCAAAAGTATCTGAAAACCTTCATTTATTTGTCTAGCTTGGTGATTGTACCTTACACAGGTGGGAAATTAACCCATGATTAGTGAAGCAATGTGTTATACTCACGCATTTCAAGAATAAAGAAGAAAACCAGCTACCATTTATGTTCTCACACCCTGAGTTCTCTTCCCTCCCAAAACAAAGTTGCCTCCAGAGTTCTGGAAAAGCTCAGCACAAGATAGAAAGTAAACAGTGTCAGTACTGGATTTCATGAAAAAAATGCCTGCAAAGTGCTTTAAGGTTAAATTATGTATGTTGAAGTCCAGCTTGCAAGTAATAGTAAATGCATAAATATTGCTTGATGAGACTGGTGTTAATAATGAGAATTGTTACCATTCAGTGTGAAGGTGAAAGGATTAAAAAATTAGATACATAATAATTTTATGCATATAAAAGCATACAGTTTAAATGTATAATTCCTGCTAATCCAGGTCATTCAGGTGTAGTTTGTTGTGATAGAAGAAAACTGTTGTGAGAACAACACTAAAATCAATTACAGGAAATAATCAATTAGACCCAGAGGATCAAGACTTTATCCTTTGGGCCCAATTATTCTCCTGAGTTCAGGGGCAAAATTCTAGTTGACTTCACTGGGAATAAGATAGAACTGCCTCTGTACAGCCACAAGACTGGAGATAAGCAGCTCGCGTACTGCTCACATTTTTATGGTTCTTAAGCCAGACATACTGTTGATAGTAAGGAAGTAAACAGATGTATAATTGCTATTCGTTTGTATATATTTTTTTTTAAATAGTAAATGTTCTGCTCTAAACTTACAAAAATAGACATTTTTTAGAGTAGCTGCGATCAGTCTGTTTATTGGGCTATTAAATGAAGGGTATTTATAGATGTCAGGGCATTGGCAGACAGTAAATTCAGTCTCTATTCATAAATTTTTGGTCTGGGCACAAGCCCTGGAAAGACTCTCTAGTGGCACTCCCTTATGATCTCAACCCTGATCCATTGGGAATATTCTCTAAGTGGCCAGCAGGTATTTCAGTCATCATGGGTTATTTTGAGCTAATCGACTTCTAGAAAAGGAAACCTGTTGCTTCCCACCTCTCAAACTGTACAAAGTTAGCTCTGTTTGCTTTTGGCCATCAAATTAATTTATTCAGGGCTACAGCTCAGGCTCTTACTAAGCTCCCAAGGAACAGCCAAAATTCTCTCCAGTGAATTCACACCTCTTTTGTGGTTAGCAACTTCTTGGGGTGAACAGAGACAAAAATGGTTGAAAAGGGGTGGAAGGCTGAATAACAACAAATAAATACAATGCCTTTAGACTCTAATAAACACTGAACAGGCAGCCATTAACATTTCCCTATTGATTTAGCTGATTCTGCTTCCTTGGATCATCCAGTGTGAGATTTCAGTTCCATATGTATTAAATTCCTGGGCAAGTGCTAGTTAAATTATTTGGCCACGTTTAAACAAAATTGAACATTCAAAGGAAGCAGTAATCATTGTGATTCAGTGTTAGTAAGCTGGATTATTACCCTGAGCAGCATTCCAGTAAAGACCCATCATCTGTGCTAAAGGGATAGAACAGTACTTGGTGTGGCCACATACCACAAGTGGCATCAGTAACTTCTGTGTGTGGCATGCAGCAGACCAGGGAGGGGAGAGGCAATGCAGAGACAGATAGGGCAGGGAGCCAAAAATAGTAAATCAGGCAGGAAGTACAGGGAAGGGAGCAGACAGTAGAGCAGCAGATTGAGTAGGGCACAGGGCAGAGAACAAAAAACAAAGCAGCAGACCGGGCAGGGGAAGGGGACTGGAGTGGCACTTGGGAAGGGTGTGGGGCTAATTTGCGGCATGCTTGCCCGAAAGTTTGGTGTCT
>NW_017728918.1:93799394-93812705 GCF_001723895.1 Crocodylus porosus | reverse complement strand
GGGCCAGTCCATCAAGGATGGCCTCCTTAATAAACTTTTCTAAGATCTTCCCCAGGATAGAAGTCAGGCTAATGGGCCTGTAGTTAGCTGGATCCACTGTCCTCCCTTTCTTGAAGATTGGCAAATTATGAATTATGCCAAAAGATATGTTTTGAGGAAGAATTTGAAGGAAAAGAGGCTGCATTATATCTGGGATCTGGACGTGCACTCCAGGTCTAGGACTGAAAGTGCTTTACCCATAGGGACTGCTTTCAGGCAGGGCTTGGAAAATCTGCACAGATTGTCTGCTTGCAGCTATTGTTCGGTGTAGGTTAGGGTAGCAGCAATGTAACACAGTTTCCCAACTACATGGGGTTATGGGCATGCAGATATTCATACCACCTACTTCTGCTATATTCCAGCATAGCATTTCTAACTCATTGCCTTGCTTCTTTATGATGGAGAGCCACTATAAGATCTTGGAGATCTTGGGGTATTTTTGTTTCCTTACAGAGTGGACCTTCAGATTTTAAGATGTTTTTGGTCTCCAAACCTCCAGTTTTGGTCCCTCCTGATAACAGCAGAATACAGAAACAAGGATAACTGCAGCATATAAACCAATAAACAACTGCAAATTTATCATTAGGCATTCAGTGACTGGTATCCACAGCTCCTGGGAGAAGAGGTTAATGTGACAGTTTTAATCATGTTTATTCTTCTCCAATGGAAAATAAAGAGGCTGTAGCATGTGCCTGGGTTTTCCACTCAGTTTTGAAGATTAAAGAATCCTTCTTTCTCAATTGTTCTATTAATACAGAGTGCTTGAAACAAACTAACAGTGTTATTGGGTGTTTTTGGGTGGGAGGTCAACATGGTTGGGTAAACTTTGAATACGTCACATAAAGCAGACCTCAATCTTGATACGCATACTCAAGCAAGACGAATGGAAGCCTTATTCTTTTAAACAAAGTGTGTAATGACATCGTCTCATGAAGCCCTCTCCATGAAGGTGGTTAAAATAAGTTTGTCATAGCTCACTTGCTGGATTCCACCTATGATTCTGTAAGACACACTTTTAAGAGACAGCGGCACCAGCACTGCATTCTCAGTACCCTTTATCCCCTCTTATCTACTTCAGGGTTAGTTCAGAGTAAAACCACTGGAAAACACTGGAGTTTCTCTGACAGACAAAAGGTAATTCAGGCCATCATTGCTATGTCTAGAATTTAATCCTTCCAAGCTTTGTTTTCAAGGGACACGTCTACATGAGATGCATTAATGCACATTAGCCTAAGTTAATGTGCATTACGGCTGCATCTCTACACATGCCAGCTGTTAATGTGTATTAACTTAGGCTAATTGCACCTAAATTTGATTTGTAAATGCAGGTATCATATTTAGGCATGATTAGTTAATGTGCATTAGTGCACATGTAGATGTGACCCAGCACTAACTTTAGTGTGTGGTCTGCCCTGCCACTAGGGGCCCAGCCAGAGCCCAGCCCCAGGGAACATCCAGGGGCTAGTGTGCTGGGCACCTGCCCCAGGGCCCTGCCCCCTAGCCCTCCTCCCCTCCTCAACCCCCACTCTGGGCTGGAAGACCCAAAATATTGTAAATAGTTTTCTCCTTGTATGTAGTTTTCTCCATGTATATAGTTTCCCACTTGTAAGCAGATTTTTTTATTATTGGTGGGTGGAGAGAGTAGTAGATGGGCTCTGTTGGTTGATGGGGGAGGGAAGGTTCTGTTTGTTGAAGGGGGAGGGTGTTGTGAGGGTAATAGTTTTTTTGTTTCACCCATATGCATGTCCTGACAGTGGTGTTGGAGGTGGGCAGAGGATAGAGTGTATGTGGGCAGCGGAGCAAGTGGGCTGGAATAAGGATTGCAGGAAGAAGGGGTAGGGCAGGGCCTCCCACAGCCAGTCCCCTGGCTATCCTGGGGCCTCAGCAGGGGTGGGGCTGCTGGGGCCAGCAGGGCCAACACCATGGCCAGCAGGAGCGTGGGGCACTGCGTATTGCTGGCAGGGGCAGGAGCCAGGGCAGGGACGGGGCTGGAGCAACCCTAGTGCTCGGAAGCAAGGTGGGCAAGGAGAAAGCTGCCGCATGCTGCCCTGTGCTGGTTATGCGGCTCCTGGGAAGGGAAGAGGCTGGCCAGGGATCAGCTTTCCAGATGGCTGCCAGGTGCTGGTGGCTGGGTCTAGCTTCAACATGGCTGCCAAGTGCTGGCAGCCATGTGGCTGGAGTTCCCCAAGTGGCCACAGAGGCATAGGAAAGGACTGCATGGACTTGGGACTAATTTTAGTGCCAAGTCCTTTTACGCATAGGGCACATCTACACATCACTCTACGATAATGTTGTTACTGCACTGTGCTTTAGTACTTCCTTTTGGAAATACTACAGCACGGCACAGTAACTGCCCACTGTGTGCTGCTGAAATGGGGGAGTGCATCACCATGGCGAAGTAGCTGCTGGTCACGGGTAGATGAAAGTGACCACTATGGCAACGTAGGATGATGTGTAGATATGCCTGAAGATACCCGCCAAAATCACTTAATGTGAATTAGCTTAATGCGCATTAAATTTAGTCACACTTAAATGCACATGTAGATGCTCCCAATATACAATATATTGCTGACTCTCACTAGTTATGCTTTCCAAAATCTGCAGCAAGCAAGGCGTGCTGCTATTTTGTCAGCAGGATGGCATGAGAAGGCCTATGGATCTGGGGGCACAAATAACATACTGGACACTTGGTATTAAAGTAGCAACTGATCAACAAAGTTAACCACTTGTTACATCAGAAAAAGACCCTGTGTTCAGCTATGAGCTCCCCACTTTTACTGCTATTACCCTCTCTGCAGAATAAAAGTGTCAGGTTGCGTATGCGATACAACAATTTTCTGTGATATCTTTGAGTGGACCAACTGAATAGTTGGAAGAGTTGTTGGATAAGCTCTTAGGCATTGATTAGTTGTATAGTTATTAGTTATACATAAGAGTTGTAGCGTTAGAAGACGACACTAGTGAAATAGAGCACTGAGTTTTTCAGCCCTGGAATCCAGAGTTTAACCTGTTCTGTCAGAGGTGTTGAGGGTGAGACCAGGACTGACCTAGGGCTATAGTATAGTTATGGTTTTTATGGAATTCCATTGAGATTTGTTATAAGTCAGCCAGTTCACACACTCTGTATGACCAAGTGGACTTTAGGCTTGGGTCATCACCTAAGGCGGCTCTGGAAGTGGAGAGTCATGTGCATATTTGTGTGTCATGTGCTACCTGCTGGAGGAACATGTGCAAAAGCCCTTTAAAAGACCCTGTGAGGGTGGGGATCTCTCGGGGTGGGTGTGGGTGTGTGAGTGTGAGCAGAGAGAGAAGTGACAGGAAGGAGAGAGAGTGAGTGAGAAGGGGACTGAGTATAAGACAGGCTGAGAAATAGACTGAAACAGAGAGAGAGAGAGTGATAGATTGGATGAAGTGAGTGACTGGGTGAAAGGCGGAACATGAGCGGGACCACAGCATGGAGCTGAGATTCCTCTTGTCACCAGGGCTCATCCATCGCTGAGGCTGCCTCGAGTTGGGAAAGAGTCGGTTCCCTGACAGTTCCTCGTCAGACGCACTACAGTGCTATAGCAGCCGCTCCCCTGACTCTGGTGCAAGTATTACCCCCGCTAGGTGGGACTGGATACTGGCTATCACTTCCTAAAATCCCTGTAAGTGACCAATAGCCCACACAGAAGTAGATAAGCCTCGGGTACTGGGTCGAAGGGGAGACAGAGTTGAACACTGGTGGAGCCTTCAATAAATAAATCTTTCTCTGAATCTCTCTGGGCTTTGACCCAGAATTTTCACTGTGTGTGTTTATACGTTGTAGTTAACTTTACTGTTGGTCCTAAAGTGTGCTAATTAATAAACCATTTTATTCATGTACCTTAAGCCATTTTCTTAGTGATTATTAATTAAAACCAGTGATAGATACGGACAGGGTGAAGACTAACCATACCTTTCTGGGGACAGATCCAAGAGGAAGCAGCTGTTTGGGCCTGCTTTATAATTTGGTTTAAAAGAATGATTTCCCTCCAAACACAGGTTAAAAAAAATCTATCAGAGGCAAAGAGTAGGGTTAGGATTTCATACACTCATAAACACCAAGAGGAACTGTTGATAATCAAGTCCAGGAGTGTCAAATATATGCTCTGTGGACCAGACCCAGCACATGGAGCCCCATAATTCAGCCCCCAGTGCTACCTCATTGACCCACATGCTGTGTTGGCCTTTGGAGCCTACTCAGATTAGCCAGCCTCCCAGCCCAGCTCAGGCAGGAGCCACATGCGCTGGTTCAGGCATGTGGGTGGAGTCTGTGGACATGATCTGGCCAGTTGACTAGTCAGGCACTGCCCATGTAGCCAGATGAGCTTGACATCCCCAATCTAGTCCAACCATCTACTTAACACAGGCCACGGAAGTTCACTCAGGAATTCCAACTGGTTACCTGGAGCCGTGTTAGCGATGCCTGTTCATGTGCCCCTTACATATCCTTAGGGAGCACGGGAAGAACCTGCGGACATTAATGCTGCCTAGAACTCTGGAAAAATATTTGTTTCCTTCTGTTGCACTATTACTTAGAAGTAGCAGCTAGACAGAAGGAAAATCTTTTTCCTTTTTCCAAGAAGTTCTAAACCAATGAGCCACCAAGCATGCAGTTCACTGAATCAAAAGGAGAAAAGGATATTACTATCCCTCTGGCAAAGTTTGGGCCATTTAAATTGCTTCTTGCTATTTTCATCCCTTTCACATTGAAAAGCAGAGCATATGGCCTCAAATATGGGGATTTATGATGTGTCTTGATACCAACTATTCCGGCATACTATATATGCCCCCACACATAGGTACTACCTTTGGTTTTTGCTGGTGGGTGCTCTTTTGCAGGGGGGAGGAGACATGGGGTCAGTCGGTATTTTTAGCGTATTTTTAAACTTCTGTCAGATCCTACGCTTTGTTTATTACTGGTATCTTAATTCAATAATTATTTTAAAAAGTATTTATAAACTGCAGCATAATTATATTATAAGGGATTAAATTACAATAATTGCACACACCCACAAGCAGCATGGCCCCCCTCACATCCACTACCTCACCATGAATCACGGTGCATCAGTCTAATGCCGCCTTCCTGTGCAGCCACATAACGTGCTTCTGCCACCTACTGGTACTAAGCTTGTAACAGCTTGGTGTAGGGAAGTTTTTAACATAACAGAAATCTAACATGGATCGTGTAAACCAAAACAGCTGTGGCTTGTGGGTGCCACGTTAATTTTTTGGGGGCAGTGCTTGAGCCGTGGAGCACCCATGGAGTTGGCACCTATGTCCCCAAGCAAGATAGGCACCTTGTTTTTGGAAAGGGAAAATGAAGAATTTTTTTTTCAGAGCTATGACTACACAGAACAGGGTCAGATCTTTAACTAGCTCACCCTCAATTTCCTGTTCAGCCAAAAGCTGTGCCTGTAGCTACTACTGAAAATTTGTTTCTCTGTGTACGTCTGTGACTTTTGAGTGGATTAGAATTTGACTAAGGTGACACACATAGTTATTACTAGCTGTTGTGAAAACTTTTAAGGTGGAATAGGATCTGGTGTGCAGGGCCACATTATTGAGCCCACAGGGCTTCCCATGGGTCTGAAAATCTGGCAGCAGGGGAGTGGTAGTTAATGCGGCCACTGCTTACTTCCATTGCCAAATTTCTGGACCTGTGGGGAGCCCTGAGGGCTGGCGGACATGGCTCTGTTGGCCAGATTTGGTCTGCCAGAAAGAAGTTGAACACAACTTGTTTAGATGACACTATTAAACTCTGGGGGCCAGATATTATTTTACCTCTAAGAGGCATTTACCCAGGCTCTAGGCATCTACATCAATGAACAAGGTCCTATTCCAACCCATGCAACAACCAATGAGCCACTTGTACATTGAGATTCCTAGGGTCTCTCCACATTTGAAATATATCTTGCCTGTCTTAATTCCATTAAAAAGTCATCTTTAGCTGGAGGAACCCAAAAGATGAAATTCAGAGAAGGTCGTCCACAAGTGTACTGTGACTTGAACCCAGTGTTAATAACCATCACTTAATTTCTTAAATGACTAGGACAAATAGTTTAGTCAACAAAGGAAAACAAATATATGCAAGAGAAAAATTATAATTTGTTTATTTAGCAAAATGTACTCAAACAATTGATTTTTCTTTTGATGTATAGATGTACAAAATATATCAGCTCTACAGTCTGCCCATTCTGAATCCCTTCTCAGGTATCTATAGCTTTTTTATAATCAATTTCACAAACTGAGCAAGTGAGGGTGTCAACCTCATTTATTTCAGAAGCCATGTTATTTTGCAATCCCCAAATTATTCATCCCTGTGTTCCTAATGATTGGCAGAGAGCTGCCTGGTTGCATGGTTTTGGCTGTTCTGTGTTTCCAGTTACATAAATAGCTATAAATACATTAAATACTTGCTTAATACAGCTTTTTCCCCCCACACAGGGAATTAGTGGAGTTGCCACATGGTTAGGGTTTTCTTCCAATAGCATCTGAAAGGGAAGATGACCTAAAAGTTAATTTCCTGATTAAGATGTGCTTAAAACTGTGAAAAGGTTTGAGAACCTCTGTTCTATAAAATCAAGAACAGATGACAGCAGTGTTCACCCTTTTCCAAATTTCACCTGATTTGAGAAATGGGAAGAGGTTCAGAATGATACTCCCTGGGTGCATCTACATGTGCAATTAATTCATAGTACACACTGGAGTTAGCTGCTCCTGGGCACAGCATTTACATGTATACCCAGGATCACAGCACTATGGGCTGAGGCAAAGCAGCCCTGGGCTGGCAGGTGACCTGAGGGATCAGCCCCAGGTTCTGGGTGGCTAGGGCATGAGAGTGCTACAGTGTGGGGCTAGGCAGCAAGCAGCCCCAACACTGTAGCCTCCTTGTCCCCAGCCAGCCCATCACAGTCTACACATACGTTTGAGTGCACATAAGTACTCTGCCAAGGATAGTACTGTCTGTTACAGTACTGTTCTATGTTGGAGTTCATTTACTGCACCCTAATATCAGTGCATGTGTAGACTGTGATGTTTTACTATAGAGCTAATTAGTTAACTCCACAGTAAAGATGTATAGACATAAAATTAGGTTCTTGGCTGCCTCTTTCTGGCATCTGTTGATCACTGAACTGTCTTTCTCTCAGTCATCAGTGAAACAAACTGCTCTTTCCTACAGTGACTGTTTCTGAAGGCACAGAGGAGGTATCATGATAAAGTAATTTGATCAGGCTGCTCTATACTCTCTGTTTTGAAGGCATGGGCAAATGATGCCTCCTGAGTCGGGGTGGAGGGGGGCACTTGCCCCCCTCCTGCCAGAGGACAGTCAGCAACTGGAGGCTGTCCCTATGACCGATCCTGCAGGCTCGGCTGGGATCCCTTGTGGCTGATTCTGCTGACCCACAACTGGAAGCAGTGTGCTGCTGGCAATTTTTGGTCAGTGGGATCGGCCGTGGGGGGACTGCCTCTCCTGGAACACTCCTCCCCAGCCAATGCTCTCAAGGGGGCACCAGCGCTTCGCCTGCAACCCCCCTGCCCGGGAACACTGCTGTCAGGGGATGCACCAGTGCTGTCAGGGGCTGCATGTGCACCCCCCATGCATTGCCACTGTTTGAAGGAAAAGAATAAAATCTTCTACTTGTAGCTCTTTGCATACCTTATCTTTGAAAAAAGGATGCCACATTTATAGGTAGGGCTTGGCTTAAATTGCAATTTCACATTTTTTTGAATCATGAAATTAAGTGATTTTCATGAAAATGTGATTTGCAATGAAATGCCATGATATGGCTCCTTGCTGTCGAATTCCCTAGCATTCTCCAGCCAGCAGCAAAAGTCTGGCAGGGGAGAGGGGAAGGGGTTGCACAAGGGTCAGGGGGAGGAAAGAGCTTGGGGAAGGGTAAGAGAGGGACTGTTTGCTCCTCCAGGTAGGAAAACTGGGGCACCTGGGGATTGCATGGAGGGTTGGGGGCACCTGAGAGCTGCCTCCCTTCTCCATCCTCTGGGCCTTGGCACTGGGTAGGGGAGGGGCTGTTTGCTTCTCCAGGTAGGAAAACTGGGGTGCCAGGGGTTGGGGTCGGGGGGGAGAGAACATACGCGTGTGCGCACACATACAAACAGTTTAGCAGCAGGGCTTTCTGCCTAAGGAAGCCAGCAGTTTCCAAGCCCAGGATAAAGCCTCTTGCCTGCCTGCTTCCCTGGTGCAATCATGCTGCTCTCTGCCTTCAGTAAGAAGAAATCCAGGCAAACCAAAAACATCTTAGTCCAGTGAGTTGCGGGGGAGGAGGCATGGGGGCCATGGGCTTCTCAGTAGTGAGCTGAGGCCTTGGGAGTAAGGCTTTTGCTGCTGCAATTAAACCTGACCCTACATCTTCCCCCTCAGACAATTAGGGGGCCTGGGGAGGGGATGGGGTGCCATGATCTGGGTATGACAATGGTGGCCCCTGCCATGATTGGGCCTGGATATTAGTGAGCTGGGCCTGCAAATTAAAACAGGGCCTATTTATAGGCCTCTGCAGCAGCCTGAAATTAAACTATGCAAACCAAATTGTGTATAAAACCAAAGCTCTTAGGAAACAAAAGTCCCATAAAAGAGGATTCTATTTCTTTCTTGCAAAAATTAATTACAGCTTAATAGAATGTACTCTGATGAACAAAGCATAACATTCCTTCAGATGTTAAATCCAACCCAAAGAACAGATGAAGAGCACTTAATTCTCAGAGGAATGCATTACGAGCCCCATTACTTTCCTTCCTCTCATGGTGTGTAATCAATCTCTCCCCAGCTGCCTCCTGGAATGTTTCAGGAAAGGAACAAACAAACTCTGGCCCTATTAGGGTTAATGCTTTTGCATAGACGTATATGACCATAAACTGGTCAAGTAGTACATGGTCTTTTGTTAACATTGTGACTGGGAACAAGATGAATACAGCCACAATAATATACAGCTGTCAACTAAAAGTACTGCATAAAGGCATCTTTGGCCATGTAGGCTCTTGGCTCTTTGAAAGCAGGTCAGCTGCATTGCCAGCATGACAAAGAAAATAGCAATGTTCAGAATTAGGAAAAGGCGGGTGTAGGAAGCCGATACTAATGATGCACTGGTTCGGGCAGTGGTCACCATATGTGCTAGTCCTGATCGACCTTTGAGTGATGCCCCAGTTTTGTGCTTTACATAGGTAACATCTGCAAAATCCAAAAGGTCTTTCATTTCCTCATCTTCATCCACGGGCAGCTCATTTTGTGCCTGAGTCTGTGCTTTTTGTCGCACTTTTCTTTCATTTACCTCAATCTGTGCAAAAATGTCAGGAACAGCATCAACAAACTTGTAGCCTTTGGCTACCTTTTTGCTTTTCTTTGCCCTGCCTTGCTGCTGGTGCTGCTGCCGCTGGGAGATAGCAAATATTCTGTCAATAGCCTCCTCTGTCTGTCTCTTATCTGAAAACCTCAGCAGGCGCTCAGCAGTTTTTCTAAAGCTATCTGTGTTGCGCACACGGGACAGGATCTGCTTCTCAAGCTGCTGGAAAACAGGCTTGAAATTCTGAAGATTCTGTTCCACAATGCCCACATAATCTTCCACTTCTGGCACTGCGGAGCTCTTAATGGCAGAAACATGGTCAAACATAATTTTTTGTCGGTCTGCGATAACTTGTGCAAAGACGGAATGGGCTCCATTCTCAACCGTCCACAGATAAATTGCATAGGAATGCTCACTAGTTGTTACAAAGACATCCAGTTGGTCAGAATCTCCACGGACATCAAAACTCTGGACATCTATGGAAGGTCCTATGAAGAGGTAAACTCCTCTGGTGATTGGGTGTCGCAAGTGGGTTGTTACATTCACAAAGTTTGTTCCATTGTATGGGTATCCCCGAGGATACATTTTTGAGGCAATGGTAGCTTTCTCACTGTAGCCAGCGTCATCCATCCAGTACATCTTATACATCTCATCACGGTGCCTAATAAAGGCCCCATGGACATTATCAATAACAGTTTCTTCAAAAGGCATATCCACATTGTGGAAGAAGCTGGTTGTTGCCTCTAGGGGGCTGTCATCTTCAAGATGAATTTGGTCCACCAGCAAAAGAAGCTGAGGATGTAGAAGTACAAGGTTTCTTTGGAAGTTTTTTAACTTCAGTTTTGGGTTGTAAGCACCCACTCCTTCTCCCCTGATGAAAACCACACCACTTCTCTCCATTGCTGCAACCACTCTACCCTGGCAGTCCCCAGCCAAGTCATGCTTATATTTCAACCACTTTGATGAGCAGTCCTCTGTAATCTGCCCTTCCCATGGAAAAAAGCAGCTTTTTGACATAGCTGGAGAAAACATCAACACATTGTTAAAGAAGGTATACTTTGGCCCATACAGGGCTTCTGTAATAAAAGGGACACCGTTGGGAGCAAAGGTAAAGGAGTTCTGATCAGGATGTTCATGCCCAGCATTAAAGTTCCTCCACCCCTTGATCCACTCTTTGTACTTATTTTTATGAACAATATCATATATTGCACGTCCTCCCAGCTTTCCTGATTTGAAGGAGAGGAAGGGCCTGTTGATTTCAGCCGGCAATGCACTTCCATATGTTACAACTCCCCAGTCCTCAAAATAATGTAGTTTCGGAATTCCATAGTCTGGTGGAGGTACAGAGTGCAAACTCGCATCATACCTGTTAAGAGTCAGAGAACATGGGTTTACATATAGTCGTAAATATAAAAATAGTTATTTGCTTTATCTCTATTTTTCAGTCCTATTCCAAAATGCAGGGTTTTCTGCAATATTTAAACTAAATAATTGTTTTACGATATGAAGCCCACAGTATGCTTGCTAAAATGAGCACATTACACAATGATACTCACTGCAATAATCTTCATACAGATCTCACCATGTATCAAATAAAGCTATCCATAATTTCATCATGGGAATAGATTTTGCTCTGGTTACACAGATATATATTTACTATTGAAATCTTAAAAACTTTGCTATAGGACTTCATCCTGAACTGCAAAAAAACAGTTTTCTATTGGACATCAACACATTCTGAGGCTCTTTTCTTCAAATGAATGTGCAATTAGTGCCCATTCAGTTAAAATAAGATGAACTGAACTTGGATCTTGCAAAAGATGTAGCTTGAAAACAGCCCAGATATTGGAGGGGATAGGAAGTCTGGACCTTGCAAAAGAGATTAGGAATAAATTTAAAATAATAGATAATCCCACTATCTTTTTAAAAGGATGACAGGGATTTGCTGTTGATCCAAAAAAAAAAAATATTTGGAGAGTAGGTTTAGATTAGACATCTGCAAGAACTACTTCACAGTTAGGAAGGCTAGGAGCTGGAACCAACTTCCAAGGGAAGTGGTGCTGGCTCCCACCCTGGGGGTCTTTAAGAAGAGGCTTGATGCCTACCCGGCTGGACTCACTTGAGTCCAGTTTTTCTCCCGCCCAGGCAGGGGGTCGGACTTGAAGATCTACAAGTTCCCTTCCGACCCTACTTCTATGATTCTACGATCATCTGCAAAAATGTTTGCCTCTTTCATATTTCCTGGATCATCAACACGACCACTTAAAAATTTATCATAGTTTTGTTTTCTTCTGAGGCTAAAGAAAAACTTCTGATGTCAATATGTATGTGAAATGATTTAATTAATACATTTAGCTTTAAAAGGACTCTTCATGCCTAAAAAAATAATATATTACATTTTTGCTTGTTCACATTTTGTTTCTGTAAATTTAATATATTTGCATTATTCTTTAAAAAGGTACCTATGAAAGTGTCTCTGACCTTATTTAAGGGAACACAATAAATAAACACAATGTAAAGCCCCAACAAGACTTCTATCTCCACAGCAGTAAATAAAATTATTTTTCTCCATCAAAATTCCTCTCTCTACTTTACAAAAAATTCTTCCAGACCCTACATCACTGTTTTATAATTTTGTGAGACTTAAAGCATCTCTCCATACCTTTCTGAATTTAGTGGTACTCCATTAAAAAAAAAAGCTATCACTTGTTTTTTTTGTGTGTTTTGTTTAATAGAACAATTTTGTTGCAAAGAACTCAGACAGAAAAGAAGAGGGTCTAAATGTTATTGATATTATTCGATATCTTTGAATGTATCTTGTGAATCATATGTACGTGTTTGCATTTCCAACAGTGCTAGTATTGCACAGCACCCTATGGCACTCTTAAAAGGATCCCATGGAAGTCCACTTGAGAAATGCTACTTTACATAAACACAAGCTTTGTAACATGTTCTGAGGCTAAAAACTCCACGTGACTAAATGCATAACACTGTTCCATAGCCAATGGCCCTATATAACCAGCTTACTTTCTTTACTAAAGACGCCAAAACAAGTGCCTCTTCTGACCAAAACAGCATCATACAGAATAAGAACAAGGTGGTTCCACGAAAGGAAGTCTTAGTATGTTTAGGGCTTATTTCCATGCCTTGAATCCACTACAAACATCTCACTTCTTGATGTCAGTAAGGCTGTCTTTCTCATAAGAACAGAAAGGGAGGATATGGGAACAGTAGAGAAAATACATTCTATTAAATAGGTAATCAGCCCCATATCAAGGGATATTTTGGGAACTGCTCATAAATTTTTAACTCATATATCATAATTATAAAATAATATCCATTAAACACACATGTTGCTCATAGTGAAAATATTATGCTAAATTAACCCTTTAGCTATGTATATGTCAAGTGACTAGTGGGAATTAGCAATGTGTGTTTTAAAACCTCAAGTATTTTCATTTCTTGCCTGTGGCAGGGTGGTCTAGTCTCACAAATTAGAATGGAGGTGTACATTATATAAAAAAACTGCCTTATGTGCTTTATCAGCTTTCCCCCTCTTATTTCAAACCTCTTCTTAGATAGTAATATACATGACACTTTTTAAAGAATACATACTTCTTTGAGCAACTAATTTTACTACATGTAAAAGAAAAAAAATCAGACTTCAAATGTTCTTTTAATTAACCACCAAAGCACAAAACTAACCATACTACTAATGAAATGATTTTTTTAGGACCCATGTAGGTAACTAGATATAAGAATTTCATTCCCTTTGAAACTAGTTGTCCAGAACAGGCAACAGCTGGAAAACAAGTGAAAATGGGCTATATAAGACCTGTGCATTGTATATATTTATATATTTCATATATTTCATAGATTTCATAGACATTAGGGCTGGAAGGGACCTCGGGAGATCATCGAGTCCAGCCCCCTGCCCAAAGGGCAGGAAGTC
>NW_017728918.1:93778168-93798509 GCF_001723895.1 Crocodylus porosus | reverse complement strand
CAAAAGCTTTTTTGAAGTCAAGATATATGACATCAATCTCTTCTCCCTTGTCCAGGTGATAGGTCACCTGGTCATAGAAGGAAATGAGACTGGTCAAACAATGACATACAGAATTTCTCCTCCGTCCTGACCTGTATTCTGTCTGGAGACAATTTGGGTTGCACAGGACTAGTATAATCTCCATTTCTGCAGTCCATTACAAATCTGAAGGAAACATGTAATCACTAATGCCAAGCAGCTGTCATGTTTCTTTTTAACTCATTCATTCTGTTTCATACCAGAGAAATTCAGTGTGAAGAGTGCACCACCGCTGTCCTTTGGATGGAGTCCCTGGGCCTTCCACCACCCGATTCTTTCTAATTTGATCAGCCAACCAATTCCCGCTGCCATTCCGCATGACGAATTTGTCAAGAAATACCAACTGGCTTTCTGGTCCATAGAACCAGTTATAGTTGGAGTCTGCAATGGCTACAGTTCTCTGAAATCCTTGGAAAAAAGTTGAAAAGAATATAAGAACACGCAAATAAATGTACAAAGACATGTTTTGTAGAGTGAGGATGACGAAGCCAAATACAACAGGCTTGCCCTCGTAAAGTATTTATAGACACACACACTTAAATGTCCCATAATCAGGATACATGGCAGCCTTTTCTCACTGCTATAATAAACTTTAAT
Organism: Crocodylus porosus; assembly: GCF_001723895.1. Taxonomy (NCBI): domain Eukaryota; kingdom Metazoa; phylum Chordata; order Crocodylia; family Crocodylidae; genus Crocodylus; species Crocodylus porosus. The sequence goes on along the minus strand of NW_017728918.1, from coordinate 93,797,834 downwards.
ACTCACCTTTTCTTCTCAAACTATATACCCCTGATAAATGCATAAAGAGAAAAAGTTCCATCCTCCTTCCTTCTCTTACTTAAATCTTGCAACAACAGAATTCAGTTTGCAGCTTTAAATTTTTCTTAAATCAATCTAAAACATTTAAAGCAACAGTAAATCACAGAGGCTCCTCACAAAACCAGTTCTGTCTTGGTGTAATGAAGATAGCAAGTGTTCTTTGTTGTTTCAGTATTTTTCTAAAGCAGATAAGTGAGATACCACATGGACTCAGTGTAACTCATTATTCTAATATTTTGGCACTGGAGTGTCAAAAATGTTATTTTTGCCTTCTGAATAGTTTTAGCTGGTATAGACTGGTATAACTCCACTGACTTAATAGAATTATTCCCATTTATACCTGCTTATATCTGGCTCATGAATTCCATCTACGTAACATTTAAAAAATTTTTCATGTAGTCTCCTTTGGATTCTAGTGAGGTATAAACAGATTTGGGCACAGTAATAACCAAGAAATCCTCATCCAAAACTTGCAAGCCTGAGACAAAATCTTTTCTGATGTTTGGTAAAAATTGGCTATGATTTTTCACAATTATTTTTCATGTTTGCAGCTTCTAATTCCAACTCGGACTTCAGAGAAGTGAACTGTAGTGAGAGGTACTGAAATGCAGTGAGAAAAAACTGTTAAGGCATGTTCAGCCTGATCAGAAAAGGAAGTCCTAGAAAGTTTTCAACAGTGCTTCTTCCAGCCTAATTTTGCCCATTCAAGAAAATACATATAATTTTGAAAAAAAATCAAACATGAATAAAAACATTTGCCTACTTCATTAGGAACCAGCCTCTCAGTTAGGATTTACATTCCCTTTTAAGTTTAATTCTCTGCATTTACCACCAGCTGCTTGGCAAAACGTGATTTCAGGAATGTTTCAACTTATTATCTTTCAGTTGCTTAACATTTCTGTTGTTTCTGTGTCATGACTCTTCTTTGACAACTTCTAAAAATGTGATCCTTCCTTTCTAGCCACATGGGTAAAAAGATAATCCCCTCCTGTCCTCATTACTGTAATGGCCTCCCCTGTTAGTAGGTTCCCATCTTCTTCCCTCTCTGTCCAGCTAAAACACCTGCAAACACAAAACAGTCATTTTCTTTTTGAATCTCTCTGTTAGCTTCTATTAGTTTCCCATATTAAATTCAGGCTTCCCACTTAGTGCAATACTGTGTTTCTTATGGCTTTGCACTTGGCCTCTTGAATGCTGAGCTTAAGTGTAATCTTCTTTTGCTCTCCTTAAAGCACCCACCTTACCACTGTCTTTGTATCCTTCTCACCTTCTTGCTTTTTTTCGAGCCTGCATGTCATGCTTGGAATGTCTTGTTACTACATTCCACACTGTTCCAAACAGGATCATTCAAATCTCTTTAAACTCTTTCTATGCAGCCTCCCAATATTATTCTATCTATGAAATCATACAATCATTGGAAAGTAGACCTGAAAGAGACTTTAGGAGGTCATCTAGTCCAGCCCTATGCTCAAGGCATCTCTGACTAAACTATCCTAGTCAAGTGTATATCTAATCTGCTCTTGGAAATTTCCAGGAATGGAAATGCCACAACTTCTCTTAAGTAGCCTGTTCAAATGCTTAGCCACCCTTATCATGAGATAACTCTTCCTGATTGTCAACCTAAATTTCCTCTGCTGCAGTTTAAAGCCATTGCTCCTAGGCCTTTCCCTGATGGTCACAGAGGGCATGTCTCTATGAGACGCCTACTGCATGGTAGCCTAATAACACAGTGCAGGAGTGTGCTGGTCAAAAACTGTGCTAAAAAGCTACTGTCATTACGCTACTGTGTAGTAACAGTCACAGAAAAACAGTGTGTTGGCACTCCTGCACAGTAACTGTGATTACTGCACATTTAGTTTAGTACTGCATTTAAGGATGTATTAAACTAAATGCACATTAACTACTGCACATTAATGAATGGGCACGAACAGAGAGTAGTCTATCCTCTTTGTAATCACTCTTCTAGTACGTCAGATTCTTCTTCAGAATTCTCTTTCAGCCTTTTTTCATAAGTTCCTTCCCAGGAATCTAATTTTTTTTTTCACTCTCTGCCAGACTAATTCTTATACATCTACACATTTCTTGAAGTGTGGGGTCCAAAATTGGGACACTGAACTCTGGGTGAGGCCTTTCTGGAGCAGAACAGAACAGAAGGATCACTTCCCTTGATTTGCAAGTGACACTCCTATTAATAAAATCCATTATGTTGTTGGCTTTTTTCTGGCAACAAGAAACTGAATATGCAACAACATTCAATGGTCATAGTAGTTATACTGGATAATCTGCTCTTGGAACAGAAAAGGGAATTTGATACAGCACAGGAGTCAAATGACATGTGATTTTTTTTTTCCAGATCCACAGATGAAAGTTATTGTTTCATTCACTTGTTGCTATAATTTTCCATTTCAATGTTTTTCCACAGATAAATGTGTTTTGCATGTCTAAGGAACATATTTTGCCTTCTTCAGAAAATAGGGCCACTAGGGGTAGTTTTCCTTCTACTTAAAACCTCAGGTAGCAGTTTATATTATGGCAACCCATCCTGAAACACAGAACATCCTAAAACCCATCCCAAAATACAAAAAATGCATATTTTTCTATCTAATGTTTGACACTCATTTTGATTTCATAGATTTCATAGACTTCAAGGCTGGAAGGGACCTTGGAAGACCATCAAGTCCAGCCCCCAGCCCAAAGGGCAAGAAGTCAGCTGGGGTCATAGGATCCCAGCAAAATAAGCATCCAATTTGCTCTTGAAGGTGTTCAGTGTAGGTGCTTGAACCACCTCCGATGGCAGGCTGTTCCAGACCTTGGGGACTCAGACAGTAAAGAAATTCTTCCTTATGTCCAGCCTGAAACGGTCTTGCAGGAGTTTGTGACCATTCGACCTCGTCATCCCTTGGGGCACTCTGGTGAACAAATGTTCCCCCAGGTACAGGTGGTCACCCCTGATAAACTTATAGGTGGCCATCAGATCACTCCCGAGCCTGCACTTTTCCAGGCTAAAGAGCCCCATGGCTCTCAGCCTGTCGTCGTAAGGTCTGTTTTCCTGACCTCTGATCATGCACGTGGCTCTCCTCTGGACTCTCTCAAGCTTCTCCACATCCTTTTTGAATTGTGGAGCCATTTGGCTAAAAACCTGGTCCTTTGGGCATCACTGTACCTGTTATGGTACAAGTAAGCAACACAGTTTAATTAAAAATGCTTTGCTTGCTGAACTCTCTTTGCAAAAAAAAAAAATTGTTGACTGTTCTTGATATTTCCCAGTTTTTGTGAAAATATTATCAATTTTTATGCAAATATTATCACTTTTTTTCCTTTCTGAAAACTTTCTTTCCAATATGATGAGTTTCAGTAAGTGAAAAGAATATTAAATATTCTGATAATAATTATGAAATTTAAAAATATATAAGAAAGAATATATAAGAACACTTTCACAACAACAGAAAATTGAAGCCTTTTAAATCCTGAAATGTAAAAAAACAATTCTATAATGTCATTGTTTTTCCTCAAATCTTTGCCCAATCTTTTGACAAACTGTAAAGGTCAACAACAATAGTGTAATTTTAAAGTATGATGTAGCAAAGTAAAAAAAATGCAAAATCCTTCATTGTTTGAATCACATACACATCTACTTAAAGTAACATTTTATAATAAAGAAATTGTCATTGCTTTAGAAATTAGGAGATGTCTCTTCATCGATCCAAACTACTTACCTGGGAGGACAGTTCTATACATAAATGCAAAGTGCTGTTTTAGCCAGGGATGGTTGAAGTGGTTGATGCCAAAGTGTCTTTGGACAAGAAATATGTACTGAAAGAGAGATCTGGTGGTGTAGCTGCCGTAAGCCACTCCTTCGTAGAGAGATCCATCTGTAACTTCTTGCAGCAGGACTATAGACTTCTCCATGATTGCAAGCACCTGCTTAGTCCATAAGTACGCTTCCTGCAAATAGCCTGGAAAAGAAAGATGCCCATAGTGCTGTCAAAACTTTATAGCATGCTATAAGCCTGAAATAGGTTTTTTTAAAATATGGGAACTCCAAGTGTGGTGTCCTTACACACAATATGTGGCCTATATCTGCTGTGTCCTTGCAATTATAGCGTGAAAATAAAACTGAGCACACATGAAGTATTACCACACATGAACATAATCACTCAAATTTAATCTTGGGAAGACAACTGAACAAGTATTCATTGTACTTGAAGAGAATACTCCCTATTCTGCTCAACCGCATTCTCAATATTCACAGTGAAAAACATCTCTTTCCATAACAGAACAATTTTATTGCCTTTAAAATTAAAGCACTAACAGTAAAAACAAATTTAGTGTTTCCACTAGAGGGCTTCAGTAATATAAAAATACATTGATGGATGCCTTATTGATATGAATAACAAAGAAAAACTTTAAAGTTAAACATTTTAAAGTATGAGTAAATGTTATTATGTAGCCAACAATTCTCCACACTACAAAAGCTTTCAGAATACTGGATGGTATAGAGGCTTGCCAACACGGAGAGTTATTCTGAAATACCTATCCTAATAATTGACCAGGTGGGGCATGTTTATTCCAACATAAGAGTGCCTTATTCCAAATTAATTTAACTGGATTAACTTCATGCATACTACATGTGTCATTAAGGCAATGTGATAAACTCTGGCACAGTTTCTGTCTAAGTGAGCTGCTCCCAGCCACAGTGCTTGCACATACACCAAGAAATGGAGCAGTCTGAGCCAGGGAGGAGCAGTTGCAGGCTGACAGGGGACCTGGGGATCAATTCTGGGTTCTGGGTGGCAGCATCAGGGAGTGCAGAGGCTGGCTTGAGCACAAGGCAGCCCTTGCAATTTAGCAACCTCATGCCCCAGTCAGCCCATCACTGTCTACATGGGCATTTCAGTGCATATAATTACTCCACCATAGGATAGTACTGTCCCAGACAGTACTATCCTATGGCAGAGCTAATTAATTTACTGCACCCTAATACCAACATGCATATAGACAATGACGATTTACTGCAGAGCTAATTAGTCAACTCCAAAATAAAGTGCATGTGTAGATGCACCCAGTGTAGATACATTATCTTAAAGTGCACATATAGATACACTACCTTCTGGTGGAGTAAGTAACTGCACTGAAATGCATGTGTAGACAAGTAACATGGGCTGACTGGCATACAAGGGTGCTGAAGTGTGGGACGTGCCTACCATGTAGCCACATGGCTAGCTAGCTACACGGCTCTACACACTTGTGCCCCAGCCAGCCCCTTTGCCACCTGATGCCACGACCAGAGCCTGGGGCTGACCCCCCCTGCCAGCTTAGGGCTGCTCCATCCCAGGTCAAATTGCTGCTGTCCCAGGCACACACGCAGACACCACTCCTGGGAGCAGCTGACTCTGGCTCGAATTGGCCTAGAATTTATTGCATCGCATTAATGTCACGTGTAAATGCACCCATTATATCTTGATCTAAATTAACTAACTCTTGAAATAATCTCCAATATGTACAGTTTTCTTATAAAGGAAAGATGACCAGTCATCTTATCACTTCAGCCAAAATGTGTATCCAGGCACAAATATGGGAAGATTACGAGTGGCAGTAATATATTTTCTTGTGGAAGAAGGCTCTAGACATTCATTCAATAGAGCATCCCCCAGCTTAGCTCAGCTGATGAAATCAGCTAGCACGCTGATACCCAGAAGAGGTATACTGGCAACTTCTGCTGAGCGAACTTCCCTGTGGCAGTCTAAGACATAAAATGTTTCCACTCTTATTATGAACTATGACTTAATGGCCACAATAAAAATATTTGGTAGTTAGCGTGTCTTTAGCATTTTCAACTTTTATCCTTACTTATCATTGTGCATATTACACCAAAGTGAACTATCTGTGACATAATTCAGTACAGTGTATTTATTGCCTTGAAGTATATGGTAGTAGATGGTTTTTTCATTTAGTCTACCAAAAATGCCACATCATCAATCTTTAATCTGTTACATATTAATGTATGATGAAGTACAGATAGGAGTCCTCATACCATCTCTAGCTGAATGGAGAAAGGAATTAATTAGGAGCTTTCCATTATGCCACATTACATACCAGTTTAGAACCTATCCAAATATTTCTGAAAAAGGTTAAGTTATTATTGTAACTCCACAGATTGCAATTCAGCTGGAATCAGGGTCAATTCTCAACTCTGCCATTAAGATCATAAATCACTTAAGGTAGTGATTTTCAAACAGTGGTCTGGAAAACCCTGGGGTTCTGCCAACTATGTCTAAGGGGTCTACAAAAGATGGGTATGATCAACCAAAGTATGTGAATACTGACACTTAAAATTCAAAGGGTCTGCACTTCCATTTGGAATTTTTTAGGGGTCCACAAATGAAAACAGGTTGAAAGATTAACTCCCTGAATGCCAGATTCCATTCCATGGCCCTGCACCGGACTGGTTGTCACTACCCTAGACCTAACCCCAGCCCTGGTCCCAGCACCATGCATGCAGATTGGGACCCAGTGCCCTAGCCGCAACCCCGTGCATACTGAATTGGTCCTGCTGCCCCAGTTGCAGTTCCCTGCACTCAGTGTCATGTGATCTGGCCCTGTTTTAGGCTCAGTGATTAGGTTCTTCACCCCGGAAACAAAAGACCAAGATCCAAGGCCCCCTTGTTCAGGGAGGGATTTGAATCTGCATCTCTTTAACTTGCCAGCACAGTGTTTAATTATCATACCAGAGGTCAGGCATTTCCAGAGCAAGCACAATATAGCAAATTTACAATCTTTCATTGTGAAATCTTCATCAAAATTATTTTGTTCAATAAACTCTATGCCTTGTAAGCAGTAACAAAAGTTTAAGTTTAGGTAGCTGGGCTTTTGCTGGTGCGTGCACCTTGACACCTGGCTGCCTTAGATGTTGAGTGCTAACATATAAAATATAGAACAAATTCATGTATCAAATTCTGAAACTTTATTCATAACTTCTAGCTGACTGAACTGGTACACTTTACAAATATGATCCTATTGTTTAGCACATACCTTGATTCATCAGAACCAGGCTTCCTGCCAGCAGTGCCACACAGTTGGTAGGCTGATGGTTATGTAGGTATTGGAAACCCCATCCACGCCTGTATGATGTTTCATACATATATCCTGAGGCATTGGCAATGACCTCAAGAAATCTCTCCTGTTGATTCTTGCTCAGGTAATTGTACAAGAAGTCATAAGCAGTGGCAAAACCAACTAAAGAATGAGCAAGAGGGACTTCATCCCATGGTGCATCCTTCACTAACCTGTCAAAGAAGAAAGAGGTCAGTTGAGTTTCACTGATGTTTTACCATGCTTTATGTCACATGTGGCTCAATGTTTCCATCAGGTGCCTAGTACAAGGAATTTAATACATAAAACAAACTTTGGTAACCATTTCAGTTGCTTCTAAAAATGGACATCAGTCACCCTTAAAAACATACCACTTGTCTCAAATAAAGGTATTTATCTGCCTTATTTACCTTGATATTTACAATATTTTAAGCTTTTAAAAAGTGCTTGAATAATTACATTACATGAAAGTTCTGTATATTTTGTATTGCAGTACAGAATATATCTTCAGAAGAAGCATAAATAGGTAGCGGCAACGTGAGCTCTGTATTTCACATATGCCATCAATTAGCCATGAATGGGAGTTAGGATAGAAGAATTTGATCAAATGATACGAAAGCAAATCAACAGCTTTAAAATAGTTGAAAATGCTCCTATTTAGACATCCATAGACAATGTCTACTTTGCCAAGGGAAATTACGGTGCTAAATCTAACAAAGTTATAAACTGAAACTAGGAAAAATTCATAGACCATTTTTATTATTGTGTGCATTTTAGATGCATCAGTAAGCACGTGCATTTCAGATACTAGTTTTCCAGTGAAGAGAGTTTTAAGGAATACATGTAAGGTATTGATATTTGGTATGATAAATGATAACCCACTGCCTGCATAGTTTTCTTTTTCCTTTAACTCTGTTAATTCACTTTGCAGCACAGTTTTTATTTATAAAAAATAAAACAGCAAGGATGAAATGCAGGTCTTGCTGTAGTCACTGAAAAATTTACCATTCAATAGAGCCATGAATTCACCCTAGGTTTTTATTAATAGTAGAGTAAAAAGAGATACTAAAAGCTTGATGGAACATGATTAAAAAGAATCTACGCTGTTTAGTATGTATATATATTCAAAATGTGCCAATGAACAATTTAGAAATGTTGTGTTGCTGACTCTGTTGACTCAAAGACACACAATGAGGTTTTATATCAAACTGCAAGCCATATCAAACTGCGTATCAAAACAAGCCATATCGAACTGCAATTTCTAAGTGGGTAAAAGGACTTTTTTTTAATGTCAATACATTTCACTGTGTAAATGACTGAAGAATTTAGTCAAAACAGAGGATGGCCTGACATTTGCCTAAGGGCATACAGATTGTTTGGTTTGGTAACTTTAAACTGCTCAAGTGGTCACTGGGTCACCTCTCTCCCCTTCACTGAGCATTCACTAGCTAATGTAACACAGCCACTTCCTTTAGGCTTTAGTTCTATCTTCTGCTTAGTGATATTACAGTCCTACCCTATGAGTTCATTTCCAAGTATATTATTTTTTAATAAATAAGGCTTTTCTCAAACAAATTCTGAAGTAAACAAATATTTGAAGACTTCCTTCTTTTGGACTGGATTTTTTCTTTTCAAATTTTTCTCAACCATATTTCATATATATTTTTGTTCTTACTATTGTTTGGGGACAGGGCTGTTGTCAAGGAACAAAACCAATAAAGATAGATCAATATACATTTGATGGAGCTGCTAATCTTTAGGGCATTGAAGAAAAGCTGATCAATTGTACTATCAGCCTTTTCTAGATCTGTGTATTCACATTCTGTTCTCTATAATGTCTCTCACTCAACACTTCTCTGTTATTTTCTCCCAAATCAAACTCTAAACATACCAGTGAGGACTTAATGCCAGATTCAACGCAAATTCTTTTGGGGGGAGTTCAGGCATTCAGTGTGGAAGCGCTGCAGCCCTTAAAGCCAAATGTTCCCTAGAAGCTCATTATTTCCATTTGACAACAGCAAACGTTTCCAGATAAATTAACTGAGAAGTTAACTAAATTTGCTGAACAAGTCTGTACACACCCAGGGTGTTTTTATACTGTCTCCTTAGAGGCACAAAACTTGGAAACTCTGGTTAATCCATTATTTGTAAAACATAACTTATCTCTATATCTCATGCCATTTTTGCTATTTTACCCTCACTGTTCATAAAATTTACTACTAGACTCTAATTAATTGATAGAGCAATTTATTTGTAGTTAAAGGTATGGTTAAACAAATATGTTCTTCCCTGACTTACCACTGGGCACAACTACGCAGAATGCAACTGTTGTCACCTACGTTGTGAACCCTCAACCAACAAATGTACTCTTGGACAAAAATTTTGTGAGCCTTCCTTTTTAAAACATGTTTCTTGTGGTTCTCACTAAACCGCTACACATTCAATACTCAGGCAGATGGATGCCACTTTAATAAGTGTCTCATTCTAGAATATGGCAGGGTACAAACTGTATACCACAGTAAAGTACAATGGAATAATTTTAGAGTTAAATCAAAGAACAATTTTACTTTACATGGCAGGATTATCACAAAAGAATTACAATAGGGCTAACAGAGTTCTTTTAAACAATCTGGGGATCTTTCATCAAAAAGGAATAGTAAATTCTAGCTTTCATTGTACGTAAGTTCTACTTCGGTAATTTTATTTTTTTGATTCGATGTAAAATGTAATTCAAATATTAAAATATGCATGGAGGTAGATTACTAGAAGACATTTTTAAACAAATAAGGGATTTAACCTATACAGGAAAGGTCAGATTTGCTCAATTATCAGTGCATTTAACTTACTGGCTTTTGACACAAATTAGGCAACACTACCACATGTAGGTACCTATGTGACACAAAATTTAGAACCAGAATAGTACTTTTCCTTGCTTAAACTAAATCATTAAGCATACAAAAGAGTAACCTGCCGAACAAAATAATGGATCAATGGCTTGTCTCCAACATAATGTATCAAATCAAAGATAAGGATTTAAAGAAGTTCAAATGTGAACACTCAGAGATTTACTTAATATTCCATTTGAGCCAATGTTTATGCTTAGAATTGAATTTCTATTTAAAGCAGGCTGTTTAGTTGGTGTATATCAGGATACCATCAATAACGGAATTAATAACAGCTAATTTACACCCACTGGGAACCTAACACACTATGTCTACATTTGCAATACAATGGAAAAACAGCATAGGGGATTTCACACCTGTTGAGATGCCCATGAAACCTCAAAAATGTGTGAATCATACAAAGCAAAATTGAAATGTCAAACATATGTCAGCCAGGTGTTCAATTTTGTAAACTGCAGCTGCAGCCTCCCAACTCCAATGAAACATCCAACAGCCAAAGAAATGCTTCAAGAGAGAAGTGTATTCCCAACAATGCAGGAGGCATGTACAACCAGAGCAAGTGAAAAACATTCATCATGATTTGTGTGGAGAGCAGGACTCTCTAAGAAGTGCTCACTAAGAAGTGCTTTTATGTCTAACTTTTTGGGGGTAGGGGATAGTTATATAGACATAATTTTAAGAAGTCAGCACCACTCTAAAATTAGTTAAGCCTAAAAAATAGGAGAAAAGAGATACTCTATCAAGGGTGATGATGCCCCTTTCACATAACGCTAGAGGGCATAAGTAGTTTATACTTTAAACCCTAGCAAAATGCTCCTTGGGTGCATCCACACACACAGTAAGTACAGGGGCAAGCAATTATTTTGGCCGGAGAGCCACTTAATGAGTTTTGGTGAACTGCTGAGGTCCGCATGGGTCATCCCGCCCCTTGACAGTTCCCCTGTCCCCTAGACACCATATTGGGACCAGAAGTTCCCATCCCCTGGCCCCTAACCTTTTCCACTGGAAGTTCCTCCCCTTGCTGCCCCCCAGCCCCATACTCCTTTTGGAGGGAGGGAGGGTCGCCATCTTAGAACCGAAAAAAAGGGTAAATCATTCACTAAAAGTCAAACACCTACTATAACATATTTTAATTTTATTACAAAAAATATTTTTGTCAGGATTTGCATAGTCTATATACAGGTGATTGCATAATAACTCAAAAATAACATCTTACTCTTTTATATTGTGCGTATGATGGGATGTGTATGTATGGTGGTGTGTGTGTGTGTATGGTGGAGTGTGGGGCCGTGTGTGTGGGGGATGTTTGAGGGGGTGTGGTTGTATGTGTGGGGGCATAAAGTATGTTGGGGTATGTATATGTTGGTGAGGGTTGTGGGGGAAGGGTGTGGGTATATGAGGTTTGTCAGGTGTGAGGGAGGGTGTGGGAACCTCCCCGCACTCCCCCTCCCCATGGCATGCAGTCTCTGCTGCTGGCAGCAGCAGCAGGTGTGGGGGGGAAGGGTTTCAGGGCGCTCATGCTCAGTGCAGGGGCTGGTACCTGATGGGGTGTGGCTCTGGCCAGTGCTGTGCATGGGGCGGGGGAGTTCAGCCTGCCTGGCCACCTCTATCGTGGGGGCTCCACCTGGCCTGCCTCCAGCTCCCAGTTTCACACCAAGGGAAGCCCTGTGTTGGACTCCACAGGGGAGCAGAGGGTGGGGCTCCCTCCACTCCTAGTGGAATCCAGGGACCTGTGTGGCAGAGGGCAGGGAAGGCAGCTGGCTCCAGTGCAGGGCTTCCCTTGATGTGAGTCCAGGAGCTGCAGGTGCATGGCACAGAGCCCATGCAATAGAGATGGTCCAGGCAGACTGCGCTCCTCCCCCCTTGGACAGTGCAGGCCAGAGCCAGCCTTGCCAGGCGCCAGCGCTGGGCACTAGCACCCTGAGCCCCCCCCTGCCTTCAGCTGCTGCATGCCAGGAGGGAGTGGGTGGGGGTCCCCACACCCTCTCAGCTTATCTCATACCCACACCCTACCCAGCTGAGCTCTGCGCTCCTGCCACCCCCCTGGGCAAGGCACGGTGCTGCTCTCCATGCTTCTGCCCAGCTGCAGCTGCAGCTTGGCCCCCACCCCCCACTGCTTTGAGGGAATGAGGGTGCTACAAGCGTAGGGCTAGCTGGCAGGCTGTCTGCATACTGAATCATCCTCATGCCCCAGCCAGCCTTGCCAGTGTCTAGATGTGTGTTGCAGCATGCTAAAAAACACCAGCTAGAATTAGTGTTTACAAGTACTAAGCTATGTCGGCATGTATTAGTTTACTGCAGCTTAATAAGGCCACATGTACAGACGCTGAGACTTTACTGTGGAGTTAATTAGACAACTCTACAGTAAATGTCTCTTGAAGATATACCCCTTGTTATCTCCATACTCTTTAACCCAGTGGTTTTTAACCTTTTTAGATTCAAGGCCTTCACTTCATAACTTTTCTGAATTTAGGGGCACCCCATTTTAAAAGCTAGTTTGTTTCTTACAGTGCTTACCTTCTTGCACCCTGTGGCAGCCTTAAAAGGATTAATGAGGTGGCAGGGCACCTCTGAGAGCATAGGGGGGAGGGTGCACAGTGTTTTGTGCCAGCAGGTGCTGGCATGTGGGGCAGCTTGGGGGTGGGTTACTAGACACCCGAAGGAAGAAACTGCCCATATAACAGTTGGAAAGGTGTGACTGGCTGATAGAGACACAGAAGCTGCAGCCAGATGAGGGCAGTAGAAGTGCACCTGCCATGCCCCATTCTTACCACTGCCTGTACCTCCCCGCTCCTGGGCTGTACCTGAGGGGGTAAGCACAGTCCCCACCACCGTGGCTGCTCCTTTGGGGAACTGCACTCTGGTGAACAGAGCCACCTGGTCCCAAAGACCCTCAGAGCATGCTAACAGCTGGGGAATAAGCCAGGGTGAAAAAAGAGGCTCCATGACCCCACTCCTCTTTGGCAGAGAATGCAGCTCAGTGCATGGGGGCAGTCAGTGCAGGGGCATATGGGGAGCATGGGCAGAAGAAGGAACCCTCAGAAGAGCAGCTAGGGGAGGGAGGCTGGAGACAAGGTACTCAGCAGGTGGAGGAGCCAGTAACCACAGGGACTGGGTGCCATAGCACATTAAAAGCAACTTCACATCACCCGGGTTGGGAATGGCTATTTTAATCCCTTGTTTTACTGCTATTCCATGGACCTGGTATGTCAAGAGGTGCAATGCATATTCACCTTGGAAATTATATCATAACCTCTGAAACATTTCAGCAGCATACCAGCATGAAGGAAAATGTCACCCTTTACTACTTATACAGAAGCTGCAGGGAAAAATAATCAATAACAAAGGTGTAATTGGGACTTTTGTTGATCCTATTATTAGAAGCCAGGTGGCATTTGCAGGCATCAGAAGAGGATGCTCTCCACAAAGCCATTAATTATGTGACAAACTTGTGGTTTGGGATCTTTTCATTAAATACCACCACAGCTAACTTGCTAATAAACTAGGCCAGGTGTCTGCAAAGGGGTCATGCAGATGTAAGAATTCATAAATAAAATGTAAGTTCAAGATATTGAGTGTGTTATCTCTGATCCAGAAGAGTGATTACCATATTTATTCAAATATAAGAGGACCTCCCAATAATTAGATTGTATATATGGAGAATTTATAAATTTGTTATAACTTTCCAGGTATAGAAACTAATTATTGGGGGTTTATCTTGAATTTGTCCCCCTCCCACTGCAACAGCATGGAAAGTAAATTGGGTCAGAGGGAGTTAAGTGGCCCCCTTGCCCTCTGCCTTCCCCAACTTCTCCTCCCTTACTGTCAGACCCTGCTGTCCCTGAGCACATGGAAGTGAGGGACAAATGTGAATACACTGATCTTGAAATAAACATACCTATGGTAATTTGCACATAGGAAAACTACTATGGGTACCCATAAATCTGATAAAACATTTTACTTAATGAAGTTTCCTTTTATGAGGAGTAAGACTAGGGGCTTTTTTCCTCATGCTGATTGGAGGGAGAGTCTCATCTTGTATTCAAGTAAACATGGTAAGCACATGCTTAAGTCAAGTTAAGCATATGTGCAAATGCCTTGCTGGACTGCAGCCAAGGTGCTCACTCATCTTAAAGGAATTGCCTCAGTTCTTATCTGTAAAGTTTCACAAATTTGGTTCTATATACATCTAGTATATGGAACTGTGATACTTTTTGCTCACTTTAAACTACTTATTGAATGTTATTACAAATGTCAATCTTTGGCTTTTCAGATCATTTCCAAGAGCTCTTAGTAATTTAAGAAATATTGAATGTCAGGACTTTTTGTTTTACAAATCATAATAATTACTCTTCCTATTTTTTGGCCACAAACACCACCAACCTCCTACTACAGGGCTGAAATTCTAACACTCCTGAAGTCAGTGGATACTCAGCAGTGTAGGACATATTATATTAAAACTCTGTTCCATCAGATATGTACTAGTGATCTATACAAATGAAACCAGTTATTAATGGTCAAATATTCCAATCACAACAACTGAACACTTTACTGTAAGTCACAGAAGATAGATCAAAGGTCAACTACTCAATAGTTCTGGAAACTGAGCTATGGTTTCATCCTGAGTGGATTCCCACAGGTCAGACTTGATGAACGCACTTGTGGTGATGTGTAGGAAAAATTGTAACTGCTGGTCTGCATTACAGCTATTCCATGGAGAAACAGACTGTAGTTTCCAGGGCTGGCAATCCACCCTTTTACACTAAACTGTTAAAGAAGAAATGTTAGAAGCATTTATATATTTAAAATATCCCTGAGAGGTATACTGGAAAACAGAAATTCTTGAATGTTGCCAAAAATAAAAAGTAACAGCAAGCAAGATTAATCTAATCTTAGCAATAAACTAAATATTTGACTGCATATAGCAGCTTGCAGTTTTTGCTTGGAAGGTGACTTAGTGTGGAAATTTCAGAAGTAAACAGGCACCTCTTAGAACCTATTGTCACTGCATCAGACTCTCATTTTATTATTTCCAAAGAAAGGAGAACCCTTCACTCCACCCCTTCACTCCACCACCCGGAAATAACAACAAAATTAATACATGAAGGAATTATTACCATTATACTAAACTTTGAAAAACTATGATAATGCAAGATAAGTATTCAAACTATATTAGAATCCATGAAGTAGGAGGGAATTATTAGAGGCATTTCATTTATTGACCAAATTTAGGAGCAATATTTTTTGCCAGGATTGCTCTTGTTAAAGTCCTCATCTTAATGTTTCATCTTTCTCACTGTCCTTTAAGGGTATGGTACATGATCAGATTTGGGTAAAAGAGCAGTTGAAGTATTTTGCTATGATTCCATAGAAATGACTTAAAACTCTTCCCTGGATTTGTGTTAAAAGGTTAACCCCCCACTCCCCACCACCACCTCTGCTGATCCAGCTGTAAATGGTTACTTAGTCACTCACGTTGAGATGTCAAGGGTGGCTGGATGTGAGGTTATATGTATCTCTTCCTTGTGTGCCATTTCTACAGAAAATGATGTGATCCAGGGATTTCAAATAGGAATGCATAGTGTCAAAAGCTAGGGACAGACATTCAGAAAGCCTGAGCTTGAATTGATTCAATCTTTGCAGCTTAGTCTAACCTGGATAGGCTGAGTCAGTTTGTACCTGTACAGACATCCCAGAAATGCAGGCAGGCACATGCTCATAGTAGCTTAGGCTAGAAGCCAGAGGGTACTAAAGCAGTCCTCCCCTCCCTTCCACAGTGCTGAACTGAGGAGAGCGTGGTCAGGCCCCAGCAGAATGCTCCGATTATGGAGAGGTTCCCCGCTTCTAACCAGCCCAGCAGGGAATTGATAACAGAGTTTTTATCATCCCTACTCAGTGTTTATCTGACCATTAAAAAAACAATGGAGGGACATTTACCAGCTACCTGTTGATTCTGCCTTTGTCCTGTCTGCCACAGCAGAGCCATAGCCAACATGTGGTCTGCTAGCTCAGGGTTTTCAACTTTTTTAAATAAGTATACCCCCAGCAGCCAGCTGTGGAGCAGAGGGAAGTGGGTGGGAGGAGCATGGCATGCGACTGGATGCAGAGTGGCGGCAGTGTGGGGTGGTGGATGGTGGCAGCAGCCACCTTTGTGTGCAAACTCCCCCCCACTCCACCCATATCTAACCATCTGGGAGGCGCCTGTACAGCCCACAGAGGGGTGCTGCTGCCCTCGTTTCACCCTGGCCCTGCTCCTTGGAGGTGGCATCATGGTGTGCTGGGTGGCGGTGCTCCATCCCTGCCTGCGCATACACCCTATGGCCTTCCCTAGTTCTCCCAGGGGTACGCATACCCCCATTTGACAACCCCTGTACTAGCTAATATTGAGAGGTGTCTGTGTAAGGCAGAGCAGATGGGGGGAGTAGGAAGAAGCCAGGCAGACTCCTGCAGTCTCTGCTGAGCTCCAGCCAAGGATCAGAGGGGAGGGGCCAGCTCTGCTGTAGAGCAGAGAGCCCCACCCAGTTCAGAGAGCATGCTGGGGGAGTCTGGTTTAACTTAAACCAGAAAGGGGTTGGGACAGACATTACATAAACCAGTTTTAGCCAAATCAGTTAAATCTGATGCTATGTTCAACCAGATTTATCTCAAACCAGTTTCAGCCATTTTCAAACTGATATATGTGCATTGAATGTCTGTTCTGTTACAGGTTTAAACCAGTTTCTGATCACTTAAACTGGTTTATGTGTAATGTCTGTCCCTAGCCAAAAACATCCTGACCTGTTGTGCTCTTTCTGAGGTCTTTGCAACAGAAGAATTACTTCATTATATCTCTGTAATCAAATCAAGTGAAAACTAAGAGCTGGCATTTTCTAAAGCATGCCTTGAGCCTAACAAAGGTGAATCTGAATTCCTAAATTTTAGGAAACAGGGAACACTGATGCTCTTATCCAAGCAGTATGGTTTTTTAAATGCTATTTTGGCATGAAGTAAAATAGCATCTGGTTTGATTTAACACCCTGTGCCATCCAATTTAATTTACTGGGATTCTATTAGGGCAAAGAAGGACAGGGAGAAGTTTTGGACAGGAAATGAAGATAAAAGGGTTTAAGATAGGTAAGGCCAATTAAAATTATGGTTGTAGGCTGTGGCTAACACTTTTCCTTTTGTAAAAAGTCCCTTGAGATCTTTAACAATCATGGGGAGACCAAGAAAATATGGCCTTGTGTAGATGAAACGAGAGGCGTGTGTGCATGACATTTTAAAGTGGGCTAAATGTTTTTGCACTGCTTTAATGGTGTTGGTTTTTGCATGCCTCAGCAGCCTATTGCGCATTAATTCCAGCTGCTGTAGGAAATTCGGTGGTGTAATGCACCTGAAATGACTTGGGGCACAGCAAACTAAAACTCCTTTACGGCCATGGAGCAAAGAACTGGGCTCCGTGTAGCTCCACAGCTCTGCAGGAATCCCTGTAGGGACCCTGGCAGCAGCCTGCAAAAGCAGGCTCCTCCCAAGAAATGTGGTGAGCCTGATCTTTTTTTCCAGCCCCCAGAGCCTGCCTGCTTGCCTGAGCTGTGTGGGGGCCTGGTGCTTCCCTCCACAACTGCAGTGCCCCCCAGGATCGCCCACGTCAGGTGCCTGTGGGCAAGTGCCACCCGGGAGGGGGGCCGCCGCTGCTGCGGAGGGAAGCACTGGCTCCCTTGCAGCCCCAGCACCACTCTGCCTACCAGCAGCTTCCCCTCCCCTCCCCACTGCTGGAGAGGCCGGTAAGTCAGCAGGGTGTGTGCACAACATGGGGGTTTAATCAGTCCTAAATTGAAGTGGTGTTTTTTAAAACCTGCTGCTTCAATTTAGAGCCCCCATTTTGTCTACACACATCATTTCTTGATTTGATGACTCTTTAACCTCATGGTTAGGACATTCAGTTGGGCCGTATCCTCTTTGCCAATGGATAGCAAATATATAATTATTTCATGCAAAGTGGAACAGTATCAACAAGACAAAATGAGACCCAGCCTTCCTGCAGTACCCCAGGGCATTTGTACATATGCTCAAAGAGGCATGGGGTGCTTGTTAATGATCTGAGAGCCACCCTAATTAAAGCATCCAAACATCACATTGATCAGTGTCCTCATGCTGAAAAATGGCAGCGGGGGTGCTTTAACTAAAGCTCATTGAATGAGCTATAGTTAAAGCATCCCCACCACCATTTTTTAGCGCAGGGATGCTGATACATGTGACACTGGAGCCTGCTGGAGCATGGTAATTACTACACTGCAGCAGACTCAATGAATTAATTACAGTGCACTGGAGCATCCTCAGTGCATGTGTATAGGCACCCCCAGTGTCTGGTGAATAGACTGCTCTTCTGGGAGGTGGAAGATATAAGTTCAAAGCTGATAGACAAAGGAGGTAACTGAACAGAGGTCTATTACCTGCTGAGCAAGTGCCCTGTACACTGGAATTTTGAATAAAAGGACATAGCTATTTCTGGTTGTATTATGGTAATCCAGCTCTTAATCTTACAAGTTCCTGGCAACAAAATACTTTATATCCAGTCAAATGGCATATTTAGTTTGGTATGAAAAGAAATGAAATATTTCATTTTCTCCAGTGACAAATACACAAAAGCGTTAACTTTTGTTCGGTCCAAACCAATCAATATTTTCCTCCTGTTTTCGGCAGCGGGGGGGAGGGGGCGGTTACTGTTACACCAATTTATCAATCATCTACACACCCCTAGTGCTTGGCAGATTGCAGGGAATGGCTCTGAAAAAAAAAAAAACTTTCAAAAGTTGAATGTGGCCATTTATATGGGAGTAAGGGAGAAAAAGCTGTGGTCACACAACTTTTCCTGGTTCTGCTGCAGCAGCCACAAGCCATTCCCAGATGTCCTATTGGCAGATGTTGCTTCACAACAAAGGGAATGAAGTTCTAACAGCTTTGTTCATTTCAGCCCAGTTTGAAACAAGAAAAGAGGCGGAGCAGAGCATGCATGGGCAGCATGCCCTTGAGTGCAGAGAACACCTACAAGCGTGGTATGTGGCACCAAAGATGTGTTTGTGACATCACATACCGCATGGCCGTGTTTGCCTGGAAATGGCCTATATATCCATGTAGTCAGATTTCAGAATTGTATCTTTTATTAGAAAAATGATTCTTTGGGATTGACTGTTCTATTTAATCATGTATCTTCTGCTTTTGTAATGGCTGGGACAGTTTAGGAATAGTGCATCATGCATCTTGCACAGAGCTAGAAGAGATGACCTTTGGGTCTGTTGAAAAGCTCATTTTGGTAGTCTAGTGTGCTATAACAAAGGGTGGTGCCAAGCAGAAACAGCAATTATTTTATATTATTTTACTATTTCAACAGACTTTCTAATACTGTGTAGCAAATGTTTAAACCAGACATTCCACAAAATGAGCTCACTGTACTTACGGCAGAGCCACAAAATCAAGGCTTAATTGTATTTTAAAAAAAAGATATAAAGAAAGCATTGGCACTATGTTAGCTACTGTTAACAATAGCTATTGAATAGTTAGACAAGGTTCTTTGGGTGAATTTGATATCTTTTATTAGACCAACTAAATAGTTGGAGAACAATTTTTAAGCA
>NW_017728918.1:93763516-93777753 GCF_001723895.1 Crocodylus porosus | reverse complement strand
AAACACTTCCCAGAGATGAGCCTATGAACTGCACTTCATCAACCTCCTGGATACTAAAAATCATGGACTAAATATAGACATTGGATTTATGACACATTATAACCTACCTGACATATGACTCGCCAGCTACTTCTCCACTACTCATCCCCCTTCTCTCCCCCACACCCAGCCTGTCTCTCACCCATTGACTCCTCCATCTATATTTTCACTGTATGCATACCAGCACTGCCTCTGGCTTCTTTACTTTTCATTCCATCCAGGAAGAGCACACACCAACTGCTGAAACTTCCTTAGCCTGACGAAGGGTTATGAACCTGCAAGCTTGCTTAAAAATTGTTCTCCAACTATTTAGTTGGTCTAATAAAAGATATCAGATTCACCCAAAGAACCTTGTATGCCTATGTCCTTAGACCAACACGGCTACAACTGACACCCCTGTAACACTGAATAGTTATACACTCAAATTTAATTTTCAAATGATATGTATTTTTGTTACAGTTTTCACATTCTGTCTCTTTATTTTTATGAAGGCATGGATAAGTCAAATTAACTCTGTATCCTTCATGCCTCTCTTACAGAAGTGTCCATGACAGTCCTATAAATCCCTATTGATCATTATTTGAAGGTAGATGATGGCAGATTCTCATTACTCTGACAGATGTTCCAGCTTTCAGAGACCAACATAAAACTTTAAAGGTATGGTGCACTGAACAGTAGAAAGACACTGCTAGATGTGATACTGTGAGCTCCATATGTTTTAACAAGCAAAAAATAACAGAAGGCTTCTAGTTAGTGAGGAAAAATCAAGACTGTTATGTCACAGTCCCCTGTAAATCACCACTTCATTCATTTCTATTTTTGGGGAAAGTATATTTTTTTGGAAACTATATTTTTTTTATATAACAAGCCCATGAAGGAGGATTTATTTCATATTCTCCTTGTTATATGCTGACAAAATGTTTGTATTAAAAATGGTCCATGGACTGTGCAAATAATATTAAACTCTAGTACACTGACTGACAAAATCTCTCAGTGTAACAAGGATGCAGAATTTGCCATTTTGCAGAGCATTGGTGTTTCCATCCGTAAGGCAAGCTTTTTTTGTCCAAAATATAAAATCTGACTAAAATCTTTCTACATGTTGGGGGACTCTAATTACATCACTCAATTCTGGAAGAGGTTGAGAAGGCATATGGAAAGAATCACTATTACACATCCCATCAGCCAAAAATGCATTCTAGCAAGGGAGTGTTCTAGAGACCAGTGACAGATAAAACGCCATGGAGCTTTAACCTTGATAAATATCCTCTGTTTTTTGTAAGAAGCTGCTCAGATAACATACTACAGTGCTAATATAATTTGCTACAAACTTTCCCTGAAATCCCAAACAATTTAACATATCAAATCCCAGGAAAATTAAACAAATTCATTGATGCTGTCTAAAAAGGGTCCCTTTGTCTCCCTTTAAGGTCCAGTGCAAAAATTTTCATATAAGACTGATATTTTGAAGTACTTTTTCCATCTTTCTGTAGTCCAAAGTATGGTCTGCTTACATATCACTACTTTAATAATTGACTATGCTTACCCATAGCCTGTTGTCTTTTGCTTAATCTAATAATAAATCATTGACAAAGATATCGGCTGTGTGTAGACAAAACGAGAGGCATGTGGGTATGGCGCTTTGAAGTGGGCTAAATGCTTTTGCACCACTTTAATGGTGTTGGTGTTTGCATGCCTCAGTGGTGTAATGCGCATTATTTCCAGGCACTGTAGGAAATTTGGTGGTGTAATGCACCTTAAATGACTTGGGGCACTGCAAACTAAAACTCCTTCGAGGAGTTCAAGGAGTTTTAGTTTGTTGCCCCTACAGCTGCGGAGCAAAGCACTGGGCTCTGTGCAGCTCCGCGGCTCTGCAGGAAGCCCTGCAGACAGCCTGGCAGCATCCCAGGAAAACAGGCTCCACCCAAGAAAAACGGCAAGCCTGATCTTTTTTTTTCCCCCCCGGAGCCTGCCTATCTGCCTGAGCTGCGTGGGGGCCTGGTGCTTCCCTCCGTGACTGTGGTGTCCCTGGGACCGCCTGAACCGGGTGCCTATGGGCAGGTGCTGCCTGGGGGTGGGAGATGACACTGCTGTGGAGGGAAGCACTGGCTCCCCGGTTCCCCACAGCCCAAGGACTGCTCTGCCCACTGGCAGCTCACCCTCCCCTCCCTGCTGGAGAGGTAGGTAAGTCAGTGGGGTGTATGCATGACACGGAGGTTTAATCATCCCTAAATCGAAGCAGTATTTTTTAAAACTCACCTCTTCAATTTAGGGCCGACATTTCATCTACATACGCCCATTGTGACTACCAATACTCTGTTATCAGTAATATGCTATCAAATTTTTCTGTTGTAACGAACAGCTCAATTTTCTGTTAGACCACATGAACATGAATTGAATTAAGGTTTCACATAATAGTATTAGACTTCCATCTTTTCATAATTACAGTAAAGATGAAAGTAGACTCAGGAAATGAAAAGATTCCCATTAACATAAAAATTAAATTTAAAAATAAAGAATTACTTTTTAATTTCTATATATCCTGCACTGCCCTAGAGCAGTAAGGATCAATCTTTTTGGCAGGTGTGCCACAAATTAACCTCATACCAAGCTGATCCCCTTCCCCTGCCCAATTTGTTGCTCTGCTTTCTGCTTCCTGCCCCATCTGTTGCTTCTGCCCAGTTTGTCACTAGGCTGACTGTCCTGTCACTGGTCTGTCCCATGCTACAAACAGAGGCTGTCTCTGTTACTTGTGGCACAGGTGCAACAGGTTGGCCACTCCTGCCTTAAAACAGAGGTTGGCAAGATACAGCCAGAGCCAAATCTGGTCTCTGGACCTTTGGATCAAGCTAGCAGAGCCATGGCTTTGACAGCATTTGATTGTGAGGGGCTCTGGGGAGTTCTCCCTGTACCATACCACTGCCAGGCACCCGAGACTCCAGTGGAGACGGTGGTCTGCCCATATTGCACTGTAGTCAGGTGGCATGGACACTGGCAGTAGGGGTTGTGCCCACATCACGCTGCAGCCATGCAGCAGGCAGAAGCAGTAGAGGGGACCAGGCCCACCTTCCTCTGACCCTAGCTGGGCCATTTCAGCCTCTCTGTTAGAAAGCTAACACCTGCCCTAGAACAATGATTTGTGACATGCTGAACCACATTTATTTTATTTAGTTTTGCAAACATCACCGATATGCCTTTCATTTTGGTTTTATTACAGATCTCAAACCTTATTTAAGTTCATTTAAAATATTTCTTAAATGAAGTGATTTGGACTTGGGGTTTTTAAAACTATGGTCGTTACTTTTAGATTCAAGGTAATTTTAGCAAAGATCACAGAGAAAATCCAGGTAGGACTGCCAAAGGGATCAAGTTCTAACAGCAAAACTTTAAAAGAACAGCAACAGACCAGATTTGAAACATTCCTTCTAATCAGATAAACACCTCTGGGGTAAAATGGGCTTCCATATGAAACTATGTACCAGCATCAAAACTATTAAATCAGTGGGGCTACACTCATTTAACAATATAGAAGGAATTCCTTTTTCCAAAGTTCCAGGCAAATTAGGTATAAGAAACTGCACTCCATGGGTGCGTCCAGATGCACATGGACATTTGGTTCACTGGGGACAAGCAGCAGCAGTGTACTTTCACTGGGGACAAGGAGCAGAGGTGTACCCAGGGAATGCCTGTGCCACAAGGGCTTTGGTGTGTGGCAAGTTGCCCCTTGTGAGGTAGGGAAGGCAGGGCTAGCACTGGGCTGGGCCCAGCAGCCTTACCTGGGGTCCCGGGGCCTCCCAGGGCTGCAGCCGTGGTAATTCAGCTGTGTAGAGTCTGCCTGGCAGCACAGCAAGACAACAGGCAGCCTAGCTCCACTTTTCAGCAGCACGTGCTGGCTGAGCGTGTGTTGCTCCAGGTTCTTTCCCCATGGTTTTTTTTGACCCCTGGATATCCATTGGTCAAGAAAACATGCAGAAAGAAACCCCGGCACAGCATATGCTTGGGCAGCACACCACTGCAATGCAGAGAATACCAGACTGTGCAGTATGTGGTGCTGCAAATGTATTTGCAGCACCACATACCGCAAGGCTGCGCTCATCTGGATGTGCCCTATAGCAAAAGTCTTCTAAAGTTCCATTACTGTGATATTTCATGCACTACTGTATATAGATTCCTACACCAAACTCATCACAGTACTGTCCCTGTGCCTTCTATAAGTTTACTAAGCAATGCAAGTAACATCTGTCACACATTTGTTCTTTTCAGGGTAAGAATAGTACACAATGAAGTGTTCCATTTGGAAATTTTTGAGAAACGCCCCCCATACTTTAAATACAAATACGCACACATATACCCACTCCAACCTGCTTATTGGACTAGGGAAGTCAAATAAATATTCTTTCTATTTAGAGAAGGAGGTGTTGAGGTTTGTGATGGTTGCTGTTACTTCCTGAGGGAATTAATTCCACAGTCTGCAGTTGCTGTCTAAGCTGTTTTTTACCCATATTGTATAAAGTAGCTTGGTGCCAGAGAAGTAAAGTTGGTAACCACCATTTTTATCTTCAGGTGATCTTTTATCAGATATTCAAGATATTTTAGGATTGAAAGTCCCCGAGTGCCTGAAAGATTAGGACTGAGACCTTGATGAAAAACTTTGGACCATAAATTCCACCATAATGCCATGGATTGGCACTACAGAGCCTTTGCAAAGCAGGGAAAAATGAAAGGTGGGACACCTCAAAAAGCCCAAGAGCTAAATTCTCTCAACCTAGATACTAATACTGAGGAAAAAACCCCCACTCCGTGCAAGGGATTTTGACAGAAGTCAAAGGACAGAAACTTCTTCCAAGCTTACAGAGCAGTCCTGGATGATCTTTATTATTGATTGTCAGAAGTATGAATGCAATTGTCACACCACTATCTCTTGCTCAAAACTCCCTGTATAGGCACCTGGGCCAGGGACAGAAGTTACACATAAAGCATTTTTAAGTGATCAGAAACTGGTTTAAACCTGTAACAGAACATAACTTCAGTGCACATAAACCAGTTTCAAAATGGCCAAAACCAGTTTGAGGTAAACCTGGTTGAATGTAGTATAAGACTTAACCGATTGAGGTCAAACTGGTTTATGGAACTTGTGTCCTAGACCCCTTCCTGGTTCAAGTTAAATCAGAGTCCTCCAACATCCCAGCATTTCCAGAGTCAAAAGTACATGTTTATTCACTAGCAAATTGGTTCAATCTTCGCAGGTTGGACTAACCAGCAAAGATTGAATCAATTCAGGCTCCACCTTTTTGAATGTCTGTTCATAGCCCTGGATAAAACTACTATTCTGTGGCATTCCCAGTTTAGTTTTTTGCATCCTCTGCCCACTCCCTTCCACCATCTGTTCTAATTCTAGCTCCTGAATCACCATGATTATTCAACAACTCAGTTCAAGGTGTGGTGACACTCACAGCACTGATGTCTTTCAAATCCTGAGACACCTTTGTGGAATGTTTACCTCACACTTAAAACAATTTTGTGACAACCAAAAATACCAACAGAGGGTACTGGGAATTTCCTTGAGTATGAAAAGACATACAGAGAATACTTCCCTAGTGACAAGGCTTGATAAGGCTTCTTATGAGTTCTTTTTAATTATTATGGCTATTTATAAAGAGAACCTGACAGGAAATAGCATATTAAAAAGATTTAGGCAAGGACAAGCTAAAAGCAGATTTTGCAAAAGATCAATCACTGCTTTTACTTTTTAGAAACTATTTATGAAGAATACATACAAGTTCCTTTTTTAAAATCTGCATTCAATTCCTCTTTTCCTCTAACCTTCATCTCTCCTGTGCCTTTTTTTATATTAAAACCACAATTCTTAAAGCTGCTTCTTGTATGTTCAGGGACATTAAGGTGGAGTTTTGATGTTAATCTTGAATAATCTTGTCATTTGCTTTTATGCTGTATTTTCCAATTATATTTCATTACAGGGAACAAATAAGGAGGAAAGCACTGACCTCACAATAAGCCACTGTCTAAAGCACAGAGAGACAAATCACTCAATAACGTACTTGAACTGGGTTTGTAACATTTTCCCCTTAAAAGTTAAACTACAGGTCTGACGTGACATTTACTACTAAATATATGAAAATCAACAATGGCTGCACACTAAATATAGGGCTCATATTAGAAATGTAAGATGCCAAACAAGGTTGGCTTATAAAGAAAAAAGGTGATCCAGGGCTTATACAGTAAAAGTAAATAGAATGAATGTATCCTCCCATACTTCAGGGATAGAAACAAGAAGTACTACAATAAACACCACCATCAAACACTATACTGTACTTCACTTAATTATTGGAACCTCTATACCTTAGGTGCCCTGTCCCATCAGGCTGATATAATTTGATTGGGTTTATGCATCCAGAATTACTACACAGTCAGTGGACCACCTAAAAGCAATCCAGAAATAGCAGAAGTGCCTAGAGGAAATGCTAAACACAGGGGTATGTCTGAATTCCTGTTCTTTTTAAGAACTCAGATGCCTGACTCAGGGTCTCCATTAGTTGCTTCCATTCACTTGTGATTCAGAACACTTCAGCATCTCCTACACTGAACTGGCTGGTGGTAGTGGCCATCTTCTGTACAATAGTCCAGTGATTTTGAGCACTCACCTAACTTTTGGGAGACCTGAGTCCTAGGCCCTTCTCAGCCTGAGGGAATTCTAATACAAATCTCCCACTTTCCAGAGAGCGCCCTAACCAGCAAGCTTTAGAATGGTTTGGGCAATGGTACCGTCCAATCCTCTGGTTGAAGTTGGGTTACTGAGCAGCCGAAATTTTAAAAAATCAAGGAGAGTAAGCAAGAAAAAGACTACCTGTTAATCCAAATTTTTAAATCTTCAAGAGAGGGTTCAGAACAGTAACTGGTGGCACACTAAACTTCAACAGATATAAGATATTTCATACTGTATTTAATCAAGAAAACACATTCTGTATTGTCATTGTGAGGGACAGTGGGTGCACTTACATGTAACCGAAAATATTGCACAGTACGGGTACATGTCTACACATGCACACCCATACTTGAGTGTAAATTTGATACTTGCATCATGCAGGTATCAAATTTATGCCCAATTAGTTACTGTACAGTAACACAGGGGGCCTCTGCTGACTTCAGTTTGGGACTAAAGTTAGTCCCAAGGGCTGGCAGCCATCTGGCCGAAAGCTGGAGCTCCCTCTGGTGGCCAAAGGGGCACATAGCAGGCTGCTTTAGTCCTAAATTTAGTCCTAGGTCACCTGCACGTGTAGATGCCAGCCTATTATCACTGTAAATTGCTGCACAGTAAATTTAAGCCGGCATAAATACACGTGTAGAAACCCCCAATAAGTATCAATCTTATGTAATTTGAAATTAAACATTTGAGATACACTGGTGTCTAACAAATGAAGACTATCTCCATTTGCTTTCTTTTTTAGCGAAATCCATCTAAGCAGGTCAGTCATTCTATCTATTTACAAGAGAGATACAAGGTAACACCTTAGATTAGACCTCTATTAGTATTTTCTAGTCCCCAAACTTTGCCACCTTCCCTATGTTGCATTTAATCTTACCACTCAAGTAGTTTCTCTCAGCATTAGAGTAATTTATAACTGCTAATGTCCAATTCAGATGAAAGGTCATTTGTATATCTTTTTTATATAAGAGGGACTTACTAATTCTCAAAATCAATTGCTAGTAAGATGAATGTCATGGCAACTGAAACGCAATTTGGGATATATCTACCAAATATAAAAGCCTATAACTGCATATTAATGCACTCAAGAACGTCATTTGTGCATTCACACATTCATTCATTCCACTACAAGAGAATTTACGCAGTAAAAACAAAAAGACAAAAATCTACCAACTAGGCTGAGCCGCCATCCTTTCCATGTAGTCCTTGGCCATGTTTATGGCTTCGAGGTTCTCAGGGTAGAGGACACAGAACATTGCCAGGGCACCTAGGTTATTTCCATATATTTCATTCCACCGAGCGCTGAATTCCTTGGGGTCCCAGGGAGGAAGGTACTCCAGTGGATTGGATAGCATGGTCTGCACCGCCTCAGTCAACCGATCTGTGATGTGCTGATGTGTAGTGACCGCCTTGAGCCGCAAATCTCCCACCTCTCCTTTAGAAAAGTAAAGCATGGGGTAGCTGTCGTAGTTGGCATTGATGAAAGGAATCACAGTTCTTGGGTTCTCATCAGTACTATACGCCAATGCGAAATAAACCACGTTTATGAAAAACACACTCGGGGCCCCCCGTGTGTGAGTCCTCATTGTGGCATCAGATCTCCAAGTCGCAATGGAAGCCAAACCATCTTTGAAATATCCTAGAGTAGACAAATATAAAAAGAAAATGTTAGACAATTTTTGGGACAATATTAATCCCTCAGGCGTGTTTTAGAAAAAATATGATTCAGTCCAGAACTGTAAGAAAACTGGTGTGCTTTAAGTAATTTATTTGGCTACTTCAGACAAAATCCCTTCTGAGCAACTGCCTTTAAAATTAAGGAAATCTGTGCTTTGGAAAGAATGCCCCTTTTCCACAAAAATATCTTTACTCAGATGATGGAGTGATAAGGATGGTATTAATATACAATGACATACAACAAAATGCATAAGCCTTAAACTCTTGACTCACCAAGATTTAGAATAATTGCCTTTACCTAATGTAAAACATCACTGAGCATTCTAGCAAATGGAGGAGAAGGAAGGGGAGGGAGACAGAAAGATTGTATTAACAGCAGCCAAGACTGATGCTGGATTGGCTGATGTTAACAGCTGTGGAGTAAAGGATTTGGAATGCCGGAGGTTTGTGCTGGGGTCATTTTATACTGTGTACAAGGCCTCTGGTTCTGACACGTCTTCATTTAAAAAAAGAAAAAAGAAAAAGAATGCAACAGAATCCAGGAAAAGCAGTTGAAATAACTGGCCCTTAGCGTGTGTGTCAGACTTTTTTATTATTATTATTGTAAAGGTTCCTTCATTATACATGTGGAGATTTACAGCCAGTTACTAAAAAAGGCTGAAAGTGAAATAAAAATTACATATTTTCCTACATACATGGCTGTGTTAAAACGTGTTTCAATGGCAAATCTATATAGAGGTTAAATGTAAATGTTTAAATATAGTTACTTTTAAAAATTACTAACAACGTAGCCCCAAGTCTCAGATAAAACACGGCTAAAATCCCCCTGAGGAAAGTCAGGGAATTCTTGGAATTCTTAAGAGGGGAAAGGTTACAGAAAGCAGACCCAGGAGAGACAGTTTAATGTAAATAATGAACAGTAGTTTTAAATTATTAGAAAGAGAAATAGACTGAAGGAAAGCAGCAGCCAAAAGAAAACAAATATATATATAATTTCAAGGAAAACCTGTTTCAGAGGATTCAGAAAGAAAAATCTTAAGCTAAAATACAGAGTAATCGCTTATGCTTCCTGCACTCCCTACACATGGAAGAACAACTGAATTTATGCTGCTAAATCCATATGTAGATATCTGGATCCCAATATAACGAAGTAGTTAAGGACATTCAAAGTCAACTGATTACTCACATGTTTAGTTAAGTATCTTGTTGTATCCTCACAGAGTTAAGTATCTCCTTGGACTGCAGCCCTAAACTAGTGGGAGCTGCTGGATATGCAGCACTTTTGAAATGCAGCCATTAATTCAGGCATCTAAATATGAATTTAGGAGCCTAACTTCAGACATTTTCAAAAAACTTGTGCCCAATGTCTATGTCTTCCTTTCGCGTGTCTATTCGTTCTGATAACACTGTTTTCAGCATGGTAACTTTCTGAACACTAAGTAAGGGGAGGAGAACCTAGAATAGAGTGTTTTTGATTACTACTCTAATGTACAGCACAGGTAGGTTTGTCTTTGTTGGTTGCAAAACAGCTGTGATAAGACATGCTGTGTCAGTTGAAATATTTTTTTCTAAATCCACTTTTTTTATATCTGTTCTCTTTCTCTCTCTCACACACACACTTGCACAAACACATATCTAGCCAATTAAATGTAGGACTACTTATGTCAACCACCCATATAGAATGAAATCATGCAACAGAAAATTCTGAAAGGAAAAGGTTAAGAACCAACCAAACCAGTATATCATGTTTGAAACATGATGTGGGTTTTCCAACATTTGTGAGGAATTGTGTTTTCATAATGAAAACCACAGTTCTTCAAAAGTCTTTTTAATCCTTTAAAATCGGGAGGGGGGGGAGGGGAAGGGCACATGACTATGAAACAAAAACCCAAACTAAAAGATTTTCTGCACAGTAAGAAAAAAAAATCTTGTTCTTCAACTAAGAAGAACAAGAAATGCTTTTTATATGATTGTACAGGGCAACAAATATCTTACAAAAAACTGGTATAGGAGAAGCAATATATACACATTTTAATAGATGTATTCTTGTATCCCCTTCTCTGGCTTAGATTCAGGAGAGCATTTAATTGCATCAATAATTACATTTGCTTTAATTTAAGTATGCACTTAAGTGCTTCCCTGAATCAGGGCCTCTCAGTACAGATAACACAGACATTACAACAGTCTTTCCCTTTGAAACAGAAGTCCCTGACTTTGTGCTCTACAATTTCATAAATATCAAACAATACAAGTGATTTACCAAACGCACATCACATTTGAAATGAAAGATCTAATTTGCTCCCTCTCTACATTTGTCAATTATGGACCTGAAATATAAATGCTCAGTGAAACTTTATATAGGGTAGTAGATAGGACTAGCCTTTTCTCCCTTTCCCCTGGAATTATCTGCCACAGTGCTATGCTGGTAACAGGGAATACTCTGTCTTTTAGGTGGCAATTAATTGTTCCTATTGCATGAATAGACCCAGAGCTGACCCTAGGGGAGTGTGGGGCCTGGGGCATATCCAGTGTTGTAGCACTGCCCCATGCG
This sequence comes from Crocodylus porosus, assembly GCF_001723895.1. NCBI lineage: Eukaryota > Metazoa > Chordata > Crocodylia > Crocodylidae > Crocodylus > Crocodylus porosus. Next base: position 93,766,762 of record NW_017728918.1, on the reverse strand, counting down.
CCCCAGATGCCACACAATCTTCAGTGAGAGCAGTGATGGGGGGAGTGGTGAGCAGCTGGATGCGAAGCCAGCAGTGATGTGCAGTGGTGGCACAGAGTGGGGCCGGGAAGGGCTGTGGCCACTCTGCCTGTCTCCACAGGGCCCTCCCAAAGCATGGGGCCTGGGGAAGTCACCCCAATTAACTCCCACCAAGGAACAGCTCTGAATAGACCCATCGTGGGAAATACTGGACAAGCCCTGTTCACCATCCCTTTCCGCATCCATACTCTGATACTGAGCTAGATGGACCTATGATCTAACCCTACCATCTAGGATGGTAGCAATGAGGGTGTGGCTACATCCCCTTCTGCTGGGTGGAGTATTCACAGTGAAGAGAACTTACTGTGCATGTGCATTCAGACATGCATGGATGTTTGGTTCCTTGAGGAAATCTAGTGGCAGTGTACCTTGTGCTGCTGCTAGTTGTCATTGGGGAACGCCTGTGCCATGTGCACTCTGGAGCACGGCAAGTTACCCCAGGTGGTGTAGGAGAGGTTGGGACCAGCACCAGGCTGGCCTCAGCAGCCTTTCCTGGGGTCCTGGGAGCCTCCTGGGGCTGCAGCAGTGGTGAGTCTGCCGTGTGGAGCCTGACTGGCAGTGGAGTGCAGCTCTGGCTGGCCAGGCTCTGGCTTCGGGTGGTGCATGCTGCCCCCCACTTTTTTTCTGTGTGTTTTTCTGATCCCTGGGGTCAAAAAAACTCTCTGTGCTGCTCACTTGTAGTGCAGAGAACAACTGAACATGTGGTATGTGGCACTACAGATGTGTCTGCAGTGCCACATACCACACGGCCGTGCTTGTCTGGACACGGCCTATGTGGCGTCAAACCTTTGATGTGATCCTACATGCCCGTGAGCTCCAAGAACTCACTGGTATATCAGCATAGCTCCTGATGGAGCTCTTCCCCTTCTCCTTCCCACCACTTGGGACCAATTCAGCAGCAGAGGAAAGCAAGGGTTGAGGATCACTGCTGCTGCCACTCATCTTCTCCTCCCCACTGCTGCTGAATTCAGAGGTGGGGGGAGGAAAGGCAGGAGTGGTGGAGGGAGGGAGGGAGAGGAAAAGCAAACAGCAGCAGGCTCTGGAGCTGCTTGAAAGCAGGGACTCTGGGCAGACAAACTGGTGTGCCAATAGAATTCCCAACACATGTGGAGCTCCCAGTATTAAATAACTGGGATACTATTGCACTATTTACAGTAAAAAAACCAACCCCTTACTCTTGCCTCAGACCCCAGCATCACCGTTTAGCATCTGCAGGCCAAGTTTTACCAGGAACTCAACATTTTTGAGAAAGAATTTTCTTTCCCTAATTAGTTGTAAATGATTACCTGACACAGTGTCAAACATAAAAAGAAGGCAAGCATGCTACAAGCCATCCCAGGCAAGAAGAGATTAATATACCAAGTGTATTGAAAAATCTGTCATATTCCTTTGGGTTAAAAGGCCAGTTTTGGCTGGAATACCTCCTGAAAACTTAACACTGATGTTTTTCAGTCCACTTATTTATTCAGCTACTTGACAATGTAAGCAAAGAAACAAATAAATTAACCTTAAGAAAAAGAACCATTAGTTTCGGGGGAAAAAAACCAGGACAATCCTTTTTTGGGGGGGAGGGGAGGAGTGAAGGTGCTAAACTCTACGAATGAGAAGTGGATGTTGAATTGAAGATAAGATCTATCACAAGATTGTTAGAACTAACTGACCAGAACAATCTGTCATATGCAAATTGTGACATTATGAAATAAAGTTAGTTTGATGCACATCTTAGGGTAAAGACAAGGAACAACCACATGCTGGCTGTGGTCTGTGCTGTGGGAGATGACAGGCAGACAGGTTTTTTGGAGCTAATCAACAGGTAGCTTAATGTCCTTCCTTGGAAGAGCTGTTTAAGAAGAGCTCCATTCCTTAATGGAGAGAAGCTTTGCTTTCTTAATGGGTTGATAACCACTGAGTTAGGGGTGATAAACATTCCCTGCTGGGCTGCTTAGAAGAGCCTGGGTGTGGGGAGAAAGAATAATCAGAGCGTTCTGACCTGGCCTGGCCACATCCCCCTAAGCTCAGTCTTGTGGAAGCAAAGGGAGGGCTGCTCTAGTGCCCCCCAGCTTCTAGCCTGAGCCCCTGCAGGCATGTGCCTGTATTTCTGGGATGTCTGTCCAGTTACAAAACTGATTTAGCCTAGTCAGGTTAGTTTAACCTGCAAAGACTGAATTAATTCAGGCTCAGGCTTTTTGAATGTCTGTCCTTAGCCCTTTACTTCAGCACCAATGTCCACAAGATATGGATTGACACCTGTGGGGATCCCTGCTGATACAATTTCACTTCAGTTACAGTAGAATCCTTCGAAACACTGTGACCTGCTGGATCCATTTGACAGGTTTTTACAAAATAAGTATCATTTTTGGAATATCCTGTAGCTTACTGGTGGATTTTAAAAAGATACTGGCCTTTAGTATATTTTGGTAGAAGTTTAGCTGGCTCAACTATTGCATCACAAAGGCAGAAATAACAAAAAGCAGAAGTTACTGAAGATTGTACTGGCATCATCAACTCCAGTGAGACTCAACTCTGCCATGGACAGAGGCATATGGAATATATTCTGGATGAGCATATACTTATGCAACTAATGTGAGAATTAGTTAGAATTTGGTTCAGGATTCCACATCTGCAATTCTGAAAACCTATATGCAGCTTTTGCCTAACTATGGACATGACAGAACTCCACAGGTTCCTTCCTGTTTGCCTATAACTGTGTTTCTCAATCCTTAGAGCCAAGATACACCTCATTACACTCATGACACCGCTTAAAAAATGCCAAGTCTTAGCTTTCACTTGGGCTTTTTTGGCTATGAAAAAATAAAAGAGTAATTTTTCAGAAAGAGCACAACAGGTCAGAATATTTTTGATACTGTGGATTCTATTTGAAATCTCTGGGTTTATCTTGTGAATTATGCGTAGGTGTTTGTGGCTAAGAACAGATAGTCAAAAAGCCTGAGGCTGAATTAATTCAGTCTTCACAGGTTAGTCTAAGCTACAAAGATTAAACTGATAAGAAAATGAACAGATATTCACTTTGGATTCAGGAAATGCAGCTACAGTGGCTCGAGCCAGAAGCCGGAGGGTACTAGAACATGACTCTCTGGCACATAGCCAGCATGGGCTGTGTGTTCACTTTCTCTTCCTGCCATTGGCAATGTGTAGCTGGCTTGGTGA
>NW_017728918.1:93753580-93763416 GCF_001723895.1 Crocodylus porosus | reverse complement strand
TCAGCCATCAGCCGCTGGGGGACTGCCCCAGTTGATGATCGGCCACTGGGGGACACTCTTCCGCCGTCAGCAATCTGGTGCCCCCCCAGACTCAGGAGGCACCAGTCGCCCATGCTTTCTGCTGCCCCCAAAGTTGCAAGGATTTCCAGTACATAATTACAGCAGCAGGACTCTGCAGGTTTGCTCCTCACTTCCTGTTTCTGGGTGCCACAGTCTCAGCCAGCACTGATTAAGCCAGCAGGGCAGGGTAGCTCTGTACTCAGAGGAAGGTGAGTTTACTCCTGCTTCCTGGCCCCAGACCCCAGCAAGGGTTTGCCGGGGAAGGGGGGGAGGAAAGGGTGGGGGGATGGTGGAGTAAGCTAGCCAGTAAGGCCAGTGAGCCAGCCCTCACTGTACCAGCTAGGGAGCAGAGGGGCAAGGCCAGCCCCACACTTTGGAGCAGACAGCACAGGTGCTGTGGGACTCTGGTTCAGCTAAACCAGGAAGGGGTCTGGGACAGACATTCCATAAACCAGTTTGAGTTCAATCAGTTAAGTCTGATACTACATTCAGCCAGGTTTATCTCAAACCGGTTTCAGCCATTTTGAAAGAGGTTTATGTGTGCTGAACTGATGTTCTGTTACAGGTTTAAACAGGTTACAGGTTTCAGCTCACTTAAACTATTTTATGTGTAACTCCTGTCCCAAGCTGAGAGGCCAGTGTATGCATCTGGCCGCACCCCTACCCCGCCACTGCTTCAGTGAGAGGGGAGCGCGAGGTGGACCCTGGCTTGGGTCCATGCTGGTGGGAACGGGAGAGGGGAATTAAACCCCCGCCCTGGCCAGTTCACTTCATGCTACTGCCCAGGCTGGTCACACCTCTTCCAGCACAGCTTCCCTGCAGCCAAGGGTGTGCTCTAGTGCTCCCTGGCACTGCAGGCATGTGTCGGCATTTCTTTAGTCCAGAGAGAATGTTTGTTCACTTACAAATTGGTTCAATCTAGGTAGGTTAGACTAACCTGCAAAGATTGAATCAATTCCGGCTTTTTGCATGTCTGTCCTAGCCTCTATAGAGATTAAGCCTAGGAAGCCTAGGTGCCTAACACAGGGGTCTAGATTCTAGTATGGGGTGCCAGGCACCGAAAAGATGCAGTGCCTCATTTACCAGTACCTAAGTCCTAGGTAGGATACAGTTCCAAATATGCAATAGCACTGAGAGTGCACTGTAGTTTTTGCCACTCTGTTCTGCTGTGAGGAACAAATGGAAAATCCAAAGGATAGGTACAGACATTCAAAAAGCTCAAGGAGGAATTGATCTACGTTACATGGTTTTCTGTAAGCGGTGTACTTTAAATCAGTAGCGAACAGAACATGCATTCGCCTTTTGAGTGAGGGGAGAAGAGGTAGGGGATAAATCTTAGACCAGGTTCCACCATTTTAAAATTAGCTGATATGTGACATATTCTCTGAAAGATGCAGCTCATGTTGTTGCTACCAAAATGAGCTCTTAAAAGTTAGGGTGACCATATGAGTGAATGGGAAATCCAGGACACTCCCCTCCATTCCCCTACTCTCCCAAGTCAGCTGCAGCAGAGGCAGGAGCATGGCAGCATGGTGCACTGGGCAGCAGTGGTGTCTGCCTGGCCAGCTCTGCCACTCTGTACCACTCTGCCTCCCTGCTGTACTGCACCCTGCACCTCTGCATTTCCAGGATGCTCATTTTGAGTCTCATCAGCCGGTCAGGAATGACCTCCAAAATTCAGGACTGTCCTGACTAAACCAGGAAGTCTGGTCACCCTAATTATAGTTCAAAGAGGATTCCTGATCAAGACTGTTAAAAATCCTGATCAAGACAGGTAAAAAAGGAATTTTTTTTCCATATTAATGGGAAAAAAATCAAGTCTGGCAAGAAAGTCTGTCCTTTATAAAACGGTTCCTGAATTTCCTGAATATTATTTTACTTATTCTAGTCTGTCAATGGAAATAAAACCACAATTTCTTAAGGAATTATTCATAGTGAAACCTTGTGCTACTACATTTAATATAATCCTTTAGTCCTTTCTCAATCTCATCTTGTCACACTGTGACTATACTTACCATGTCACAATTCAAACTGCTTAATATCTTTTTTGCTAGAGTAACAACGTCAAAATATGAATTTTTGAAACAAGCACCTGCTGCCAATCAGATAAGAAAGTTCTGCAAGTTTTAATAAGAAGCGACCTAATACCAGTAACAGCTGATTTCTTATCTCTGCCACAGGGCTAATGCAATAACATTGGGCTAAACTGCACATTGTATCATGTTCTATGAAACACGGATGCATAAATATCTTTTTTGCATCGGTGATGACAGCTGCCAAAAATGTAATTACTTCTCACAAGCAGTGGTAGGCTCAGTCAGAGGGAGTGAAGGAAATTTCCTGCTGAACTCCTTTTTGGCATATTGCCCATGCTCTTCAAAAAATTAAACCAATGATTTTGTACATACAGTTTGTAGTTAATGTTCATTGACAATATTGGAAATAACATTGGTAGACCTCCATTTATTGACTGAAGAATAGGTTGCCATTGTAGGGGGCCCCACATTATTGTCCAACTAGTCAAATGATTTTAGTGTTAGCTTAAATATTTCAGGAATACAGGTTTAAATGTGGAAGAGCAGTTAGGCCACCTAATGTAAGTTCAGTGGCACTCAGTCATATAGGTGAGGAAAATTTTGTAGGACTACATTCTACATATGGGAATACAGCTATCATTGATTTATGTAGATGCATACATTTGATAGAAAAAGTAAGCAGAGGGGCATAGAGTAAACCTAAGAAAAGTATTACATTATCTTAACACTTACAAATTATAGTAAAACTATTATCTGGACTCTCAGGAGATTCACAGTTGAAACAAAACTAAAAACAATATTTTCTGTCCTTTTAAAAAGTTCAAGAAGGAACACTGAAGCAGGCAATTTCAGATGCCCAAAATTAATGTGTCACCAGTGCTCTTTTCAAGCTTCTACCATGCAAAATCTAATTTTGATTCACTGCTATGAGTGAGAATAACATTCTGGGTAGGCTGCAAAACCAGCACTTCCTAATTAACTCCCCCTCCAAAAACCCCCCATCTAGCATCAAGCACCAACTAATTCACTTATTTTACTGTAGAGTCCACTGGAAAGGAAATATGTTATGCAGCAGTATATAAAATGCTACCAACATTAAAAAAAAAAAAAGAAGAAAACTCTCAGGATTAGGGAGGTGGGGATAGATACACTTCAATACACATTCATGGTACTGAACTTATTCCTGAAAATTCTGAAAAAAACCAAAAAGATTTCAAAGAAATAACAAACCTTGTCTTTTAATGAGCTTTTCTCCGGGTCCTATAAGAGTTTACTATAAGGAGACTACTGGACTCTGTACTAATATACACAGGGTACACACACACAGTTTTGAAACAGAAAATCGAACAGGTATAGAAGTTTCATAGGCATTAATATTCTACGATTAGCAATCTACCAAAAACTTGAGATCACTATAAACTTTTCATATATATGTAAGCATTATGAACTTGTTTTTTAATTTATCTAAATAACTCTCAACTACAGTTAATGAAAAATGAAAAAAAAGCCTTTGTCGCTACTTACAGCCCAGTAAGACTTACGCAAAGGTATCAAAGACAAACTTTTCCAACAATAAATAAAAAATATACAATCTAATTTCACAAGCTAATGAAATTTAGATTTATTTGTGCCTTTAAACATGTAGAGCGTACATGTACATCTATAAAGTAATTTACGGCACCGGAGGAATATGGCCCTATATTAACTGAAATAAGGGTATGAATGACACAGTACAATGTTGTACATCCAGTGCCCCTTTCAGAGTAACCCCAGGATAGCAGAAACAGCAGATCTGCTTTAATGTGGCAATCTGTTCAGATTAATATTCACAGCTTCTCAGTAGGGTTAATTAGTCTAGGCAAAGCACCATACTCATGCAATCTAAAACGTTTCAAGTTCTTAAACTACCCTGCATCTCTACAGGGCACTGCATTACTTGTGTAGCTTACAGCTGTTGTTATATACAGTTGCAGCATGCTACAGCAAAGTTATTTCATTGGTTTATGTTTGGTGTGTTTACTATGCCCAGCCTAACACTACATGAACTTCTTACATTTTTCCATTTATAATTCATCTCTTTTACTAATGTTTCTAAAAATTAATGTGCACTATATTAAAAATGTAAACAATTTCTTTCTCAATTTGAAAAGAAAAATGAGTTTTAAGTTGTATACATTTCCAAACCACATTCTAAAATGATTTTCTTTCTCTTCCTTTAACATTTACTTAGCAGTCAATACTTCCTTAGTAATCTTCTGTGCTAACAGTAATATACTAAACTGCTTTCAGGCCTCTTTATCCCATATGCTAGCTCCACAGAGTGAATAAGAAAGTCATCTTCATATACAGAGTCTCTCCTAAAGGAATCCATTCTCAACTAGTGCAGACTTGTCTGTTTAAACATTTGCATTCATTGAATGACTCTTCAGTCACTGTTTTACCATTAAAAAATGTAAAAATATACACCCACAGAGAAAAATCCCCTTTAGAGCTTTAGTATTTTCTATTTCTCCCTGAAGTCATTTTAAAAGGCACGTGGGGAGTGCAGCCTACAAAATATTTTTATTTATAAGTTTTATCTGTAAAGTTTATTTGTTAAAAGTTAACACAGAAGCTAATACTATTATTAAAAGAAAAAAGTCCTTCCGTTAAGATGGGCCCAAAACATTCCTGCACCTTGCTTCTGCAAACAGCCCTAATTCTCCAAACATTTATATACCTATTATTATGATTAAACAGAAGTAATGACAAGAAGCCCAAGTTATCAACTAGATTCCAACTGTTCTAGTCACTCTACAAACACAGAGACACCTCAGCTCCAAAGAGTTTACAGTTTAAGTACCACCATAATCTTATATCCATGAACAAACGTCTAGGGCTCAGTGGGATGATTTACATGCAAAAATAATTGCAGGATCAAGGCCAAGGCTGCAATTCTGTTTGAAGAAGTAGGACGGTGTAACCTAAAAATGAAACCTCACCTTGAGAAAGTACCAGGCAGCATGCAGCATGAGAGCACTTGAGGTTACCAAGCAAATGAGGAATGAATAGATCAGCCTTGGAGATGAGTAATGTGAGTAGAAGAGGAAAAGCTGCAAAACTCTCAAAACATAGGGGACATAAAAACAGAAATAGGGGGATGATAAAGGCAAACATGATTAGTCCACTCACACTAAAAACACAAGCACTCCCAGCGCTTGGTACAGTTTAATTTTAAGTATCCCATATAACTGGCCTATCCCTACCTCCACTGGAAAACTATTCCACACCCTAATGCAGATCAGTATCAGATAACTTCAACATACTTCCATTAAATGATTTCTTATACTTCCCTTCACAGCTAATATTTCCACACTGGCCTTCCAATGTATCTATAAGCACTATATACTATGTCCCCTGCAACTGGTGCTTAACCATGCTAGCTGCAATTAACTGTTTATGCTCTGATTTATGTCTCTCTCAAAATGCATATAATGGAGCAAAAGAAAGAATATCCCATCTGCATGTGTGCATATCTATCTATCTAGATTTAAATACAGAAGGAGTACTCCCTCTCTTCCTCTGTGATATGTAGTCTCTGTGTATGTAGCACAAAATTGCATGGGGCTTGCTTGCTGTCATGTCACAATATAAAATAATTTGCTGTTTGTTACTACTCCAAAGTATATTTCAACACTTCTGTTCTCCAGGTTTCTATCTGTATTTTGGATTATTTTCTCCCCAGATGTAGCTATTTTTTTCCATCAAAATAGTATTTTATTTCTGTCCAAGTTTCTAGTATCTTAGGGCTCTTTCTGTATTAGTCCTCTGCCCTCAATGCTGTTAAAAATCCCTTTATATGCAGAAAGAAAGTGCTACTTGTATTTTCACAGAAAAAGCAAAAAATGTAGATACAGGTAGGTGACACGAGTCACTCTTGATTCCAATTAATATTTATTATTCAAATTCAGCTATGTTATGTTTTAGGACATGGTCTTGCATAGTGAGTGCCTGGTTTTCAAAGCAAGATTGGGCCTTAAATCTAAGTATCATTCAAATCACCTGTGATTTTAGCTAAAATGTGATGTGCCATAATTATAAAGGTCAGATTCTACACAGTGACATAATGTCTAAGCTGAAGTTAAACAGTTGAAAAAATACTTCAACAGCTGTACTCTGTTATTTGATTAGAAACCTGGCAAAAAACATTTAATCAAAGATTCAATACATTCACTAGCCATAGAACCATTTTAAGAATGAAGCAAGGACCACAGGAGCACTGAAGGGAGCCTAGTTTAAATATTTTTAATGAAACTTCTATATCTGGTGCTGCACTACAATGCCTGTAGTTAGACGTGTACGAAAATACCAAGATATTTATAATCCCCTTTTTGCTATAAATAAGACTAGCACTGCTTTCTACTGTACACTTCTATGAGCTGTAGGAAAGCAAAAAAACAGTGAAAGAACTTCATTCCACTTATAATAGCTCAGTTGTGCTCAGGGAGTTTGTATCAGACTATAACCCACTAGAAAAGCAAAGGTACAGGAGGTATCAGTACCTGGAATCAGAGACTAGGTTCTGAGTACTTTATGCAATTTCAGTGTCATAGCAAAAATTAAACCATATCTCCTTATGCCAGGTCAATGCTGGAAGGCTTTGCCAGTATTCTAGGCCAATGAAATGATTTCAGTGAGGACACAGTTTATACTGGCAAATATGTACTTTGGCCAGCATAGCTCATGCTCCCTTCATCCCTTGCCCTCCTCCCCCAAGCAAAATAAATTAAATGAGAAAAAACAGTTTTCTCACTACAACTGAGTCTACACTAGGGCCTTTTTCGATCACAGCTATGCCGGCTACAAATCACACTTTATCATGCCCTGATGGAGACAACTAGGGCAGCAAAAGATAAACCCAGCTTTAGAAAGGATAAGAGGACATGTTCTGTAATATAGTATGTATTATGATTAAGGAAGCATGGTCCCACTACAGATTGTTACTATTGACTTCAGAGTATTTATTTATTCCTGCATACAGTTCTAGCCCTGCTTTTGGTGAGATATTAAAAACCTTTTCCAACCATACAGAGTCTGGGTTTGCTTTTTAAACACCAGTTAAAAAAATCAAGGGTTAAGCTTAGTTTTAAAAAGCAGTTAAAATATAGAACACTAATTATCATGTGTAAAGGAGAGTAAGGAAAAATGCAGCCAAGAAGTAAGTTGTTGATATGGCTTGGAGTATGATGTAGACTGGAGTTTTTTTTAACAAGGTAGGACAAGGCCTGAGATTTTACTGCAATTTCTACTTAAATGACCTTTAAAGGGAATGATAGCAAAGGTCTTCAATCAGTATCCTCCTCGTAGACTTTGTTATACTATCTAGTCAAAACAAATGAAAAAGTCTAGGGAAGGTGTTTATTCTTTTGAGGTATCTTAAAAGAAGGATCTATCACCAGCATGCCAGAATGACAGCATTTGGAACTAACTTTTCTTTTTAGTCTGTTCATGAATATGACATAGGTCTAGATCTAAATAAGCTTTTAAAAAGAACCTGAAGTTGGGTTAATACCAACGACCACAATTATAATTGTCGCTGATTGCTTCTATTTGTATTGCATCAAAGTATGTTAGGGCACAAAGCTTTTGAGCTTTGCCCACAGCTAACTGAAGCCAATGTATTTCCCTTTCAGGTGTATGAAATCAACTTAATGCTTTTCTAATCATACTTACTGAATCGATGGTATATTTGTACACATCCTTGCAAGTAAATTTTGGTGGATTGTGTCAAAAGACTAATATGCGACTTATATTTAGACTGGCAACCAAAATGTCCATAATAAAAATAAGCTTATTTTTTAGTAAATTTCACTGGTTTATTATATTTTTATTATGTTTGGTTGAAGAGGAAGTTATAAAGCAGTTTCTAAAACAGCTTTAAAGTACAGCAAAATAATAGTATTGAGTGTCTTTCACGGTCAGTAGCCAAAGCATAAGGCTCTATAGTCTGATTTAGTTTATAAACTATTCATTCTTCTTTCATGATCTTGCATTAAATAAGAATGTTCAGTTTATAAAGTAATACTATTTTCATGGCAATGCAAAGTGATACCAAGCAATATGATCCATCAAAAATTCAAACCTTGCAGCCAGGCGATAAGCAAGCAAGCTCTAATCTCATCTTAAATAGCAAGAATAATGCATGCAACCCTCAGGAATTAAAACAACTTTTTGTTTAAATACGTAGTTCTAGACATCTGCACTAATAAAAAGCCTAAAGAGCTTTCTTTTTATATAACTTTGTTTCACTTCTTATGTCAGTTAACAGACATAGCTTTAGTTTGGGCTTTCCTTGTTCTTGTGGCTTGTGCTATAAACTTCATAACACTTCGGGCGCGTCCACACATGCCAGACTACACAGTTGTTACAGCACGCTCATTTAGTATTTGCTTAAGCAAGTAGTAAATGACCATGCAGTAAGCAACACTACTGCGCCATTCTGACACCGCACAGGTTGTTTCCGACGCTACTGCGCAGTAGCAGCAAACTACAGTGTAGTAGCTTGTTGCTACTGCACAGTAGTGTCAGTGTCACATTTTGTGCCCGCTGACACTATGTCACCACAGCAGTGAGCTACAGCTACAGCTACAGCTCATCACTGTGGTGACATAGCTTGTTGCTGTGGCAATGTAGTGTTTTGTGTAGATGCACCCTTTGTCAACAAAATAAAGGTAAGGATCAGTTTATTACTGTAGGAGAATGAAAAGTTGGAATGATATTTCACACAACTACAGGCATTGCAGCCAGGGCCTGAGGCCTGGTGGACAGCAGTAGGAGAGGCTGGACTGGCTGAGGGCTGCCATTCTTGCATCATCTCTAAGTTAGCTCCAGGGTTGCTGGCCTGGTTGCCCACCTCTAACTGCATTACTGTCTACCCACCTGTACATTCAAGGAACCAAGCAGATATACAAACATTAGGTAAGCTTTGCCAACCTTGATGAGAGGTGGGGAAGCAGATGGAACCATTTTATGATGAAGAAAACAGGCCTGGAGAGGTGAAGTGACTTGCCCAAGGTTCCTAAGCAAAACTGTAGCCACTAGGCCAGCAGTATCTAACTTAAGGTCCATAGGCTGGATCCAGCCCCCAGAACCATATTGTGTGCCCCAAGGTGTTGGCAGAGGGGCCAACAATCTAGGGGTGGAGCAAACTGGGGCAGGGCTTGCTGCCTCAATCCAGAGCATGGACCCTGGATGGACATGCATGTCAGTGGCAGGGGACAACTGAAGGTTGTGTTGACCCCTGCCACTGCATCCAGATCTGGCCCTCAAGGAACTCTGTGGTCCAGACCTGGCCTAGAGTATTGGGTGTATTGGTGATGTGTAGGGGGTGCACATGAACCCCCTGAAAGCACCGGCCGCGAAACCGGAAGTGCCAGCAGAAGTGCACTTCCTGTTTTTCTGGTTTCACCACTGGTGGTTCCAGGCTTAGCGATCAGTCGCTGGGGGACCACCCCCCACCCCGACCTGGTGCCCCCCCCAGACTCAGGAGGCACCAGTTGCCCATGACTGAGTGATTTTGAATTTGTTACCTAAATAAGGACTGACCTTCTTGAGGTGACCAAAAATAATCAAGAATTGATATCCAGAATTGGTGATCCAGGCTGACCTGGACAAGCTCAGCAAATGGGCAGACGAGAACCTCGTGGTGTTTAACACCGAAAAATGCAAGGTTCTCCACCTTGGGAGGAAAAACCTGCAGCA
>NW_017728918.1:93749972-93753047 GCF_001723895.1 Crocodylus porosus | reverse complement strand
GACTTCCTGCCCTTTGGGCAGGGGGCTGGACTCGATGATCTCCCGAGGTCCCTTCCAGCCCTAATGTCTATGAAATCTATGAAATCAAAAGCAATTCACTTGGTTGGTTATTCATTTTCTCTCTTTACCAGCAGTTACTGTGTACACCTGAAAGAAGAGCTTAGAAAGCAAATTCTTCAGTACAGCAAGCTAGCAACACTGAGTTTTTATGCTCTCACAGTTTTGACACAGGAATGTGTATGGTGCTTTAAGAGTTAGGATTCTGACTACTTTGCTACTTCATCATTTTGGACCACCACACAGCTTTAGGATGCTATCTGTTTAGAGAGGTAGTTAGCCATGTTATGCTGATGGAGTAGTGCAACTAGTTGTGAGCAAGGGGCACACAAACCCTTGGTGCTGATTAAGGGTAGGCAGTGCTAAAGCCAAGATGGAGGGGAAACTGAGATGGATGTAGCTATACTGCTAGCCTGGCAGCTACAGACTCCAGCTCTGTTAAGAGGGATCAGAAGCCAACCTGTGATAGCAGGGAGGCTTTCAGGTCCCGGGAGTGCTTGGAGGAAAAAAAGCAGGGGGTGAAGAAAGGAGGGGAACCCTTTCACCCCCTTGGTTTAGGGATTTTATTTCTTTGCTCAGCATGGCGTTGAGTAGCATGTTTGGGGGCAGGCAAGAGGTTTAGTTCCCGGTGGCACTGTCACCCAGAATAGCTAGGACTCTAGAGCTGAATAGGCTCCACTCCATGTCCCCTTCCCTGCTCTTACAAGCTAGAGACTATAGTTTCCAGCTTCCAGGAAGCCAAATGCCTCCCTGCCTTCATCCCTCTGGTCCTGGACACCTCCAAGAGCCTCACAATCCCCTCACATCCCCCACCCACTTTACCTAGGATGACAAAAGAGCTCACTATGCCTCTGGTCTGAAGCCAGGCAGAAGACAGGGCAGGGTGGCATCTAATTCCTTTAGAAACACATCAGATTTCATGGGCAACAGCCTACTTTGTCAGATGCTGTTAAGTGGACTTGCAGAGAGATGAGGTTCTAAATGGAAAGGAACAAAGTAAGCTACAGTTTAGCCAAGGGTACTAAATAGAAATGAATAAAGTAATTCATTTTTATTTAATACCCCTGATCTCTCCAAAACCATTCATAGCATCTGATGAAGTACACTGCTTCCCAAGAAAAAAAGGAAGCATTTCTGAACAAGTTAGTCTCTAAGGTGCCACCTTACCCTGCTGTCTTCCTGTCAGTTTAGTACAGTATATTCTGCAACAGTAAATATAACATGCAGTCACAAGGGCAGGGGAGGGGGAAGATGTCTAATAACTGATCCTCAAGCATTTAGACTGTTTTAATAAAAGTGGCAAAGAGGTTAAGTTAGGCAAAACATTCTCTATGTCCCTGCCTCAGTTTTTCTAGATGCTAAGTAAGTATGGACTGCTTACCTTTCACAAAGGCATGTTCTGAAGCTTACTTCAACAGCGTTTGCAAAAGGCTTGAAAGTTGTTGGACCAATGATGCCATAGAACAGCAAAATGCTCTTGTACAGCGATCCAGAATTTTAAGGCTTTTTGTAGCACCAAAAGTGAGACTTATTTTTATCTCTAGGTAGCTGCTTCCCCACAGACATTTCTCTAATTGGGCCCAATCTTGTGAGGTGCTGAATGTCTCCTGAGTCTGTTGAGTTCCCATTGACTAGTCGGTGGGGGAGCATCTTTTTTGGGAGGTGTGTCACAAATTAGCCCTGCACCCTCCCTTAGTGCTAGTCCAATCCCTTTTCTCTGCCTGCTCTGCTTTATGCTCCATACTCTCCCTGCCTGATCTCCTGCTCTGCCTTCTGCTCTCTGCCTGATTCCTTCCCTATTTGCTACTGTGCTGCCAGCCCTCCCTGATTTGCCATGTGCCACACACAGAAGCCACCTGCGCCACTTACAGCACTTGTGCCCCACATTGGCCACTCCTAAACCAAACTGTAGGCATCTTTCCCCATCACAACAAAGTTGGATTTGCCTACTGAATTGGATAAGTAAAGTTGATTTTCAATAGCTTTACAAACTCTACAGGCGTTTGTCAGTAAATCATACAATCACAGAATCATAACAAATGAGAGTTGGAAGGGATCTCAGGAGACTATCTAGCCTACCTCGCTGCTCAAAGCAGGACTAGATCATCTCACGTCTTTATCTATCTGGGTCTTAAAAACCTCCAAGGATGGAGATGTCACCACCTCTCTGGGTAACCTGTTCCAGTGTTTTACTATCTTCCTAGTGAGAAAGATTTCCCTAATAACTAACCTAGACTCCCCTTGCTGCAAGTTGAGTATGTATGGCACCATACATAACACCAAACGATAGGCTTGCCCATGTGACAATATGTACGATAGCATTTTAATATTTTAAAATAATGCATCTCTTTATACGGCCATCCCTTGACCCAGGGACACCACTTACAGGTCACTGTCCGTATGTAGGAAGCAGCTGTGTGTGCCAAGAGCTTTGGCAGCAGAATCTCTGCCCACGCAGGCGGGGACTGCTCAGGTTGAGGAAGAAGGGGAAAAAAGCCAGGGGTCTGGGATGTTTGCCTGGCTGGGGATGGCTACTTCCCAGCACCGCAGGAATCCAAGTGGCACCGGGGCTTGAATTCCCGGCAGCCTACAGGCGGGAACAGCTGGACCGGCTCACTCCATAACAAAGCACCGCCTGCTTCTGAAGAGGGAGGTCCAGCCATTTCCTAAAAGGCCCCCACATAGCATGAAACGAGGGGAGAGGCTCCCCGAGCTGGGCAGTTGTGCGAGGAGCTGGTTGTGTGGGAGGGTCCGGCTAGGGCAGCGGGGCTGGGCCGGTGGCCTCAGAGGGTCCCGTGCAGCCCTGCTGACAGGGAGGAGCCGGCACCCCGGGGGGGGGTCTCAGGCAGCACCCCGTGTCAGGCTGGGCGGGAAGACAGCCCGGGGAGCCCGCGCCGCGGCTCGGGACCCTGACTGAGCAACTTCCCAGCGCCGCCGGGAGCCCGGCATCGCCTCTGCCCCCGAGGCTGCGCTTTCCCCCTCGAGCGGGGGCTCCTCGCAGCCCGGCCGCCGGCGGCG
>NW_017728918.1:93690479-93749872 GCF_001723895.1 Crocodylus porosus | reverse complement strand
CCCCCGCGCCGGGATGCGCTGGGCTGGGCGGGCAGCGAGAGCCTCCTCCGGGATCGGCCCCCACACGCACACGCGTCCGACCACGTACACACACACATGTGCGCAAACACACACACTTGCATACACACGTACGCCCTTGCGCACATAACTACAGACACTCGTGTACGCACACACACTTGCAGACACTTGCGCGCACATGCACACTCACACACGCACATATGCGCACACGTATACCCCCGCAGCGCGCGCCCCTTACCTCTCCGCGGTGCCGTGGGCAGCCCCGGGCTCCCGCGCTGCCCCGGCCGGGCCGGCCCGTCTGGCTCCCCGCTGCAGCAGCCTGGGGCCGGGTGGACCGCGCGGAGCGGAGCGAGGGGCTCTGGCGCCGGCACTCCCGGCTCCGCTAGAGGGAGGAAACGCAACGTCACCGCGGGCAGCTGGGGCTGGGAGGCGAGGGACTGGCCAGGGGAGCCCCCAGCCCTCCCCTCCGGCTCCCCCTCCACTCAGCTCCCGGGCCAGGACGCCCCTGGAGCTGGAAGCTGCACCCTCCTGGCTCCTGCTCACTGGAGCCCAGTGCCCTGAGGGCACCGCCCCACAGAGGGCAAGCATGCCCCTTGAGTGCCCTGCTTGGTCCTGAGCCTGTGACCACACCTAGTGCAACTGGCCAGGGCAGCTCCTTAGGACTTGAAGCCCTCCCCACCTAGCACCAAGCACTGGCAATCAGCCAGCCGTAGAGTGCCTCCTCAGCAAGTTTGCAGATGGCACCAAGCTGCGGGGGGAGTAGTACAGCAGGCTAGGATTCAGAGCGACTTAGACAAATTGGAGGATTGGGCCAAAAGAAATCTCATGAGGTTCAACAAAGACAAGTGCCAAGTCCTGCAATCCCATGTACCAGTACAGGCTGGGGCTGACTGACTGGGCAGCAGCTCTGCAGGAAAGGACCTGGGGGTTGCAGTGGACCATAAGCTGCAAATGAGCCAGCAGTGTGCCCTTGTTGCCAAGACAGCTAACAGCTACTGGGCTGCATTGGTAGGTGTGCTGCCAGTAGATCAAAGGAAGTGATTATCTCCGTCTATTCAACACTGGTGAGGCCACATCCGAAGAACTGTGTTCAGTTTTGGGCCCCTGACAGAAAGGATGTGAGACAGTTCAGTGGAGGGAAACAAAAATGATGAGGGAGCTGGGGAACATGACTTATGAGGAAAGACTTATGAGGAAAGAGGGAACTGGGGTTATTTAGTCTAGAGAAGCCTGAGGGGATTTTTATAGCAGCCTTCAGCTACCTGAAATGGGGTTTGAAAGAGGATGGAGGTAAAGTGATCTCAGCGGTGGCAGATGACAGAACAAGAAGCAGTGGTCTCAAGCTGAAGCAACGGCAGTTTAGGTTAGCTATTAAGAAGAATTGTCTCACCAGCAGGGTGGTAAAGCCCTGGAATAGGTTACCCAGAGAGGTGGTGGAAGCTGTACCCTTGAAGGTTTTTAAGACCCGAGTACACAGAGCTTTGGTTGGGATGATCTAGTTGGGGATGGTCCTGCTTTGAAGCAGAGGGTTGGACTAGATGACCTCCTGAGGTCCTTTCCACCCCTAATTTTCTAGGATTCTAGTTTACCCAACCTCCTGCACCTTCCATACAAGTACTACCACCTCCCCCAGTGCCATCATGCAGACCCAGTGGGATGGATCTAACTTTTGTCTCCTGCTTGCAAATCCCATGGCCCTGGGGGAATGCTACACCATGAAATCCAAAACTTGGATGCACGGGCAAATCCCAGATTTTGAAAAGGCGGGTGTAGATGGTGAGGTGCACCCTCCCATGTGAAACAACACAGTTAAAAAGAAACTAATATGCTAGGGGCCTAGGGCTGGTTTATTCCATTTAAGATTGAAGACAGACCAAATATAACTTAATTGGGGTGAGTCTAAAACAATCTGAAGGGCTGTGAAATAGGAGCTTCCTTACCAGGAGCAGCTCTCAGGCAGCAGAATGGCAGGACAAAGGTTAGTTTGACTGATGGAACAGCAAGACAATTAAAAAAGAGAGCAGGTCACTAACACCTGTGGAATGAAAAGTTTAGAAGGGATCTGGTAGGTTACAATAAGCCCGAAGTCAACAGACTCCCTCAACACAGGTAGACATGCTACTGCTACTGCTACTGCCAGGCAGCTGGTTTTAAACTTTGGGTGGAGCAGAAATCAAAAAGGAGTTCATGTGCACCAGTGTCTGGTTGGATCCTGGAGCATGAGTCTCACAAAAGCCCAGTACCTGGTCTTGGCAGTGTCAACCCACATCACCCCAACTTCACTCTTGCCCAAAGAACTAGTTATATTCATGCAAGCAGCAGACTTATCATCAGGGATCTGGGTTTTCCGCTTCCCAAGCAAGAACAGAGAAAACCACAGATTTCTCCTCTCTAGCAGAGAAAAAGTGGATTTTACCTTTTAGCAGAGAAACCTGTGGATTTCCTGCTCTTGCAAAGAGCTCTGCAGGTAGACATAGTTTCAGCCTGCAAGAGCTGACTGCAAAAAGGGCAGGGAAACCCCCAGCCCTGCACAGAGAGCCTAAGGCTCTCACTCACCCAAGGTTTGGCTCAGGTTCACTTTTCTTCCTGAAGCCTGTGGGGTGGTGATTGGGGCTTGCAGGGGGCTGAGGGATGTGGGGCAGGGCTGGGGGGGGAGAGGCTGGCTCTGGGGAGCTGCCTGGGGGCTGAGGGAGCAAGGAGGTGCTGCTGAAAGACATGGAGTGTCTGCCCGGCGACACATGGACCGTGAGTGGCACTATTGGCTCTGCGCTTCCATGGGCTCAGTTCCAGATGCTGTTGGTTGGGAAGCACTCCCCCAACATCTCCTGGCTCCTTCAGCCCCCTGCCAGCTCCCTGCAGGAGTGCCCACCTGGCTGGAGGTGCACCCATAGCAACACTATCAGCCCTTCAGGGAAGCTGCATATAGAGGCACAGAGCCCGGTTGGGCCAGTAGTGAGCCACTCATGGTCCACACATTGTTGGTTGGGCTTGTGCAGGGGCAGGGGGTGAGGCTGGCTCCCGGGGGGTGGGAGCATGGCGAGTGCACACTGCAGGCTCATGCTCTTGGCCCTGCTGCCCTCCTCTGGGCCCTCCGGAGCCCAGCGTGTGCAACCTGGAGAGGCAAAGCACAGCTGGGATGTGCACGAAAGCTGCCTGCTGCTGCACGCTCCACGCTGCCCTGGCCACACTTCCCCTGCAGGCAGGGACAGCAGTGAGGGGCACAACCCAGTGCTGCTGCCTGCGCTGCCCCTTTGCACACACAGGAAGTGTGGCTAGGGGAGCTCCAAGTTTGCAGCAACAGGCAGCTTTTGTGCATGTCCCAGCTGTGCTTTGCCACTCCGGGTTGCACATGCTGTGCTCTGGAGGGCCCAGAGGAGAGCAGCAGGGCCAGGAACCTGAGCCTGCAGTGCACACCCACCCTGCCCCTGCCTCCCACCCCCAGATCTGGGGGCAATAGGTCCCCCCTGCTTCCTGGGAGTGCGCGCTGCCCCCACCCAAGCCTGCAGCAGGCAGCAGAAGTGGGGGAGCTGGCTCCATGCTCCTTCTGCTGTAGCAGCCACTGCCTTCTGTTAGGGGCAGAGGGCTGTGGACCTGGGTCCCTGGCCCCATAGTCCTGGCAGCTGGGGCCCCCTCTAGCAGAGCTGTGGGACAGGGGCTGTGAGTGAGGGGCAAGGGGCACAAGCACGGCTGGTGGGGCTATGGTGGGGAGTGAGGGGCACAAGCAGGATGGTGGGAACTGCGGGTGGGAGCGAGGGGCACCAGCAGGGCCAGGGGAGCTGGGGGAGCCTTTAGTACAATTTAAGAACAGCCAACACCCTCTTGAATGTCAGAATTGGTATCTGTAACTTTGACGTGATCCTTAGCTTTGAAACTTCCTTTTCCCCTCATATCTTCCAATGGAAAAAATTACTCATTACTTCACTTTTAACCCAAGACATCCAAGGTTTGCTTGTATTGTCCACCAGTTTTTTGAAATCCTCTTACATGCCTTTGTCTCTTCTAGGTTAGCCTGTTTTCTTGTTCTTTGATCTCTGAGCTGAGGAAGACTGCATTTGTCCCTGGCTAAATTGTGCCTGTGTTTGAACCAGAACAGAAATATCCCAGGATTGGCATGTACATACATTGCCTTTCTAATCCCGAGATAACCATTCAAATGCACTTTGCAATGTCCTGGCATAAACAATTAGTACTTTTTATCCTGTGAGCCTTTTTAGGATTTATCCCTAGACAATAGATAGAAACGGTTAAACGGTTGAAATTTGTCCTACAGTAAAACAGTTTATCCTGGGACAAATGCTACATCTGTTTGTAGCCTGAGGGTTTCATTTCAGTACGTGAACATTTATTTCAGGGCTGTCCAGCTTTTAAGCAGCTAGGTGCTCCATGTTCTGGAGGCTGCAAAAGCAAGGACTGTGTGGGCCACACCAGTGTGAACCACAGGTCCCACATCCTGCACACTGCATGTATGCACCCCCTCTCCCTCTGTCCAACTACACTGCATGTATGCACATCCCAGCTTCACTCCCAGCTTTTTGGTGAGAGGCTCCCCTGTTACACTGCATTATGCAGGTGCCCTGGGCTGCAGTCTGCACTGTGCTGTGCTGCCACCTGGGAAGGGAGCAGGGACCTAGAGGATGGAAGGAGAACCCAGAGACCCTGGCTGCAGCTTGGTGGGAGCCTGGAGGCCACACATGGCCAGCAGGCTGTCAGTTGATCAGGTTTGGATTATGCAAACAAGAAGGGAGCAGCTAGGACATTCAAGTCAAACACCCTCCTGAGTTTTGGGTTAATTTTATGATTAGGTTTACAGTACTCTTCTTGTTTTTTTAAATCCTGAATGGATACAATTCCAGCATTTCTGTGGTCTGTATTATATCACCATCCCCTATTGCAACCTCTGGTATAAGAGTTTGATGGGGAGGTGCAGCGTGGTGGAGGTAGTGCCAATCAGTGCATTCCACCTACTGAACTCTGAGCTGTAGGATGGTTGTTCAAATTTGCTGATGACACTAAGATGTGGGGGGATGTAGGCACACTGAAAGGAAACAACAGGCTGCAATCAGACCTAGACAGGTTACAAGGGTGGGCGGATGAGAATAGGATGGGATTCAACACAGACAAGTACAAAGTGATGCACCTGGGGAAGAACAACCGGCACCATACCTACAGGTTGGGGAACTCCCCTCTTGTCAGCACAGAGGCAGAAAAGGATCTTGGAGTCATCATTGACTCCAAGATGAACATGGGCCAGCAGTATGGGGAGGCAGTCAGGAAGGCCAACCGTACCTTGTCATGCATCCGCAGATGCATCTCAAGCAGGTCCAAAGAGGTGATCCTCCCCCCTCTATGCGGTGCTTGTCAGGCCGCAGCTGGAGTACTGCATCCAGTTCTGAGCGCCACACTTCAAGAGGGATGTGGACAGCATGGAGAGGGTCCAGAGGAGGGCCGCTCGTATGATCAGGGGACAACAGGGCAGGCCTTATGAGGAGAGGCTTTGGGACCTGAACCCATTCAGCCTCCAAAAGAGAAGGCTGAGGGGGGATCTAGTGGCCTGTTATAAACAAGTCAGGGGGGATCAGCAGGCATTGGGGGAGTACCTGTTCCCCCGAGCACAGCCAGGAGTGACCAGGAATAACGGTCACAAGCTGGCAGAGGGTAGATTTAGGCTGGATAGCAGGAGGTGCTACTTCACAGTCAGGGCGGCTAGGATCTGGAACCAACTCCCAAGTGAAGTGGTGCAGGCTCCTACCCTGGGGGTTTTTAAGAGAAGGTTAGATGAACAACTTGCTGGGGTCATTTGAAACCCAGTACTCTTTCCTACCATAGCAGGGGGTCGGACTAGATGATCTACTCAGGTCCCTTCCAACCCTACAACCTATGAAACTATGAAACTATGATGAACTGTTGTGGAAGCAGAGGATATTAGAGCAGCTACTAGAGCTATTCTTCACAAGGAATGCTCTGGTCCCCAGCTGTCTCCAGAATCTGAGAAGCACAAAGTTGGCTCACAGGCTTCCCCCTCCCTTCCCCCTCTCTTTGGCTGCATCTCAGAAGTAAAGGGCATTTATACCCTTGTGCTCTGCGGGGTGGGGAGGGAGGAGGAGGGGAGAAGGGAGTGCTTTAATTAGAGTGGCTCCAAGAGTCACGCTAATTAAAGTGCATGGACTGTCACGCATGAGTGACTGGTGCCTTGTTTTGGGGGGGCACATGCCCCCCCCCCAGACCCTTCAGTGGCTGGGGGGGTCCCCCTGTGGCCTATCACACTGAGCAGAGGGGTCTCCCTGCAGCTGATCATGCTTACGGGGGGGCGTCCCCTCGCGGCTGATCTGATTTACCAAAAAGCAGCCACAGGAGTTCTGGAAATGGCCATGGCTGCTTCTGCTGGTGGTCCCACTCCCCAGCTGGCACTCATGCACCACCTGTGAGCGTGGCTGTTTCACCTGATGCTGGTGGCCCTGCTCCTCAGCAAGCGCTTGCAGGGGGCACTGGCACTCCTACCTGCCCCCACCCCGCTCATTGTTTAAGTGGACAGTGCTGCCATCGGGGGTACACCAGCGCTCTCAGCAGGTGCATATGAACCCTTGTGTACCCTTATGCATCGCCACTGGTGTCACGAGTATCAGTGTCCCTGTGCTGAAAAATGGTGGTGGGGTGCTTTAACTAAAGCTCTCTGAACAAGCTGTAGTTAAAGCACCCTACGGTCATTTTTCAGCACAGGGATGCTGATACACGTGATGCTGGAGTATGCTGGAGTGCAGTAATTACCATGCTCCAGCAGACTCAATTAATTGTGATTAAGCCATGTCTTCTTAGGAAGTGCAGTCGTTTCCCAATACTATCAAAGTATACATGGAAGCGATTGGTAAAAACTTGTACAGTAGGCTTCTTTAAAATGCAAGCATCATTAGGGCTTTTTGAACTCCTTGGGATAGGGTTTGAACTCCCTGGGATTGGATGGGTCCAGCCTTACTCTACCATAACTTGAAAATATCTTTCTTCACACCTGGAAAGCTAAACATTTTTAGATCAGCCATACTGGCAGCTGTCCTGTCCCAATGTGTGAAGAGAATGGAGAGGTAAGAAGAAGATAGCTGCCAGAGACTGATCTGGCAGTAACGCATGCTCTATTGTTTCAGTCCTTAGTCCTGCTCAGCTGTAAGGTCAGATGACCTTGATGTCAAACTCTTCTGTCATTTCCTATGCAGTTCTAACTCCTACTTTGGTCTCTATGCACTACTTCTGTAATGCTCAGTCTTTTCCAATCAGTCTTGTCTTATACAAACACCAGTATGCTACCTCATGGGGGACGCCGATGAATATATTCTCCAAATCCACAAATGCATGAGGCAGTTTCTTATCCCCCTTGAGGAACTGTTCTTGCATTTATCTCATCATGAATATAACACCTGTGATTCCCTCACCTTGTATTATAAACTATTATACGTATCTTTATTCTTTCTCTTGGTTCCTGATCCATAATCCTTTCAATGGCTTTCATCATATATTCTAAAATCTTTATTCTTCTACAGTTTCCACGGTTTAGGATATTTTCCCTAGATTTTGCAATAACTTTTTGGGCTTCTGTTTTATGAGTCTGGTATCTTTGTCAACTGTTTTTCTTTCTAGTCTTCTGCCATTCTTGAATCACCGTTTTTCTTTTTTATACTTTGCTTTTCTGAATTCCACCACCATGACTCTTTCCACTTCAACTTTCCTTTCCTTGTCTTTCTACAGGTCCCTTCCTTTTCATGCTATTCCTTTCATGCTCTGACACTTTATTTTGCATCGTTTCACTATGCTGTCTTATCCTTTCTCTATCATTTTATGTTCTCTCCTTTCAGATTCCACGCTTTGATTTCTCTCTCTTTTTTCTTCTGCTGTCTTTCCTTCTTTCCCTACTGCAATATCTACGATCAGAAGTCTATGCTGAGTCATCAGTGCTTCTCTTTGTATAATCAAATATAATCATTTGGATTTTTCCTCTGACCACTTCTGTAAGTGACAAGGTGTTATCTCTTCAGAAATGCAACCTTAGCAATCCAAGCCTTTGATCATTTCCAGTACTCTGTCTCTGTCCTCACTCCTGATACACTGCCTCAAACCTTTCATTTCTTTCTCCAGCCTGTTAATTCATGTCTACTCCTGCTTTCTCTCCAGCACTGTTTTCATGGGACTTTCAAGGTTATCTCTAAACTGTCCTTTCTGTTCCCACTTGCTGTACATGCTTTGACATTATGTTCATTTGTTGTCACTAATTTAACAGCCATCAACCTCTTGCTCACTCTTGTAATCTGTCACATTCTCTTTAAAGCTACTATGCAATATTGCCACAACTCTATTGCTTTTCCTATCTTCCATATTATCAAGAATCTTGTATCCTGCTCCCAAGTTCTCTCTGTACTTCTGTTTCATTTGTTGCAAACACCCTAGCTGCATTCCTCTTTTCCAGCAAAAAAGTCTACTGCACTACCTCTGCTTGGAGGGCTCTCCACATTCAGTGTATTGGTTCTCATCACTGTTGATTCCCACTGTTGATTCCCACTAGTTTTTTAAATCACAGTTGGGTTCTGCAGTACACATTGCCTGCTTAGCAAAGTACTGAGGGGACATCATGTTGCATGCACTTGGAGAATGCCTTAGCAATTGTCACATTGGATCTGAAATCCATGTACTTTTGTGCATATGTAATTCATGCATATTTTTAAAGCATGATTTAGAAACAATTCTGATAGGTCAGAGGCTTTTTGTACCAGTATTTTTCTTCCTTCCTTCTTTATGACCAAACATTTCTGCATGGAAAAAAATATATACTTCTTGAGAATTTGTTTGCCTTTGCTGATTATTTCCCTGCAACTCTGGGCCTTTCAGGTGTTTCTGCTGCCTTCACAATTAACTAGGCTTTTTATGTTTGTGTCTTCAACCAAGTACCTCCCTAGCCCTGGATCCCTTCTGGTACCCGCTGCTAGGAATTGACTTTCTGCTTAATGTATACTTTTGCTATAAGCCTCAAAACCCTGTTCTGGACAATATAGTAAAATAGAATAAAACAGATGGGCACAAAACGTTCCAGGTATTCTTTAATTATACAAAGCTGTTATTTAGTGTGGAAGCCTCTCAAAGCAGTGACCATTCATAGTCATGGCTTAACTCAGGCTGGAATTTGGAAAAGGCCAGATCCTTTTTTGAAGCATGGTTAGTATAGAGCAAATAAAGGGCAGCCTGCTTAATACTCACCTTTGCACTTCCTGAATCCTGGTTGCAGTACTCCATAGCTTGGCTCCCTGAGGCTGTTAATGGCACATGAAGGCTTCCTAATTTACAGAAAGTTACACTAATCCTCATGCAAGGACATTTTGGCCATGTGCCATTTTCTATGCCAGTCAGAGAAAGGGTAAGTAATGTCTGAGCCTCTGCAAGAGCTTTTGCCCTACTGAAGTGATCCTCCCTGGGCTGGTTAAGCCACTTTTATGACCAAAACATGCTACCAATTTGGCACAAAGCAAGCACTCAACACAGGGTGGTCTAGCTCATGGAATCGTATTTGGTCTTTAAATTGCCAGGCATGTT
Source organism: Crocodylus porosus (assembly GCF_001723895.1). Classification (NCBI taxonomy): domain Eukaryota; kingdom Metazoa; phylum Chordata; order Crocodylia; family Crocodylidae; genus Crocodylus; species Crocodylus porosus. The sequence goes on along the minus strand of NW_017728918.1, from coordinate 93,740,287 downwards.
TATTTAGCTGCATAAATGCTTATATTAAATAAGTAATCTCCTATCTTTCTCTAACTTTTCTCCTTCTCAGACATAATGGTACAACTGTTCTCTTCCTCCCCTCCAAACTTGGCCTTTTGATTCCTACTCTGGGGGGGCCAGGGCAACAATTTTGGTAATGGGAAAGGACAAACACTAGAAAACTTCTTGGTGTCTCTTTGTGTATATAAACTGAACTACTACTCTGTATTTCATTTTCCTCTTTTTCCTTCCTTCTTTCACTCACCCAGTGTCCCTGCAATGGGTTAGCCTAAGGCCTGCAGTCAGTCAGAAAAACTACAGAAGATTTCTATGTGAAGAGCAAAACTGCTGCATCAGGAAGTTCAGATCCTGGAAGGTGGAAAAACTGGTGGAGCCCCTCTAAAGCATACTTGGGACATCCTTTCAGACAAGGCCAGGAGGAAAGCAATCATAAAGCGCACTCTGTAGTGCATCACTCTCCTTACAGAGGTTCACCATGGAATATTATGGGCTGAATAATGACATGGGCTCCAGAAAAAGCTCTGCAGCTTATTTAGTCTGTTGCTCTAAATGACACCAACCCTCATACCACAGTTTCTCAGAGCTGTTTCAACCACAGTCATGCCACGCTCTCTATGCTTTTAGTGACTTCTTCATCTTAGGCCCCAAACAGTCTCTGTTGGTAGTAAGCTCTTAGGCAGGGGTGGGCAATTATTTTGGGCAGAGGGCCGCTTACTGAGTTTTGGCAAGCCATTGAAGGCTGCATGACAGGCAGCCCAGGGCAGATTAATATTAATTTTCTAAATTTTTTAGGGGCCCTGCAGGCTGGATAGAATGGCCTGGTGGGCTACATCCAGCCCCTGGGCTGCATTTTGCCCACCCCTGCTGTTAGGGCTCCCTTGGTCTACAAAGCACAATGCTGGTTATGAAGGGTAATGTCTATTAGGCACCATCTATACATTATATTTATTACTTAAAATGTGATTAACTAGTTAATCAAGTCTTAAGTAGTGACCCAGGTACAAGTTCAATCAATTAATGGGGCAGTGGCGACACGTAGGGGTGCATGGCAGGTGGGAGTGCCAGTGCTTCCCCTGAGAGCGCTGGCCAGGGCGTGGGAGCGCCGGATGAAGCGTTGCAGTTACTTCCGGGAGTGCCACAGCCACTGCCTGGTCAGTGAGATTGGCTGTGAGGGGACCTCCCCCCAGCCACTGACTGGTTGCTGGGGAGGCACATGCCCATGTAATGGCATGATAATACAAGGAATACGTCACAAAGTTATTCCAGAAAAAATGTGTAATAACTTAGTTGCTCCTTCTTATTATACCACTAACTGAACATGTGGCAAGGGGCTCCCTTGTGGCTGGGACCCCATCAGCTAACGAAGCTCCTAGCCATGGCAGTGCCCCCTCTGCTGCCAAGGCTGAGAGCCCTGTCAGCTGCAGGGCTCGCAGTCACAGGAGCTTGCTACTTGCTGGTGCTGGGGAAACTCAGGATCGTGATCCTGGGCTAACACTAGCAATAAGATGTGATTGGATTTGATGCTGGATCCTACAATCACACCTCCTGCCATGCACATGTGGTGGCATGACAGGAGGCACAATCCTGTAGATCATGTATCAGATCACCTGAATGGCTAAAGGGGCCCTTATGTTTTATAATTCGGTGGACTGGGGCAATGTTTAGCTTGCCTCTGCCTGCTGGTTTCCTGTGGCAGCTGTTAGAGTGCCTAGCTGTCCTGCTTTTGCTCTCCCATTTATTTCTTCAATTCTTTTGCTATTGTTTTGTACTTGCGACCCTAAAGCAGCATATCAGGCTGTAACATGTATTTCAACAGTGCAAGACTGCTGAGCATGTGGCTTCTCATACTAACAGAACTTAATCTTACCTCATTATATTTTAAACATGACCTGGTGTCAAAAAACTCTGTCTTTAATTGGCTGCACTATGGCCTATTGGAAAATGCCAATCACAAAGCTCACACCCAGGCAAATTTTAAGAGACAGAATTAATCAGCGACTCTATTTAGCTGTCACATTGTCTCTCCTGAATTTCAAAGATGTTGCAACATTGCTTTCATTTTGTAACTGTACACTTCTGTCTTCACTGCATGGAATTTGTAACAGTAGAATCCACCTGCCTTCTGGGTGTATTTGACATGATGAAAATTGAATGGACAGCTAAAAAGCTGCTGGTGTTTAGGAAAATACCTGGAAGACACTTAGGAAACACCTGTCCTTCATATGCTTTGTATTTCTCTCTCCATTTTAATTTTTAAGGAGGATACATGAATGGAAAAAGGCTATGTTCCAGAGATCTTGCTGCTTACTTTTCACCTCAAGTCATAATTATCTCACGATGGTCTCATCACTATTTATTTCTACATGGCACTTAAATCTACAGTGTTATAGGCGCCTGTCAGATGAAGAAAAGGACAGTGCCTCCGAGGATAAACTGTCTATAGAAGACAGAAAAAAAGACACTGGAGAAAGAGTAAAACACTGAGTCAGAATGAGGACATGCACTTGCTCTGTTAATTCTTTTAACCTCAAATATGTTCAAATCATGCCTGTTGCTCAACCACCACCTAATTTTTCAATAATGTACGCTGTTGCTGACCCTCAAGCTATGGCCATTATCAACCCTGTACACCAAGCTATGCTCCATTTGCACATCACCTTGGCACCTTGCAGTACTCCCTGCCAGCTGTCTTTCCACTCAAAAGAAGTGAGAAGGGTACAGTCAGGATGCAACTCCCTAGCTCTCCGAGAGGGTGCTGTTACCCACTGCTGCAGAGGACCTCTGGGTCCTCAAGTGATGAAGCCCTTGTGATTGCAGCCTGTTTTGTGTATGCGTGTATATCAGAGAGAGAAGGACAAATAGGGAGAGTTGGCCTAAAGCAGGCAGATGAAGGGGATGAAAGCCCATGCTGGCTATCTCCCTCCAATGTTGTTGCAGCTGCTTTGCCTCTGGTTGTATATTCTTGTTGTGGTCTGCCCAGTATCATACATAGAAAGTTTACCTCTCTGCTTTGTGACAGAAGCCATTGCCCACATAGTTCAAACCACACTATAATTTTAAATTTAATTTGTTCTCCAAAATCACTTACGGTCACCCATTTTTAATGCAGAATCTTGTTCATGAAGCACTTGTATTCATGATAAAAGGAGGCTTTTCTCAAATTTAAAAAACCTGAAAAAGGCTACAGTTTTGTTATGCACACACTGATTAGCACAGGCACTGTTGAAAGGTAATGGTGTTTTATTTCCAGATCCCACTTCTGCTTTATGAAAATACCATGCAAGCTTTGGGGAGAAAATCTAACTTTTACCTCGGTTAATGAGGACAAACTATTTTGTGGTTGCTCACTTTGTTCTTTAACGTTCAAAGAGAAAAACGTCAACATTAATGTTCCTTATAAAGCTGAGTGTTGGTGCCCAATTGAAAAATAAATAACTTTCTGACTGGATAACAGAATTTGCTCTGATTAGGTCAGCTAATAAGTTATAGAAGTTACACTGAGTTTTGTACTCCTTTACATTTGCCATTTTGTGTGTTCTACCCTCTAATTTGGACAAGTGGACATAAAACATAGCATTGTTTTGAAGTGGCGAGCATGGTTTTCATCCTCACTAGAAATATTTTAATGTGTGTTACAACCGTGTAAGAAAGACCCATGTATGAACTCTGCTAGAGCGATCAGGAAGTGGGAACAGCCTTCAGCACAGTTCTGATTAAAATAGGTTCCTTACAGTGCTGAGAGGCCTTCAGATGGTAGTCTTTTCAGTGAACAGTAACATCTGGGCAGTTTTAAAACCTCTGTAGTAGTACTTGTTAAAGAAATGCAGTGGTACCTGCTGTATCCTGAACAGATTTCCCCCAGACTTTTGCCCCACGTTTAAGAAAATGATCAGACGTGCTGGCAGTATTGCATGTTTTAGTACCTTGGGCTATGTATAGAAGAATCCTTATTTCTGTGCCATAAAGAAACAATTAAAACTGAATGTTGGCAAGATTTCCTAGTGACAAACGCTTTATGGATTTCATCTTAAACATTTGTATTGTTTTCAGTACTGTTCCTATTTATACTGGTTAGGCTATCTAAAAATAAGTGAGATTTGTTTCATGAATAAAAGGCACATGGCATACAAACCTCCATGTTTATATGTTCTTTCCTGTGATTTACAGAGGACTTACATTTGTCTTCTGAACTGCCTTTTACTCAGGCCTGCTATTTGTTACAGGCAGCTGAATGGCTCTGGAGATGGCTAAGCAAGAAATTTCATAGGTGAAATTCAGCTCATGTTGACAGATGTATCATCGTACCCAATTCTTGTACATAGTGCTGCTTTACCTGGAACGTCATGTAGGAGGTAGGGACCAAGGGTTAAATTTAGCCCCTAATACTGTTTATGTATTATATATTTAATCATCCTTGGCTAAAATACCTGAACAGGGAATAGGAGCAAAAACCCAGGCCTCTCTTCAGGGGACTCTCTAATCCCTGGCTAGAGAGTCATGCTCTATATCTCTCTCACCTTCTTTCTGGATCTGGGAATCTTGTGTTTTGGCTGCACAAATTCAGCAGCAGGGTGGAGAGTATCCCCCAGCCTTACCTGTAACCTGGTGGTTAGGATATTCTCTTGAAGGTAGAAGATGCGGGTTTGAAATTCCTCAGACTGGTGGGGGGAACTGCAGCTGGGTCTCTCATTTCCTGGGGCAATGCTCTAGAGCAGGGGTTTTCTATCTTTTTTAACAAGTGTACCCCTTCTGTCTCAGAGTTTCAGCCCATGTACTCCTTTATATTTTTGTCTGGTTTTTAAGGCGGGGGGGGGCAGATCAAGTGAGGGAGGGAGTGAGGCTGGGCCAGATGCTGCACACCCAGGACAGGGCGCGGGATGGAGCCGCAAGTGGCTTGTCCGGGGGCTGCAGAGAGGAGGGCTGACTTCTGCTGTTGCACGTACCCCAGGAAGGCATAGGGGACATGTGCCCCTGGATTTACAAATGAGGTAGGGTGGGCTGCTGCTGGGGGCTGGGGCCAGAGCGGCTCTTCCTGGCGAGGGGGTTGGGCTCAGGCTGTGCTTGGGGCGGGTAGTGGCGGCACTGGGAGGGATTACAGGAGGGCTGCAACCACTCCAGAATTCTCTGTAGCCCCCCCAAACCCTACTCCTAGCAACACTGCTGCCTGCCCAGAGTGCAACAGCCTCGCCAGGAACAGCCTAGCGCTGCCTTGGCACCAGCCCACAGAGGCAACCCGCCTTTGCTCTGCATGCAGATCCTGGGGCACACGCCCCCCCCCTCTTTGCCCTCCTGGGGTGTGCACAGCAGGGGGAGCCACCCCCACCCGCATGCAGCCACTCTGGTTGGATAGCTCTTGCCCCTGCTCCAGCCTCAGCCCCACTCCCTCCCCAACATCTGCCCCTCCCCCCCGCCTCTTCCCGCATGACAGACTTACCAGCCGGACCTGGCTGCTTTCCATGCTGCCAGGCTGTGCTCCTGGCTGCCTGTGTGCTGCGCTGCAGCTCCGCACACGCATGCGGCATTTATCGGCCACATCAGTTCTGTGTACCCCCTACAACCTTTTTAAGTACCCCTAAGTTTACATTGAGCCCTGACTGACAACCACTGCTTTAGATCAATGGTTCTCAATCTTTTTTGTAGCAGGACCCATTTGTAAACATCAATGGCCAGTCCTGACCCTGTGCCCCTCACTCCTGACCCGCTGCCCCCTGCCCCTAGCCCCCCAGTGTGTGGGGCAGGGAGTGGGTGTGTGGGGCACGGGGGGTCCTAAGCAGCCTCTCACAGGCTGGAACTCTGCCAGCCTCCCAGGGGAAAGCCAGAGTTTCCCACATTTTTCTCCTTTAAAGGGAATCAATTTATGAAAGTTTGTTGATCTATTTTTAAAGTTTGTTCATGACCCTTTCATATATTCTTTCAACCTACTTTTGGGTCATGACCCACAGGTTGAGAAACACTGCTCTAGAGTGTTTACAGAGTGAACAGTAGACCTACTACCACCAAGTGAAAGTGGCCATGGCTTCTGCTCAACTCAGGACTGCCTGGTGTTTCTTAGATGTTCTGAGCAAGCCTACTGAACTTGGCCTCTCAGGGGTCTTAGTCTGAAGGTCTCAAATAGGTTTAGCTATGAGACAGGCTTTGAACTGTCACCAAGGCAGCAGTATTCTGGGCATGTGAAGTAGCAAGTTCTCTTTAGGCACATAGGGAACTTTATTGGCAAAAAATGTGGCCTCCACAGCCTTTCAGGCACCCAAAGAGTTGCACAGTGGTTTTGAGAAACACACTTTTACATTTAGGTGCCTAAAGTGGGACATAGATGGAATTTAGGACACTAAGACCTTTCCTAGATCTAGGCCTGAATGGATATTGAAGCCTGCCAATATACTTACCTTGCTGGGTCAGAGATGGTGTTAAAATGATATTACAATCCGCCACTGCACATGTGAATGGCAAGTGGAGTATTCTATATTAAAAGCAAAGGCCCTTAATTCACAAAGTACAAGTAAAAGCACATATATTTTAACACTACTACCAGGCTACTCTTGTTCCTTCTGTTGAACCGAGTGGCAGCTGGCTGCCTCGAGGAACTGCTTCTACACAAACACTGCCAACGTACTCTGTTGCCAAAGTACTTAGGGCACTTCTGCAAATACAAGCTCCCTGGGGAAAAAGCATCCTTGTATCGAGTCAATAGCTGTTGCGTTGCACTTAGTGGGACCACCTTTTTTGCACTATAGGTTAACTCTTTTTTCCTGAACAGTGATGCCAGAAAACTATCAAATACTGTAAAGCCTAGAAACTATGTACAGAAGAAGTATATTTACACTCGCTGCATTCCTCCCCTATGTGGTGACAGCAGGATATTGATGTTCAGACTGGGAAGGAGTTATGGTCTGATTGCTGGCATCTCTCTACTAGCTCTTTATCTTTATATTCTCCTGTGGTTTGATCTGATATGATTTGACATACGATTTAACCTGTGACCTAGGAGAAAACTCTTAAAGGTGCAGCTACACTATTTCATTGCCCATTATTAGTTGGACAGATACTACATGTTATAATTAAATGCTTTTCAAACCAGCCTGTGGTGATTGCAGTCACATTCCTGATGGTGGTATGAATGCTGGTTTATTGTGTAACTCTTACAAACATAGGAAACATAACTGTGCCTTCTCGCAGAGAAGAGAGACTGCAAGAAATGCCAGCCTTGGAAACTGCCTTTGTTTTTGTGGAACAGTTATTGTACCCTGCCTTCTGTCTGCAGGTTTCTGAGAACTGAACTTCTAGAAAGAAGATGAGGTTGGGTTTCTTTATGATAACTGCTTGCAGAAGAACTATTGTTTTCCTATGGAAAATGAAGGCTAATCATTGACTCAAAGCCATCTCATTTCTCATAACTGCAGAGCCATTCTTGACCAAAAGGTTACATAGTAGCTGGCTCTGCATTGGGCTGATTCAGCTTGTGCCATGGTCACAGACTAGAAGCCCCGATAGGGTTCACTTTAATTTTACTCGTCTGTCTCTTTTCTCAATGCAGCTGAGGGACAGTAACATTCAAGCTGACTGATAACCTCTTCAACCTTATCTCTCCTCCAACTGAGTTGTCAGGCAGGACATGGTAAACTGCCCATCAGCCCTGAGTAGCAGATAGTGGCTGTGCTCTGAAATCCCTTGACATCATTTCTCATAGCTCAATTCCCAGGCAAGACAGGTGATTGGGCAGAGGCTGGAGACCAGGTTTGACATTGATTCAGATTACTGAACTGTTCTAGATTTACACAGATGCATAAAAAAGCATTTGGCCCTTGGACTCTCCCACCGAACATTCCCCTAGTAACTTGGGCATCCGATTGCTATTGCTTTATCACATGCTTCCCTTCATTAATGGGGGGAGTCAGGGACAGATCTGGGTGGGGGGAAGCAGTCACACCTCGCTTTGATCCCTGCTCCATCTGAAATTTAAAACTAACTGCCTCGGAGACACAGCAGCATTTTGATTCAAGAAGTATTGAGGAAGCCAAGTGACTTCATAGCTCATTATCAAGTATCTGATTTTCATTACTCTTTTTTCACTTCACAAGTGTTAACAGCCCTTTCTTCTTTTAAAATTTTTTTTATGTTCCATTAATCAAGCGATCCTTTCTTCTGCAATTTTGCTGTGTTAGCTATTCATGGTAATTTCTCTTATCTTTCATGGCCCTGCAGGCTGCTTTTAATTCTAGATAAAAATCTTAACTCAGGTGTAATAATATTAACTCAGGTGAACATTAATGCAGGTGTGGAAATGACTTGACAGTGAAGTGTTGGATGCACTATGAAGATGCTCAAGAAGTCTTGTTTTATGAATCTGAATGAGAGATGTCCATTTAACTATAATGACAAGACTAATCAAACAGTATCTTTTTACTATTTTTGCCTCACCTGTTGTATTTTAAGTTTAATATATAAGCTAGCAAATTAATACACATTCCAATAAAGTTATATTTATTTTTGCTTTGATTTTAAACTGCATATAGCACTGGGCCCCCAGCATATTAGTAAATCTTCTAGTTTCTCTTTAACTGGCAAAAAATGTGTTGTGCTATATTTTATGATGTGCCATACCATATGCACCCCCCTTTTCAAAATCCTAGATCCACCCATGGAAGGAACCTTGTGGCTGCAATTTGTTGGCTAGGAAGCTCTCAAACAGCCACAGAAACAAATATGCCCAGGAATGGGTATGGTTAAAATACATCACAGGAGCAAACTGAACTGAGCTTTTTTTACTTGAGCGTATGCAACTGATTAGTGATTGCGAGGTTTTCCATAAGAAATGGGTAGTTTCCAGGAACAAGTCCCATTCAAGAAGCAGCTACATGTGGACTGCATTTATCACATGAAGGTAACCTTTACCAAAGGTATTATTTTGAACTATCAGTGCCTGAGCTTTGGCTGGGCTTCTCCAAATAGTCATTCTGAGTATGATAATTTTTCCCTTGTAAATTGCTTAGAAATTGTTTTCTCTTTCATTTGCTATTGCTGAGCTATCAAAGAAGGTGAATTCAGAGAAGAGTTTTCAGAAATACATTCTCTTTATTTTATAATTCAGACAGACATGCATTACACCATAACAGAGCTTCCAAGAGTTTCTTTTTTAAAAGCAAAGCTGTGACTTTCAAGGTTATGCAGCCAGATACTTTGATTTGAATCCATAATTACAGCATACCATTTTGGGGCCTACATACCAATACTCAGGCCAGTTCCGCAAAAACAGCAGTATTTCTCTCAAGCCACTGAAACTTGACAATTTTTCAATTTGTACAAAATAAAAACCAGTCCTCCAAAACAATATAGCAGTTTTCTGGGTCTCATGATTCTCTTCTCCCCAGCATACATTAAACACTTTCAAAAGCTCCTTGTTTTCAGGAGCTTCCATTGTCCTCCCAACCCAAACATTTTTCTTTCTAACCCCAGACAAATAACACAGAAAGGAATATGGGCCTCTCTTTCTTCCTTGTAACTAGAGCTGGGCAAATAATGGAGTGATCAGTTAGATGGCTCTAGTGAAAAAAATGGAAAATAATTCCTCCAATAAAATGAAAACATGAAAATGTTTTGGGTTAACAGGAAACATTTTACATGACCAGAAGCAAAATGTTCTGTTTCATTTTGTTTAACCTTATTTCTTTAATTCAGATCAATGTTAAAAAAAACAAAACAAAACAAAAAAAATCAAAATACTGTTTAGAAAATTTCAAAATGAAATATTCGGCTTTTCTGAAATCAAGCATTTTATTTAGAAAATGCGAAAACAAAAAAATATATTTAATTTCTCCTTCCCCCTGCTTCCTCCATTTTGGAGCAAATATATTTACCAAATTTGACTAAATTTCTACGTTTCAGTGCTTTAGAAACTCTGGGTGTCTATACATGTGCTCTGGGGTGAGGGAGGACGCTTTAATGAAAGCACCCACAGCATCATGTGTATTTAGTGTCCAGCATGTCAAAAGGCTGTGGGGGTGCTTTAACTAAAGCTCATTTGATGAGCTTTAGTTAAAGCATCCCTGCCGCTATTCTGAAGAATGGGATGCTGAATACATGTAGCGCAGAGACTGTTAATTGATTCTGTTCTGATGCATGCTAATTAGCATGTTTGGGAACAGATGTCTGACATGTGTATATGTGCCCTCCATTTTTAGGACATGTACCAGAAAATTTCAAAACCGTAAGCAAGATTTTCAGTCTAAAAGACCTATGCCAGTTTGCAGTATCTGAAAATACAGTCCCTTAGGTTTTGGAAAAAATGACAGCTTAACACTATTTTTCCTTCCCTTACTGTTATCAGCATAAGCCAAGGGTAAAAATTTCAGCTTTACTAGATTTTTTATCCCATAGGTCACTGAGTATAGACTAGAACTTTTAGAGGTCTGTCCCCCATCCCCAACCCCACCAAGACCTTTTTTTTTAACCCCCCCTTTTTTTGCTTTATAGGTGTGACTCCAGGCAAGTTATATTAATACTGAACACACAGCCAACTTGGAAGTCTTTAGTTAGTGGCTGGGTATACTGGAGCAGAAGAACTGAAAACCAACATCCCTATGCTATAGAAGAAAACCAAGTTCAAACTGTTTCTACCTAATATAGATTTAATTTTTTTTGCATTCTAATGTTTGCAATTTGATAATTTGTGACAACCCCCTGCCCAGTAAACTAGAGTGAGACTTTACATTCTTTTCACGTAGAGCCTCATAAAGACATGAGAAGGAAACTATCAGAGGTATAACTACTGATTTTTGTGCCCTGAGCAGAGATGGTGGGTGGGTGGGTGTGTGTGTGTGGGCGTGTGCGCCAAGCACTTGAGAATATATAGGAGAGATGGTGACAGTGGGGGCAAGCATGGGAAGCCCTCACCTGACAGCAGCTGTTGCTGCAGTTGTGGCTGTCTCCCTGCATAGTGCCTCACTGGGGAGGGTGTGGGGCTGGCTCCCTGCAGGCTGCTTCCCTGAGGGCGAGACTGGGGCTGAAGTTGGGGCCAGTGCCGGGTCCCTGAATACTGCCTTATTGTGGCCAGGGGTTGGGGCTGGTGCCATGCACCCTACCTGGCTGTGGCTGTTGATTTGGAAGCTGATGCTCCCTCCAAATTGGTGCCTGGGGATGGTGCCTCCCTAGCCCCAAACTAATTATGTTACTGGAAACTATTTAACACTTGATCATCTTGAAATGAAATGACATCTGTTACTAATGACAAGTCATACAGTTCTCTGGAAGGAAGTTTATCTGAAATTTTGCTAGCCTAATGTGTCTGGGAGAAATAGATAACTAGGCATGTGACTTGCAAAATAAGCCAAGCTCTGTTCTGTAAAACCAGTGAAAATATGGAATATTTCTCCTCATAACAATTGATTACTCCAGATTTAGAGCACAAGTAATTTAGGTTTGGGAAACTCAATGTTCAACTCCCAGTTGCACCACAGATTTTCTGTATGAGCTTGGGCAAGTCACTTAGACCCTGATTCAAAAGGGGACCTAGATACCACACACCTGACCAGTGCAGTGTTTAACTCTTTGGTTCCTGGCTCCCTATACAATGTCCGAAAAGAACGCTGATTAGAGGACTGTCTAAGCTATCAACAGGGGAAAGCTGGGGCAAGGGTGTATATTCAACCCCACTCCTCTTCACTTTATTTACCATACTCTCCTCCACGCCTCCATTCCTCTGAAGCTCTTCCATTGTGCAGGGAGCCAAAAAGCAAGACTGGGTGCTGTGGTTAGGGTCAAAACCAGGAAGGGGGAAACCTGGAGTCCAGTCTTTAATTCAAGGACCAGTAATGTATTTTACATGAAACAGTCATTGGATAGAAAACATACTGCAGCCAGGTTAGTGTCCTAAGCACTAGGTTACAGACTCATTCTCTCTTTCTCTCTCCCTATTTCTCTTACTTTCTGTGGCCAATTCATATTTACTTATTCACATCACATCAAAATAACGAGGGGATAAAAGAACAGTTCAGTGTCCTCTTCCTGCCCATCGATCAGCAGCCTGAAACCTGCTAGTTAGGGCACTCTTCCAGAAGCTGTGGTTTCAAACTCCTTCAGGCAACGAAGGAGACTAAACCCAAGTCTCCAACATCCTGGGAAAATGTTCTAACCACTCCACTACTGAACCAAAATGGGACACTGGCACCAATGCTACATTAAAAAAAAAATAGTGGTGACCACAGTTTTGTAGCAGGGAGTCTGATCTACTAGGCATGTGGTATGAATTTGTAGAGTATACCTACTTGAGGTGACATAAAAGGAGAAATACTTAATTTATGCATTCTCATTGGGCTTAACTATGAACTGGGTGTTGAGCAGCTTGCCCCTGGCAAAGACTGAGGCACTTCTGGATGTGCCTAGAAACAGAAAGTTCACGTCAAAAACAGAGGTGGTTATAATTCTGGACACAGCTATGTAAATTGAGCCCAAGTCCCACTTCAGGTCAATGTCGCTTTCCAGATCTGGAACTTAGACACTGTGGGTCAGATTCTGTCATCCATCTGGGACCTCAGGGGATGTATGTGACTAAGTGTGATCCCACTCCACTCCACTAAAGTCCCTGAAAACATGTTATAATGTTTATTTTTGTTACAAGGTATCATTTTACCCTTAAGACTAAGTCACAAAAAGTCTCGAGAAGGAGCACCTATCTTCCATCCTCCCTATCCATTTTTTTGCAGCCAAGAACTCAAGCAGGGTAGAATAGGATTACACTTTGACACCTAAATCCACTGTGGTACTTCATATGTATAACAGGCTTGGTTCTATATGTCTCTGAGTAGGTGGATAGCATGAAAACCCTCTCTTTCAGCAGTAACTAGATGTAGATTAGGCTAGGTACAGACATTATACTTAATGCGCTTTAAGAGTGCAGAAAGCTTGTTACAGCTGTAACAGAATAGATGTTCATGGCACATAAAGCATTTAAAAATGGCTGATTCCACTCTAAGTTAACCCTGGATGGATGTCAACTAACTTAAAGCACTTACTATTAGAGCTCTTTATCGGACGTCTGTGCCAGATCCTGTTGAGGATTAACTTACAATGTGGTTGCCACCATTTCAGGTGGTGTTGCACAGGGTCATTTGCTTGGCCTAAGCACCCGGCTGGCCCCGCTCACTGGCTGTCACTGACCTGTTAGTGACAGCCTCTGATCCCAGCCTCCTATGCAGCCTGATGGGAGGGAGGGAAGGTTTTTGTTCCCATAGCAGCCCCCGCCCCACCATACATCACGCCCCAGCTGAGATGGGGGCTACAAGGGAAGGAGTCCAGGGTTTCTTTCCCAGCAGCTGCCCCAGCAGGGCTGTGGCCCACTGCTACTTGGCTGGGGGGAAGCTGCAGGGGAAGGGCTCTGGGGTCTCTGTCCCTGCAGTAGCCTGGCCTGGCAGTGGGATACAGACCCCAGAGCCCTTTCCCTGCTGCAGCCCTGGCCGAGTCGTGCCGTGCCATGCTGCAGCTGCTGGCTGCAGCTGTCAAGATGGTGGGGAGGAGAAAGGTCCCTGTGTTCTCGGCCCCCCAGATCCCAGCCAGCAAGTTGTGGGGGGGGCCCTTGTGGTGATGGGACTCTGTTCCCCACTTCTTCCCCCCAGACACTGCTGACAGTCACCAGCTGGTTGGGGGGGAGGCAGGGGGGAATTGGGGGTGCCACCAGGGAGAGGTGCCAGTCTGGCACCCAGCTGGGAGGTGTGTGTGACCACGCCTAGCAGCCAGTGCAGGCAGGCTGTGAGCCCCTCCTTCCTCCCTCTCTCCCCTGAACAGCAAACTTCTGTTCGGTTGGATCCTGCTTTAACTTATCTGCTTTGAGTAAAGCATGACAAGTTAAAGTACTTCCAGCAGGTGCTTTTTGAACATCTGTACTTACCCTTAGATACTACAATAATGCACCTCTCTTAAAATTACCCAGGCTACATTTTGACTGTTTTTATTTAAAAGCAGGATTTGGGTTGGTATGTCCTCATTTTGGTTTCATGCTCCTTCCAATCTTATTTTTCTCAGGACTTACTATAGCAGTGGAGGCTGCTCAAGTAAGGGAATACAGACAATATCCTTGAAAATGTGCAAATATAACATAATATGATATGTAATTTGCAATGAGCTCATTTGAACACACTTCTGAAAGTGATTGGACAATGTGCTGTTACCATGTTTATATAATGCGTGGAAAAAATGACAAATTCTGACAGGTAGCAGGGTAAGAAGATTTGCAGACAAGTATTCCAGTCTCATCTGTTCCAGTGGGACCAAAAAAACATGTGAAACACAAGTATGCACGTGAGCCTGGCTTTTAATTCTTCATTTGATGGCATGAAGCATTATGTCAGATGCTAATTGGTAAAAACACTATGACAGCAGTTTGGTAAAGACTACAAGGCTACTTAAGAAAAAAAGCAGTTGAACTACTTGGTAGGCATGGGCTCACCATTTGACAGCAATGATCTTGGAGGATTTGGATAAAAACCAGCAGTTTCAGAGCTATTTGAGGAAAATCGGGTAAATCTATAATCCAGAGGCAAATCTGAAAGAAAAACATACCATGTTTTGATTAGTCACACTGCCTGTGCCTGAATAGCAGTGCCTTTTTTTCACTTAAGCCCTTGAGCAGCTTGGTCATTGGCATTAGAACCCAGATTGCATGATTGCATATTTGATGGCATAAATGTCTTCAGCCACCCTAGACATTTGCTTTCTGGGAAACTGATTCAACTTCAGTGTTTTGTTGTTCCTTGTCTGTTATAGTAAAATACAGTCTTGGAAGTGCTAAGAATGATTTAAAACTGAAATCAAACATTTTTTTTCTCCAGTCTTTTTGTGGAATCCAGCATATAGGAGCAATTATAACATAATGTTCCAAAAGACCACTCATAGCTCTAATTTCAACAGTAATCTGATATCATAAAGCTCATTTCAGAGTAACTGAGTGACCAAGATGATGACTGGTTTTTGGAGCAGATTTTTTTTTTGCTGACGTTGGATGTAGAAGTTTTCAAGATGTTCTGCTTCTGCAAAACTCAAACCACTTTCTAACACCTCAGCACAAACAATGCACAATCAGCTCTTTCCCAGTCAACAAACAGATACTAAAGCAGCAGTTAGAGTCACAGCATTAAGGCTATAGTCAATCATGGCTAAAGTGAAAATACGAATATTTAGATCCAGTCTAGATACTATTAAATAGTAGGTAGCACAGTAGAAGTTTAGTGGCATCCCACAATTTGAGGGTAAGGTCAAATCCTACTTTCATTCACATTCCTTGACACCTTATTGGGCACGTCTCCACAAGACACTACTGTGCAGTGGTTACTGCACATTTCTTTAGTACTTGTATAATCACGTACTAAATAAATACACAGCAGCTGGAATTTTGGTGCAGTCACTGGCGAATCCCTTTTTAGCTACACAAATGCCTGTTTTTGCTGTGATGTGCTACTGTGCAGTATTATTTGGCTACCGCGCAGTTAGCATCTCTTGTAGACGTGCCCACTGTGTACCTATTCTGGGATAGAATTCTTAATTAGAAAGCTTGTCACTGAAAACAGAAATGCACCAAGTCTGTATAATAAAGTCACAACAGCAATTACTGCCTAGAAAAGTAATTTGTTATGAATATTATTACAAAAGAATAACCAACTTTATTGAGATTTTTAGTGTGCCCATACAACAGACTATATGCTTAGAATCATATAATAGTGCGAACCCATCTAAACATAAGAAAATTATTCTAGTCATTTACAAGTCCACGGAACCAGATGCGATGCACCTGAGGGTGTTGGCTAATGTGACTGCAGAACTGATGGCCATAATCTCTGAAAACCTGTGGCAGTTGGGAGAGGTCATGGATGGTAGTGCCCATCTCCAAGAAGGGGAAGGAGGAGGATCCAGGGAATTACTGACTGGTCAGTCTCACCTCAGTCCCTGGAAAAATCATGGAGCATGTCCTCAAGGAATTCATTTCTAAACACCTGGAGGAGAACAAGGTGAGTAGGAATAGACATCATGTATTCACCAAGGGCAAGTCATGCCTGACTAACCTGACTCCCTTCTCTGATGAGATGACTGGCTCTGTGGATGTGGGGAAAGCAGCAGATGTGATATAGTTTGATTTTAGTAAGGCTTTTGATATGGTCTCCCACAACATTTTCTCAAGCAAGCTAAGGAAGTATGGGCTGGAAGAATGGACTGGAAGGTAGATAGAAAACTGATTGGATCATTGGGCTCAGAGGGTAGTAATCAATATCTTGATGTCTAGTTGCCAACCAATATCTAGTGGAGAGCCCTAGGGGTCAGTCCTGGAGCCAGTTTTGTTCAATATCGTCATCAACGAGCTGGCAGATGGGAACTTGCACCCTCAGCAAGTTTGCAGATGACACTGAGCTGGGAGAATAGTAGATATGCTGGAGAGTAGGGCTAGGATTCAGAGAGACCTTGACAAATTGGAGGATTGGACCAAAAGAAATCTCATGAAGTTCAATAAAGACAAGTGCAAAGTCCTGCACTTAGAAGGGAACAATCCCATGCACAAGTACAGGCTGGGAACTGACTGGCTAGGCAGCAAATCTGCAGAAAAGGACCTAGGGGTTATAGTGGACAATAAGGTGAATATGAGCCAACTGTGTACCCTTGCTGCCAAGAATGTTAACAGCATACTGAACTGTATTAGTAGAAGACTTGCCAGCAGATCAAGGGAAATGATTCTTCTCCTCTATTTGATACTGGTGAGGCTACATCTGGAGTACTGTGTCTAATTTTGGGCCACCCACTACAGAAAGGATGTGGACAAATTGGAGAGACTCCAGTGGAGGGCAACAAAAATGGGGCTGAGGGCACGTGACTTCTGAAGAGAGGCCGAGGGAGGTGGGCTTATTTAGTCTGGAAAAGATGAGACTGAGAGGAAATTCAATAATAGCAGTCAACTACCTGAAAGGTGGTTTCAAGGAGGATGGAGCTAGACTGTTTTCAGTGGTGGCAGATCAGAGAACAAGGAGCAATAGTCTCAAGTTGCAGCAAGGGAGGTTTAGCTTGGATATTAGGAAAAACTTTCTCACTAGGAGGGTAGTAAAGCACTGGTTATCCAGAGAGGTTGTGCAGTCTCCATCCTTGGCTGTTTTAAAGGTCTGGCTTACACAAAGCCTTGGCCACGATGATCTAGCTTGGCATAGTCCTGCTTTCAGCAGGGGGTTGGACTAGATGTTCTGCTGAGGTCCCTCCTGACCCTAATTTTCTATGATTCTATGATACTACGAAATAATTATTGAAAAAAATACTAAGCAAATCATGTGCAGAGCTGTAGAGGAAGAAAGAAATGAAGAGGCACATGTAAAAGAAATGCAAGTTTTAAGATGCAACTGAATAGTAATGAAAACATATCATACTATAAATAGGTGTGTTCTTTTATACGAATAGCCACAGCCATAATGCATTGCTTAAATATTGGAACAAGATACACTGGTTAAGATGGCAGTTGGGAGAGGTGGGGAGGGGAGAATGTCTATATAGTAAATATTCAATACATTTCATGCATTTAAGTAAAAAGGACAACTCTCAAGGGTTAAATAATTTGGCCCAACTGTTGCTTTAATTTTTAATCTTATATGTCATGCCTCCCTTGCTGTCTGCCTGCGGCTGCTAACATTGACAAAAATCCTGTCTTTGGAAAGCATACCTCTTACACATTTCAACATCCTTTTACTCATAGGTCAGAGCAGACAGCAGAGGAAGTGTGTCATCTGAGTGTGCAGATGCAAACAAACCCCATGCCCTACTCTTTGGTGAGCTTCCAAGACGTAGAAAGGATTTTTGTTATGTTCCAATCCTCATACAGGCTGATGGAGTTGATTTTATGTTTTTAGTCTCTGGTGAACTGGCCTATTTCCAATTTGAGTAATAACCTCATGGCTAAGCTTTCCCTACAGATACATATGATATTATTCACTTTCTGTCCCTAAACCGTTCTGTTTTGCTATGCATTTATTTCTTGCATTCACACTTCACTGAAAGATTGACCACCTGTCACCCTCGTCACCCTTGTCTATCTTCAGTTACACAGTTAATCAATGAGTCAACAAAATCAGTGGGGTACTCAGTCATTGGGGGTGTCTATACACGTGCTCTGAGTAGACTCAGTTAATTAGAACACTTCAGCGTGTTGCAGCATCAGCTACATTCAGCATCCCATGTTTTCAAATACTGGCATTTTAACTAAAGCTCATTGAACAAGCTTTAAAACACCCCCCCACCATTTTAAAATGTGGGATGCCGAATACATGAGATGCTGAGGCATTTTGATTAGAGCAGTTCCTCAGAGCTGCTCCAATTAAAACACGACCCCTCCATCCCAGAGGACACATATGGAGCCCTATGTTGTTTTTTCCCCTCTGTCTTCTTTCTTCCTTCACTCCTTATTTACTATACTCTTTTTAAAAAAAGTCTTAATTTTCATTCACATTATTTCTCTTACACTACTTTTCCCTCTGTTGTGTGGAACAACTCGTAACACTGCTAGACAACCCAAGTTACAGGTCTCTCGCTGTTAAGACATCTCCCAGAGATTGTAACAGGTCCTATTTAGCATTTACAGTTATTTTCTTCTGTGTGCCTCACTTAAGCCATAAACACTAACAAAGTTGTGGTCAAAAAGTTCAGGCCTGAATGGCTAAAGTTAGGGTCCTCAATCCCTAGCTTGACATCTAATTGTAAAATGTCAAATACAAAATGCTAGGACATGCAGAAAATTGATTTGGAAAGCAGAAAGAATGAAGCAGAAATCAACAGTCAGTGAAGCTAAGGACAATTAAATAATGAGAAGAGATTTTTTCCCCAAGAATATTAGGAAGAAAACCAGTCTGACAGTGATTTGGGTCCATTACTAGAATTGTCAATTATAATGGAGAAAGCATTTAATAAACATTGTTGTTCTATATATCAGAAAATATAGATAAATATAGAAAATACAGCTAAAGTGGTCATATCATGTGATTACTGATGAAATGCTGAAAGATGGACAAAACTTGCAACTCCCGTTAACTTTAATGGGATTTGTAGGTCTTAGCAATTCTCAAAATGAGGCCAGTTTACACTGAGGTACTTAACTGTGGCTAGAAGCCTAACTTTAGGAAGCCCAGTTTGTATATTTTGGCCAAAATCTAAACTATTAATAAACATTTAAACAACAAATTACGAGATAAGTGATAGCAAATGAATACTGGCATAAACAAGACTATAATGAGATATTTGCATGAACAACGGAAGCTCTCAAACTACTCCCAAATTATAAGTTTTCCCTTTCCAAAAAAGCCTGAGAAGAAAGGTGGGTTCTGTATACTAAATGTGCTATTTCAGATGAGGGAAGGGAGTAAATTTGAGAGTTAAGGAGTCTTCTCCAAAAATACTCATCGTCATCCCTTCATACCTACACTCTACCCTGAAGGCCTTTACCAATTAGAAGAGAGGTAGCACTATAAAGGAGAGACGCTGTCTCATACAACCAGGTCATATACCTACTGATATCTGTACAAAATGAAACAAACTAAGCATACCAAGAGAATGAATTTAAGGGAAATAACAACACACTACAGTAAACATACATATGTAGCCCAGAAATAAGGTTTGGAAGAGAAGGGGCACTCCAATGAATGAATTCACTATGAACGTTTTATTGTGTGTGTGAGTAAGTGTTAATTGTCAGGGAGGTACCTTTCCCCAATTTTCCTGACTCAGCAAAATCTCTGGATCCATCAGTAAACGTAGTGGAAGGATAGACAGGCAGATTTTCTAGTCTGCTGGCAGCCTGATTAAATAACGGTCTGTTGTCTCTATACAATGCCACTTAAAATCGAGGCTTCCAAAATAACAAAAAGTTAAGCTGCTAAGGAAATATTTTTCAGCAACTTTATAAGCTACAATA
The DNA here is from genome assembly GCF_001723895.1 of Crocodylus porosus. Lineage (NCBI taxonomy): Eukaryota > Metazoa > Chordata > Crocodylia > Crocodylidae > Crocodylus > Crocodylus porosus. The sequence continues at coordinate 93,720,348 of NW_017728918.1, read as the reverse complement.
AATAAGAAAGATTTTTTTCACATTTCACCTTGCCTTGTGTTTCTTTGACTTTCACTGTTAGTTTTAAATATTACTTAAAACTGACTGCTAACGGAGCAGTAGGGGAGCAAAAATTTACTAGCAGGATCAAACTTGTAATTTTGCTGATACTTACTGGCAAAACTAGTTTTTGAGTTGGAAATGTTGGAAAACCAATGTTTTTGAGTTGAAAATGTTGGAAACCAAACACTTCTGAAGCATAGGTTCCCAAAATTTTGCTGAAAGAAGATCACTTAACAGCTGGGACATCACTGAGTCATAATTAGACATAATTAAACATTTTCTAGGTATAAATTGAAGGGTTTAGATCTCAGATTTTTCTGAGATTCACAAAGGGAGTGTGGCAATGTTGACAGCTTCCTTGCCTAGATTCATGCACCTGACCTTGGAGTGGAATACAGGACCCTGTGTTGGCCATTTAAATTTCCTGCACAATGCTTGGGGAGAATTGAGCAGCTAAGAATGGGATTTACTTCAGTTAGTATGCTGAGCAGAGGGGATGAGGGGAGAGCCAAAGCTAATCAAAAGAAACTGCTAAAGAGAAGGAAGTATCTACGCCAAGGGTCAGCCATGTTTTAAGGCAGACTGCCAACCCTGCCCCTTGTAAGATATTGGTGTGCCAGGGGTGGATGGCAGGGGGCTGTAAGGGTCCTGATCCTTGTTGTCTCTTCTCTACCATCCACTCAGAGGCATGCGTGCACCTGCCGCCAGCAATGAGCCAGGCTGAGGCTCTGAAGACCTTGGTGCAGTGGCTTGCAGCCTCCCCGCTGCCTGCTGTGAGCAGCTAGGGTCTGTGGCAGGAGGCAGGGGCCTGCCTAGGTCAGCTGTGGCAGGTGGCCAGAAGGCTGCAGGCTTCTGCACTGAGGTCTGAGGTGCCCTGGCTCAGCTCATTGCTGTGGGTAGGTGCATGCACACCTCTGAGTGAACAGCAGGGGAGCTGCAAAGGGCCTTATTCTTGTTGTAGCAGTGCAGCCCTGGCCCCTTCTCCGCCACTCCCCTGAGACATGCGTGCCAAGAAAAATGCCTTCATGTAGCACATTCTGGCACGTACCGGGGTTGCTGACCCCTGACCTACACCCACATCTTTCCAGAATCTAGACAGCTCCCTGTGGCCCTGAGTTAGTGTTAAGTTCATGGCCCTGAACCCTCTTCTATCCTTATGCACCTAAGTAGTTCCTTTTAGAAATGGAAGACTGTTCGCATTTTTCTTTTAGAATGCAGGGCCTCTGGTGCCCTCCTGCTAAATAATGGCTTAGTGGTTAAAGCACTTGCTTAAAAATAGGAAGACTTGAGTTTTTGGCTTTTTTCTTTTCACACTGTCAGCGTTCATGTAAGTGCCTGGCTCACTGGACTGCAGAGTTATTTTCACAGGCTGGTTTCATTAACTTTGAAATAAATCATAGCTCAGTGCTTCAGTATGTGTTAGTATAGGCTGAGCATGCCTACAAGATTAGCGTCCTCCAGGGGCACAGGGGGCGCATCACATTAAATTTACTGAGCAGTAAGTGGAAATAGGCCAGTGTCTACACATGCAGGATTTAAAGCACATGAACACTGTGTGTGGTATGACTTGGGACTAAAGTTCAAACATCTACTATAACTTATTTTAATTTTATTTAAAAAATATTTTTGTCCTGATTTGTGTGTGTTCACATAGTGTATCTAGAGGTGATTGCATAATAGCTCAAAATACAGTCTTCCATTTGTATATTGCACGTGGTGGAGTGTGGGGGTTGTTTGTGTGGGGTGTGGATGAGGGGTATGTGGTTGAGGTGGAGGTATGTGGGACAGTGTGTGTGTATGTGTGTGAATATGGTGGGGTGGATGGAGGTTGTAGAGGGCTGTGGGTGTGTTTGGAGGTATGGTGAGGGGTGGGGGTGTGTGTGACGGTGTGGGTGTGTGTGCAGATATGGTGGGGAAGGGGAGGTGGGAATGTGTGCAGGGGTTGTGGGAAGGTTTGGATGTGAGTTGGGGTATGGGGTGAGGTGGGGTGTGTGGAAGGATGTGTGTGTGTGGGAGTGTGTGTGGGGGCTGCGGGAGGATTTGGGTGTGTGTTGGGGGTAAGGTGGGGGGTGGGATGTGTGGGAGGGTGTGTGAGAGTGTGTGTATGTGGGGGGGTCCTTGGAGTCCTGGGAGTGTGTGGGCCCCTAGATCTGTAGGTGGCAGCAGTGTGCAGGCCCAGCCCCATCCTACCCAACAGTGCACAGCTCCCCGCATTCCCACCCCAGTCCCTGGCCACACGTGACCCCACAGCACTCCTGTCCGAGTCCTCAGCTGCTTGTGGTGACAGCGAGTGGGGCCAGCTCCACCTGTACCCAAGGCATGCAGCTCCTGTCTCACCCAGTCTCCGGCCACACATGGTAGCAGCATGCAGGGCCAGTCCCACCTGGCCCCATATCGTGTGGCTCCTGCAGCAACTCCCCACACTCCCAGGCCCTTTCCCCCAGACCAGTGGGGCCCTTACCTAAATTCCACCCTTGCATGCAGGGAGGCTGGGAACAGCCTTGGGGTGGTCGGGCTAAAGCCACTGACTGGGAGAGGCTTCTTATCTCTAGCACCTGATGGCTTGGGGATGGGGTGGGCAAGGCCAGGCTGTGGGGGGAGGGCATTGGTCATTTAGTAACCAGAGCCACCATCTGCATGAAGGTGCCATTTATAGAGGAGCAGCCCAGGGCCAGGGCCAGGGCTTACAGGGGGCTTATGGAGGGGCCTTGCATGCCAGACGGAATTACGTGGCAGGGCCAGATCGCGCCCATGGGCCATATTTTTCTCACCCCTGATTTAGACTGATCTTCTGCATAAGACATGCCACTGACATGTCACTGAATCTCACTGAATGACTCCTGCCTTCTTACACTTATTTTGCTAAGAACATGGACTGTCACAAAAACAGTACTGCAAATACCATGATAATGGTGAAGTTCTGAATTGTTAGTGCATTTCCATTTAGGATGGAATTTTCATTGCAACGACTATGCTCTGCTGTTAATATAATTCATACAATATCAACAGTTGGCATATTTCTTAAGATGCTGATAAAAAAACACTGAGCTATTATAATCAACAGTGAGCTAGTAGATATTGTTAGCAAGTGATATCCAAACCACAAACCTCTTTTACTGGAGAAAAAAAGCTCAGCGTGGCAGCCATGTGCACATACTTGAAGATAAAAAGTGTCACTGTGGTTGAGTGATTAGTAAGTTTTAAATAAATGTGCAGAAGATAACTATAATCAAATCCAGACATAAGGCCTGTTTGGTAAATTCAGTACTCTAATTTAAGTCCTTTTTGAGATTTCCTTAATACAATGTTGTATATTAAACAATACAATCTTCAGCAAATTTGTGAGACTAGAAGACATTTCTCGTGCAATAAAGAAATCACATGTTAAAACAAAAACAGGTTTTTCTTTCAAAATTACATGGAAGAAATATGAATCATTTTGCAATAATCACCAACAAAAACAAAGCCAACATTTTTTAACTCTGACACCAGGAGCTACATTCCTCTTGGGGAATGGGAAACACTACAGAAAACACAACTTCCCTTCCCTTTTCCTTTTCTGAGGTCAAAGCTATTTCAGCCACTAGGGCAAACAGGGCAGTTAAAACATTTAGTGGTGAACAGCGGGGGGTTTTCTGGACCAAATCCAAATATGTCCTCCATTAATTACAGAAAAAGCAAAACAATGATCATCCACCTCTTTTCATGTGAACAGTGATTCACAACTTTTAACTCTACAACTTGAAAAACTAAAAATGCCAGCACCAATGCACAGAAAATTATGAAATTGGGAAATCAGAAAGGAAAGCCTTAGAATCGTTATTAAAAATGTGGAATAGTAGCAAGTCTGGTAAACAACATAGGGCTATCATAAGGCTTGGAGATAGGAACAAATCCTAGTCTGATGTAATTTGTCACAGATCCAATGGAGCTATGATGATTTAGACCAGCTGCATCTTTGCCTCATTTAAAGGCACCTTTCCTTAGATTTAAATGTTCTGAAGGAGACCAAGGAAAACATTCAGATTTTAAATAAAAAACGAGTTTGAAGCAAACAGTGTTCCTGAAACACAGCTCACCTGACTGAACTGTTTTACATAGCGGTGAAACACCTTAATGACCTATGCTGCCTACACCCTTCAAACAAAAGCTCCCCACTTCATGATCTAGAAGGGCTCCTTATTTTTCAGACTGCTCTATCGGGGCTATAGGGCAAACTCAGAACATGTGGTATTATTTCAGAGGCAAAAAAAAGCCAAAACAAAATGCAAGATCAGAAATAGATCAATCTGATATAAATTATTTTTCAGCAGTGAATTCCAGTGATGATTTTCCAAAACAGGAGCTCAGATATCCACCCTGTCAAAACAAAGCTTTTAAACTACAGAAGTCAGCAAGAGTGAACCATTCTTTTTATCAGTTATGGGAAAGTCATTAGTACAGCCTACTCAAGCCTAAGAAGAGAGAGAGGTGTGCTCTGGCTGTATGGAATGGGAATGAAATGAGACAAGTCATATTTCCTAACAGATAAAGCAAAACACATCAGAAACAAGCAGCATGCTGTATCGTTTCTGAAAGAATCAGACAAAAGAACCTGAAGAAAAGAAAATGTGTGGCACTCTGCTCAGCAATATGCTGGAAAAAAGTGGTGAGCACCCCCACACCTCCTCTAAGCAGTATATTAGAAAAACATAAAACAGATACCATAATATCAAATATATAAGTATCCTTTGGGATTTCTGTGGGTACGTCTATACTGCTTCTACAGTAATCTTAATGTTTTGTGTGACAGTCTACTGCTGCTTGGCAGGCCAGCTCTTGGATCATGGAAGCTTCCCAGTCCATAGCATGGTATCAGGCCAAGCTCTTTCAGGAAGGCAGCAACATAAGAAAGGTAGGATTGTATGGAAGTGCAGTCAAGTGACAGAAGATTATTAAAATGTACATCTAGTCAGAAAAAATGAAGCGTATTTACCAGCCAGAATAGGATGCTTTTGCATTTCAAACATGCTGTATGATTCCAGCCTGAACTTAATACCCTGCTTTGATCTGTGTGTCTCCTTCTGACATGTAATTGCAGGAGGCAACCCAAACATGGAAACTGCCAGGGGATGGCAAGATAGAAAGACAGACGACTAAGGCTAAACAGAACAGCTTGTCCCACTGTACCCACCTTCTGATATTTTCCCTTAAGAAATGCTGTGTGGAAAAAGATGGACTGTCCAAGGAGGACACCGATCAAAGCAGAACATTCTCCCTCACACTTTCCATTTCTTGTGGAGCTCAAATTTTGTGCAAACAAAGTGGTTTCATTAATGCTGCTTTGGGGATTAATTCCCTTTCCACCTTCTGTAACCCCCCTTCAGAAGCCCTCACAATATCAGAAAGAAGTCAGTCTTGTTAGGGGTTGTTTGTCAGAGTTCCCTATTAATTCTCAAACCATAGAGCAAATAAACAGTCTATCTCTCTCCAAATCCTGACATCTCATATGAAAAAATGTAGAACCTCCCCCTCCCCCCCAAGTTCATGAAAATGTCTCCTGTCTCAACCAGCTCCAGTTAGCTCTGAAAAGACCTACTGTATACAGAGCAAATCAGCAATTACTGCAAAATGCCTCGGTTCTGTCAATACGTTTTTGAGCACATCCTGTGAGGGAAGTGGGCTAAAGTTCAGGAAGTCATTTTGTTGCACGAAAATGGTGATGGCTTCAGAATCAGGAGCTGGAGAGAGAGATTCTCTTGGTCATACATTTTTACTGTACTCCAGATTTTCAAGTCATTAGATTCACTTGTTGTAGATCAAACTGTTCTCTTTACCCAGCCAATGGCTAGATTCAGTATTGTGTCCTGTCCAAGGATTTAGTGCTGTGAGTTGGATTTTCATATAGTTTCGACCTGAATAAAAATTTCTTTCAACTACTACTTTCCTCACTATTTTTCTTCTATCCAAAATATCCCAACTTATTTGCATAATTAAGATGGCACGTCCAGGGCTCACTATGCACTTATGCTCAAGAGAACCCAGAGTATTTTCTGCCTAGGGACTCAAAAGTAATGGCAGAGTCCCTGAGCTCTAAGCAAGAAAATATGACAGTATACAAAATAGCTGCTTTAGGGGAGCCAAAATATTCTCTGTCAACATGCCCAGAGGACCAGCAGCAGACATCTCTGTCCTCTCATGTGAGAATGTTGCTGCCTAACATCTGGTCTTTCCTATTGCAATTACTATTTTGGAGGTCTGCACTGTCCCAGAAAGGCTTTGGATGCACAAAGAGTATCTAGTGCTTATATAGTACACAGCTTCCTAAGTTATTTTTCAAATTACAGCTATTGTTATTAAGAATGTTATTAAGCATGTTACCACAGCCTATGTCAAATACCACAGTTTTCCTCTACCATGAGACTACCCCAATGCAAGCTAATCACTTGACAAGCAATTACTGGTTAGTCAACCCATGGTAGCCTAATCTGTGAAAGCACATTACATATACTGTATTTTCACTCCCCTTATCAGCACTGGCTCTGTTCCATGGCATGACCAGCTATATATCTGTTGTGAAGTAGGGCCTCAGCTTCAAACTGCCACAATTTATTATGTTTATATTTTTAGGGTGCTGTACAATGGTGACATAGCACAAAGGTATCTTGCCATGGATACAGAGGCATAAATTTGAACCTAACTCTAGATTCAGGCCAAAGATTGCCTTCAGTCAAACCAGCTGCAAATTAGTACTGGCCCTTTTGGACTCCTTTGAAAAGTCACAGATAGCAAGGACAGCAGCCACATCCTTTTGTGCTGCTGGCTACTGAAGATTGTATGCCATAACCATTCAAATCTAATGAGCCACCAAAGTGTGGGAAGCAACTCTAGGGTGGCGACCTGTCTCCCCATTCTGGAGAGCGTGCGAGACAACCTAATGGAGGTGAGCATTGGTAATTGTCTTGTTTGGGCAACACATAAAAGAATGAACTACACAGAAGGCGGTCAGGATGGCATCTAATAGACTAATTTATTCAGGGGTGAACTACAATAAAATAAAATAGAATAATAACTGTCAAAAACAACAAACTTATTATGATATAACCTTTATTTGTTTGCTACTCTGCTTGGTGACAAAAATGTGGAGAGAAGAAAATAGTTCAAGAATTTGCACTTTTCTACCTTTTCCTAACTTCTAAATGCTTGAATAGGTCCATCCTTAGAATAGGCTGGCAAAAGTCATAATGGCTCACACAAAAATTTAATCTGCAGGGACTGCATCATCTAATAATTATCTGCATTTTGGACTCAGAGGGCATGTCCCCAAGAGTGGGAATGTGCATTTCTCCAGGGACAAACAGCAGCAGCACAATTTGTGCCACTGCTCCTTGTCCGTGGGAAATGCCTCTGCCCCAGTAGACTTACCTTGGGTCCCAAGGGCCTCCAGGTGCTGCAGCCACAGCAATCTAGCAGCAAGGAGCCTGGTTGGCAGCTGGAGTACAGCCCTGGCTGTCCAGGCTCTGGTTTCTGGTGGTGTTCACTGCCACCACGTGCACTGCTCTGCTTTTTTAAGGTGTGAGGATTTTTTTGACACCAGGATCTAACCCCCGCCCGCACTGTAAATTAGCAGTGTGGGGAATGCCTGCATGTGTAGTGTGTGTGGTGTGCACTGCCACAGATACATCTGCACAACTGCATACCACATAGCTGCACTTGTCTGGATGTGCCCAGAGAGGTGGAAAAAAAAAGTTAATTATTTGAAGCCTAAAGGCAGGATTACATTTGAAAGGCTTTTTAGTGAAGCCACACTGACATATTACACTGACAAACTGCTTGTTGTGAGGGTACACCTTGTACTGACAAAACTATTGCTTCATCCAGCCTATTTTATTCTGGGAGCAGAGCTATCTCGGCAAAAGTGAGGTTTGTCAGTGTAATTATATCTACACCAGGGGCTTCTGCCAGCAACGCTCTGTTGGTGATAGAACACACCTTTGCAACTTTCCTGTTTGACAAAGCTGTGGTGGCAAAAGTTTGTAGATTATAGCTGGCCTAAGGAAGAGGTTCACTGTCCTATAGGTTTGTAAGTGATACTGCAGAACAAAGTTTAAACACTGTGGAATGGTAAAGCTGGAAAAACTGCAAGAAGGACCCTGAAAAGACAGCCCTTCCTTACTTCACTTCTGGTCTGAGCATAGGTAAATGGTAAGACTAGATATTACACCTTAATTACTGTTACTGCCTAGGGCTGGACATTTTCACTACAATTAATCTGAGTCAATTACAGCTACTGTTATGAAAAAAAAAATCACTTTAACAGCTAACTCATTTTCTTCCTTAGAGCTCAGGGAATAGCAGCATCACTTCTGGGTCCCTCTGCAGAGGCCAAATGGTCCTATCCTTTAATTTAGCAAAGATGACGAGGAAAAAAGAATCAAAGTACAACATTCTCGAATGAAAATATCCAAAGTTTAGCTTTGCTTCAGAAAGTGACTGCAAGGCTAAGTACAGACAGTTAAAAAGCCTGAATCTGAATTGATTCATGGGCTGTGTGTTCACTTCCTCTTCCTGCTGCCCTGAGGTCTCTGAGAGTTGAAGTCCAGAGCCACAACAGCAGGACTCTGCAGGGTTGCTCATCATTTCCTCTTCCTGCTTCTAGGTACCTAGAACTAGTAGTCCACAGTTGCAGCCAGCAGTAAGTTTGAGCAGGAGAAGGGGTGTTTAACTCTCCTCCTTGGCCCCAGACCCCAGCTGGGGTTTGCCTGGGGGGGCAATCCCCCCACCGACTAGACTGCATCCCCAGCTAGGCTTACTCTCCCCACCACCCAGCTCCCTTGTCAGCCAGTCTTCACTGCCCCAGGTAGGAGCAAACAGCACAGCCCAGTCCAAGGCTGCAAAATGCTGGGATTCTGGGGGATTCTGATTTAACATGAACCAGGAAGGGGGCTGGGACAGAAATGTCATAAATGGTTTGACCCAAATCAGTTAAGTTGGATTATATATTCAACCAGGTTTATCTTAAAGCAGTTTCAGCCATTTTGAAACTGGTTTATGTGCACTGAGCTTCTGTTCTGTTACAGGTTTAAATCAGTTTCTGATCACTTAAAGCAGTTTATGTGTAACTTTTCTCCCTCGCTGAAGAGTGCAAGGATCCTGATGTCAGACGCTGGAGCTCTGAAGGGAGCTGCTGACTGATAGACAGTCACCAAGGTAGGTATGATTTAGTAACATCATCCTGGCTGTAAGAGAGGTGGGAATAACGTTCTAGGCCTGGGACTCAGAAACTGTAGTATAAATTAAACTACAGCATGGCTGGAATGTATGAGTTTGACTTCACTGCTAAACGACAACAAAAATGATGTAGTATTTATCAAGGGATAACACATGTATAAGAACTCTTCTGAAGTAAAAAACATAGTGAAAGTAAGGCATATTAGTTTTACTGTAAGGTAAATTTGCTGAGATAGGGATAGAGCAGGGGTGGGCAATTATTTCGGGTGGAGGGCTGCTTAATGAGTTTTGATGAGCTGTTGAGGGTGGCAGGGGTAGTCCCACCCCTTGATAGTTGCCTCACCCCCTTGTCACTATCTTGGGACCAGAACTCCCACCCCTAACACCTGACCTTTGCCACCAGAAGTCCCTCCCCTTGCCCTATGGAAATACTCCTTTTTGGGGGGAGGAGTTGCCATCTTAGAACCAGAAAGAAATCAAATCATATACTGAAGTCAAATGCCTACTGAAACATATTTTGATTTTATTACAAAAAATATTTTGTCATGATTTGTGTTTGTGTAGTGTATATAGAGGTGATTGCAGAATAACTCAAAAATAAATTCTTAGTTTTGTATATTGTATGTGTGTGTGTATGATGGTTGTATGTATGGTGGGGTGTGTGATAGGATGTAAGTGTGTGTATGGGGGGGATTTATGAGGGGATGTGGTGGTGTGTAGCGGGACATAGGGTATTTTGGGGTGTTATGCCAACCCCAGCCCCACTCTCAGCTCCTGTCCAACTGCAACTCCACCCCCACCACTTCCCTACCTCTTGTCCAGAGGCAGCAGGGGACTGGGGAAGTGGAGCAGCTCCCTGGAGACTGCAGGAGTAGCAGCCCCGCACAAAAGGTGCACCCTGTCAGGTCTGGGCCCCTCTGCCCACAAGGGTGGGAGCGAGGCAGTACGGTAAGTTTGGGGCTGTGTGTACATGTTACCATTGTGGGCAGAAGGGCTGGGTGGGGTACAATTTGTTGGGAGCTGCTGAGGGATGGATGACAGTGCTTTGCAGGCTGGATCCAGCCTGCAGCTGTATCTTGTCCACTCCGGGATAGAGAGTTGACACTGGTGAACTTCTGACGCTGGTGAGTTTACATCACAGTAAAAACTAAAGAGCCTTGTTTTCAGTCTGACTTTTACTTTGGGTTAGCTGGTACAAAATTCCCTATCCTGTTTAAGTGATAAAGGAAAGCCCAACCTCTTCTGAGTTACCTTCCAAATCCAGTGGGTCTAGGAAAGGCACAAACTTTCAAAGTAAATGCTATGCGCTACAGTACAATAAATGTTCCTTGGGATATTTAAAGATGTTTCCAAAAAAAGAAAAAAATACATTAAAATCTGGCTGAAAGAGTACTCATGATATTTTGAAATGTATTTATTTGAGCTGCCTTTTGTTTTACACATGTATCCACATATCAGAATGCTGTACTGCTCTCAGCAATGCTCTAAAATCATTCCACAGCTCAGAGATCTTGTCCAAGCCCATTTACAGCCTTAATGACAGCCTAAAAATTAAATGAATGATGCTGCCTGACTTAAAGGATAACTTTAAAGTGGACATGGCTGACTAGTTCCTCCTTTCCTAATGACTGCCCCATGGGTTTGCCCCTTAAATCTTATCAGGTGGCTGTGCTTCGACATCTCACAGGAGAGAGATTACAGGAACATTTCTGTCAGTCATTGGCCAGGAAGTAATATTCTGGTTTATGCATGATTTGATAAGGCCTTCAGGGGCACCAGATAATAGGCCCATCTGGGGAGAAAAGGTTTAATACATCATAATCATAATACAAAGGAAAAAAGACCTCTTGTTATATTCAAAATAACTCTCAAAGAATAATACTTAGCATGAGAACAATTTTATTTAATACGTTGACCAAGAGGCTCTTTACAAGCCAGCTTTGATTGTGGATATTAAACAAACCTGTGGCAACTTCTTTGCTGTCAGTTTATCCACATGTAGTAAAGCCCCAGAAACATGAGAAATATGAAATGAACTCATTTACTAAGACAAGAAGCTTATTTAAAAATTCTTTTTCCCCTCAATAGTTCTATTATAAAAATAGTCCCTTAGCATTTACTATGGCAACTACTGCTGTGGCATCCAAATGAAAAAGGTCTAAATAAGTTCTGCATTAAAAATAGGCACAAATCAAGATTGTAGAGATAGGATCTTTGTAACAGAATAATAAAACATATAGTTAAACTCACTAATGACTAGAAGATATTACAAACTAATGGATTCAGTCAATTAATAAGTAATTTTGTTTTATGTCTGTCATTGTAATATCTGAGTGAACAACAGCTCATAATTCCCACTGCAATTACTGGGAAGACTCCAATTAATTTCAAAAGGAGTTGGATTACAGTTGAAATGAAATAATTTAATTTAAAAATAAAACTAACACCTTAAAATAGGTACTTCGTTGATCTGAAGGCTGTAACTGTCTTAATTATTTAAGACAAACTTAGAGTATGCAAGTAAGTGTACAGCAACATAGTTTGTAAAATTAACTACTTCTAAGCAATAGGAGATTTTAATAGACCTAGCAGTCAGATATTAAATATTTGCTAAAGATAGGGTTACAGGGTGGGATGGCTACTTTTGGTATAAATTATTGACTATGTTGTTCTGAATGTGCAAATAATACAGGTTCTACCATGTCAGGCATAGAGGTCTTGTGCTTTCTACTGTGGCCACAGTTTGCAACTCTAAGCAGAAACATGAGCTCCTCTGACATGGTTCATTGGCAATTTTGCAGCAAGCTGAGTGACCTTTAAACCTACATATTATGGGTTGTAGAATATGAAAACTCTGGTATTTTTAGAGGCAAAATTGACCAATATTACCACCAAGCAAGATTTTATTCTTCCATTAGCTCACTGAAACAACATAAGATATGAAGGAATGTTTATGGGCACAGCATGATGCATTTTAGACAGTTTTCTAGATTTGAGAACATATAAATTATCTTCCTAAATCCAAATAAGAGTTCAAAATATTTTTGTGAAGATAAAATAATCTCTGCATTATAAAAGAATAGCTATTGAATCTCTACGAAGTAAAATAAAAGTTGTGCCCAGAAGAGATCTGGGTTTTCCTTAACTGTTCTTGAAACACAACTATTTAAGTTAGAGCTACTGGACAGCTCCTTCATAGCCTTGTTCTTTGTTCACGGGACTTTGCCGAAGCATTGCCAAACACATGCATTCGGAAATAATGCAATAAACTCCCCAAATCAAGAGATTGGCTTAATCCCAAGGGTTTTTTTTAATAATAAAAATGGATTTACCTTCTCATTTGTGAGCTTCAGGGTTCACATTTTAAAGCTTTTTTCTCCCACAATGAGGGCCAGAAATTACAAATCCTAAACCCTTATAATCTAGCACTGGATTCTAGGGACTGGGCCTTCAGTAAAAAAAAAAGTCTGATCTTAAAGGTTAGGGACAGACATTACACACAAACCACTTTAAGTGATCAGAAACTGGTTTAAATCTGTAACAGAACAGACATTTAGTGCACATAAACCAGTCTGAAAATGGCTGAAACCAGTTTGAGATAAACCTAGTTGAATGTACTATCAGATTTTAACTGCTTTGAGTCAAACCGGTTTACACAACGTCTGTCCCAGACCCCCTCCTGGTTTAAGTTAACCAGAGTCCCCCAGCATCCCACATGCTTTGCAACCCTGGGCAGGGCTCTGCTCTCTGCTCCAGCCCAGCAGGGTTGGCCCCACCCTCTGCTCCCTGGCTGCAGCTCCAGCAGAGACCTCAGGTACAGAAACATTTGCCTGGCTTCCTCCTCCCCCCGCACTTCCTGCTCAAGCAGGGATTCTCCCTTCTCCCTTCCCCTCTGCCTTACACAGACACCTCTCAGCATTAGCTAGCAGGCTACATGCTAGCTATAGTCCGTGCTGTGGGAGATGGGACAATGGCAGGCAGGACAGTGTTGGCTTAGGGCTTTTTGAAGCTAATCAACAGGTAGCTGGTAATGTCCCTCTGTTACTTCCTTGGAAAAAGTTATTTAAGAAGAGCTTGAACTAATGAGAGAGGCTTTTATTTTGTTTGATGGACTGATAAATGCTAACAACTCCCTGTGTAACTACCTGCAGTGTAACCAAATGCTCTGTTATCAACTGGAGGAGGGGGGGAGGTGGAGGGAGACCCCTCCTTAATCAGAATGTCCTGCCAGGGCCTGGCCACACCTCTCCATAGTCCAGCCCTGCGGCAGGGAAGGGAGGGTTGCTCTAGCACCCCCTGGCTTCTAGTTTGCATGTCTTCAATCCAGAGGGGATGTCAGTGAGGTTATAAACTGGTTTAGCCTCGCCAGGTTAGACTAACTTGGAAAGATTGAATCAATTCAGGCTCAGGTTTTTTGAATATCTGTCCTTAGCCAAAAGGGTCAAAATATAATCACTGGCCTACAACAGTGTTACAGACTTTGGGACAACACATATATTTGTCTCATAGTGGAATTAAGAACAGCAGTACTGACAGAACCAATGGTTTTGTCTGTTAGTGGCTTTATCTCTATGTGAAGAAAAAGTAGCAATTAAATACATATATTGTTTATATTTGGTACCCTTGGTAAATCGTCAGATATTACCTCTTGCAGTTGTTTCAGAGAAGCTACACTAAGTGGGACAGGTATATATTTACATGGATATTTGGCAAGATGACCTACAATTGATAATGGAAAATTAGCATGCAAGACTCTCTCATTCAAAGATATAATTGGGTTTAAACAGAACATGCCAAATAGAAAACATAGCTCTATGTAACTGAAACCAAGGCTTTGAAAATAGAGGTGGACATCTGGCATGTCCACATTTATGCAAAGCCCCATGTTCAGACATGCAAACCCTCTCATTCATATGTGCAAATTTGCATGTAAAACTGGTCCCGTAATGATGTAGATTGCTACTGAAAATTTGGCTAGCACAGAAATGCTATTTAGAGAACGGTAAAATAAAACATAAGGGAACTGACAATGAGGAAGGACTCAACTGATGAACAGCAGAAGAAAGCTGGTTAAAGACTAAATTAGGAGTCAGGACATTGGCTTCTAGTCTTTTCTCGTTCACTTACTTTCTGGATAAACATGGGCAAGTTGCTTCCTCTTTATATGCCTTAGTTTCTACATTTTTAAAATACTTCCCTGTGTACTACAGATACTTAATGAGAGTTAGTGCATGAAAGATTGTGAAGTATTCGAAACTGGGGACATAAATTGCTACATACTGGTAATACTGGAAAGTATTATTCTTATTTATCTCATTTTCTCTTTACAAAGGTATAACACAGAATGCTTTAAAAATACCTTTTGTGAAGACTTCCTTAAGGTTGCTTGTATCTAGATGATAATACCTTAAATAATATTTTTATTTAATCTGTCATAGGTTTCTCTCATACGATTTCCCCACAAAGGAAGACACAGCTCACCACTAGCAATTCTATAATAAACAAAGTGTTCTTTGTCTTATGACTAGGACAGACAGGTATTCTGTTCTGAGAGGCAGTAATCATCTACTTCCAGAGAAGATAAGCAACAAAGACTGAGAAGGCTTTTTTAAATAGAAGGCAAACTAGTTTTTTAACCTGTGAAGTTATCGTTGGGATACTCATATTATTATTGACTGTCATTTTGAGTCAGAGGATTGGTAGAGAAGTAAATGTAGTAGCAACGAGGAAGGAATAAGAGCCAGAGTTCTGCCTAACACTATTCCTGAACTCAGACCATTTTCATGTCAAAGATATTGAAGTTTAAAAACAAAACTGAAGATTCTAAGGTAAAAAGTATAACATTTTTATTTGGAAATAAAATGAAAGAGGCCATCACACTATTTGCTGTATCAAAGCAGTCATTTTATCCAAAATAACATACAATAAGTTTCATATTTTAATATGAAATGAGTAATACTGCCAATAGAAGCATGCCTCTTTAAAAGACTTTTTCTGGAACATACTTTGATAAATCGCTAACACAGTGTGACTATTTTGCAGAAGTCTAAATCATTTTACATATACAAGACCCTTAAGTATAACTGTTAAAAAGTAAAGCAGGGCCTGTCAAACATTAATGACTTTCTTTAATGGAGAAGACATTGACATTTCAAAATTGTGTTTGTTTTAAAAGTTTTCAAAATAGAAAAATAAAATGAAACCCAAAATATGGGTCTATTTTCCTGGTTATTTTAAACATTTAACATCAAGCATTATAGAATTTTTTCATTTACCAGAAACCAATTATTGATATCATTTTAATATGCTTTCTTATACAAATCTTGGAAAAAAGCTTCGAGATTCTGTTAAAACATACATTCAAGAATATATAGATTTATTTTTGGCATTCTTTCAAAAGGCAAAAGGCACAGGAGATTTGCACCTCTACAGACTAACTAAATCAGAGATGTGTAACATAAGCTTTCATAAATAGAGGGCTTACTTCATTAGATGCTGTGAAGGGAATGCAAGAAGCAGAGCTGCTAAACACAAAGCAATGATCAGAATACAAAGACTAGGGAAGGGGGATGGAAAAAGAAGGGAGCACTGTGAGGGAGTCAAGATGGGTAGGTAAGAGAAAAACAAAGCAGTTAACCCATTGAGTGATACAGAGTTTATAAAAGGTAACCAAGGAAATAGGATAAGAATTTTAGGTATCAGTTTAGACAGGGGTGTCAAACATAGGACCTATGGGCCATATCTGGTCTGCAAAACCGTATTACCTGGCCCTTGGAGTTGCCTGTGGGTCTTGGAGTGACCCACAGGCAGCAGGTGAGGAGTACTGGATGGCCCCATCCCACTCTGGATGCACAGGGTGCCTGGTCCAGCTTTCTTCCTGGACTGGTGGTGTGGCTGCTGCAAGCAGCACAGCCCTGTGAGGCTGGATGAGTGACACCCCTGGTTTAGACCATATTTAACACAGTCCAGTCTGTGTATAATTTCTTGTTCCATGATTTCCTGTTCAAGTTAATTTTTAAAGCTTTGTTTTTTAAGAAGAGCAAAAATGTTTATTTTTAAAATAACTAATATTAAGTATTGTACTGAAACCGTCTTACGGACTGAGAGTAATTTAAAAGTACTAGTAAATTGCCCATCATGAATGAGGGGGGATGGGGTGGGGACGAAGCACCATCACAGAGCCCTGTGGTGCCACTGCTCCGCCTCCAGCCCTGTGCAAGCCCCTGCCCCCTTGTGTCCCCTCCACCTTCCGCGTCCGGCCCTGTGGACTCCTTCACCCCCAGCGTCCGGCCCCGTGGGGCACCCCCCACACTCCGCCACTCCCGGTGCAGCTCTGTGTGCCCCCCCCACTCCCTGCCACTCCACCCCGCACCACTGCCAGCTCCCAGGAACAGGGGGAGGGAAGCTTGCCAAGGCGGTGGCCACTGACCCCTGGCAGCATGCAACATCCTCACCCTCCCTCCCTCCCCGCTGCTTCCGCCTCTCTGCTGGCTGTCAGGGTCAGGCAGCAGCGGCAGCAGGGGGGAGGCACAGCGGTGCTGCCACCAGGAACCCCCCCTTCCCCTTCGCACTCCCCTCCCTCTCTCCCTGCTGGCTGTTGTTGAGGGTGGGGAGGGTGTGGTGTCTCTCTCGCTCCCTCCATCCATAACACTTTGGGCCCTCACAGCCAATCAGCGTGCACCCTCTTGGTAGCACATGTGCAATTGGCCCACAGTATTACGGACAGACAGGCAAAGGCTTTTATTATATTACAATTTTTAAAACAGTATGTGTTTTAGCCGCCTGGGGAGGGTTTGGGTTTGAGAGTGTTGTTGGGGGTAGAAAGGTAAGAAAGGTTTATCGACTTAAAAACACACAACTATACGTAAATAAGAATGCTACAATGACAGACAATAATAATTTGCGTTGGCAACTCACTGGCTGTCCCGACTTGGATTTATGCTGCTCTTGTATATCTCTAATCTCAGCATGTGTAAAGGAAAGCAGCTCTGCTTGGGGATTCCCTCCTTGTGGCCCTGAATGAGTTACTACTACTGGAAAAACTTGGCTGAGTTCTTCCCTCTGGGCGGGGAAAGCCTGGCCAGATTCCTCCCTCTGGGCGGGACATATGGGGGTGGTTCAGCACCACACTTGTCATCAATCTCTTCCTCCTCCATCTCCGCCCAATGATCTTCTCAGAGCTCAGCTTCTGGTTTCCCTCCATACAGACATTGTTGCACCTTGTTGAAAGGTGGCTTCACAGCCTGTGCTAACTGTGCCCTCTTCTGGAGGGAAGCAGCCACATGTGTGATCATAACTTTTCTTTCCCTCCTATCTAATGTTTCCAAGAGGCTCTGCGCAGCTCGCGCAGTCTCACATGCCATGCTGTTGGAATTTTTCACGTCTCCTAACTACTTACTCAGCTGGGTGACCTTTTCCGGGAGCTAAGCATTCTCTTCGGCCCATAACCGCAGGCACGTGGCCAGCAGCCACAACACACACCCCTTCTTGGGTTTATCCCAGGCGGCAGCAGCAAACCTAGCCCAATGATCGGGTACGGTTCCTAGGTCACATTAGACAGGCCTCAACCTATCCTTATCCCACCTGGGATTCTCTGTCCCTGTTATTTTTTTAAGCAAAGCTATTAATGGGGTCCACCCAACTCCCTCCATTCCGACCTTTCTCTCTGAACTACAGCCTCTCAATCCTGTTCGTGATGCGAATTTATGTTTTAGCCGCCTGTGGAGGGTTTGGGATTTGGAGCATGATTGGGGGTAGAAAGGTAAGAAAGGTTTATTGACTTAATAAACACACAACTATACGTAAATAATAATGCTATAATGAATGACAATAATAATTTGCGTTGGCAACTTATTGGCAGTCTCTTTTGATGCCTGATGTATGACAAGTTGTTTTTTCTTGAAAGCTTAGCAAAGCTGGTGTCTTTGATTACTGCTGTTTAAAGGGTACTGGGAAGGACCCTCGTATTTAGTTTTTAGGCTCCTTGAAATTTACGGGTCCACTAAATTTAGGTTAGCAGCTAATTTTAAATTAGGAGCTTCTTTTATAGAGCTGCATCTTTCTTCTAAATGATTTCCGGATGTGCCAGCCAATTTATAACTTTTAAGCTATGCTAATAAATTACAGCTATTTAATTTTTTTAAATTTTAAACTGTCCTTAAACTAACCAATAGCAGTACAAGCCTTGCATTTTTTTAATAAGGTTAATTTTTTATTATGCCATAGGACCTACTACTTCAAGGCTTTGTTAAATTTACTAGGTCCTACTACATCTTTAGCTTTAATTAGGCTTTTTAACAACAGCACATAGCTTGATATTTAAACAAATAACAAAAAAAAGTCTAATCTTCATAAAGCCTTTAACAAGCACTTTTATCACACAGACAATTTTTAACTGTCACAGTATGAAGGTCCTTCTTTGGATTGCTTAGAATCATGGGTTCTAACCTTTTTTGGTACGTGAGCCACTGATTAAGCTCTGTGCCCTTCCCAAGTACCATTCTATCCCCCCCCGCCCCTGCTTGATGTGCTACTCTGCTCTCTGTTCCTTGCCTGGTCTCCTGCTCTGCCTTCTGCTTTTTGTCCTCCCTGGCCACCCCCATTTTAGAACATTTTTATTAGCATTTTCTTTTGCAGTCCTCTGCAGCAATTGCAATATAGATAAACTTGACTTTGTTTTAAATTTGCTAGCTTGGGTACTTCTAGCAGTTCATCTGTAGGAGCATGGAGCTCAGCATGGGTAAAAAAACTGAAGCTGGGTAAATACTCATCACATGGGACACTCAGCTAATGTTTTATTTATATCATAGTAAGCATTACTGTGCTGTACTAAAAGTTAGATCATGTTTTGTGCAGCTATACAGTAATGTTCACTAACACAGTAATAATTTCTAGCACAATCTCTTATACACAGCTTGCTGATTGTTAGTCACAACTCTGACACTGCACTGGAGCTGGTTCAAGACTGGTGTGGTGCTGGGGCTGGACAGAGAATGGAGGCTTGGTGCAGCAGAGAAGTCCCTGGCAGATGTCACGGTTGTGTGAGGACCACATATTACTCATATTATCTCTGTGGAAAAGCCAAACGATGGCTGAGCATGTGTTACTTAATATGATTTGAAGATACTCCAAGTCCACAAAGGCGCAACTTTGCTATGATAAAATTGAACTCAGCACATATTTTACTGCTTGAATGCAAAGTCACTCACATTTTAAGTTCAGTTAACACCTTCTTAGGTGATTACATCACATGGATCTCTGTCTGTGCTGCTACCAGTACTTAAACTTGCTAGCTTAAAGCTCAAAGCTAACTCAGGAAGCAGCATTCATAGCAGTGACTGCTCTGTAGATCTATATCTAGATTACAAAGTTCTTGAGGCAACTGGGCAGGACTCATGAGTTACATTGACATATATAATATCCACTGGAAGAGAAAACTCCAACGTACATTACTTTCATATAACTGGTTATGAATTTTTTCTTGCTTGAACTTCCAATACAAATACAGCAGAGCCATATTTTATAATCTCAGCCAATGTCTGTTAAGGCTCGGTCAACCAGGGACTTACAGGGTACCTACAAACATGCTATAATCAAGTCTGTTCTATGTTCAATTAGAACATTTCAGCATCACTTCACCATCACATGTATTAAACCCCCCACGTTTCAAAATGGCTACAGAGGCGCTTTATCTAAACCTTGTTGATTGAGTTTTAGATAAACCAACCTACAGCCATTTTGAAACACATGGGGAGATAATACATGTGATGGTGAGCTGTTTTAATTAGACCGGCTGTTTTAATTAAATCTCTATCGGTGCACCCCTCATTTTTGATGTTCTGTAAAAAAGACTACTTAGTTTGGGTTTTACTTTCCTAGTTTAGTGCTTCACTGAAAAGAGGTGCAACAAAATACTTCACAGCACCCAGCCTTCTGCTGCTGCAAGCCAGAGGAATGGTACTGAGTCAGTCTGTGGGTCTGATCCCACACCATCCTGATCTAGCTGTGTGCCTCCCCAATCTGCCCGCATGCCAGCCTGCCATCCTGATCTGACCACACACTGCTCACCTACTCAATCCAGTCATGTGCTGCCTGCCACTCTGATGCAGGCCCATGCAGCCTACCTACTACATCCAGCAGCACGCGGGAGCTAACTGGCATACAGGGCCATGCTATCTGGCCCTCTGGGCTTCCCATGGGTCCAGAAATTTGGCACCACTCCCCTGCTGCCAAATTTCTGGACCCGTGGGAAGCCAGACAACTGGAAAAGAGCAAATATAGTGCCCATCTTTAAGAAAGAGAAGAATGAGGATCCAGGGTCAGGCTCACCTCAGACCCTGGAAAAAATGACGGAGCAGTTCCTCAATGAATACATTTCTAAGCACTTGGAGGAGAAGAAAGTCATCAGGATGAGTCAGCATGGATTCACCAAAGACAAGACATGCCTGACCATGCCTTCTATGATGAGAAAACTGGCTCTGTGGATGTGGGAAAAGCAGTGGACATATGTAACAGGGCCATCCTGGGGCCAAGTACATCACTGGCACTCCCCCTGTCTAGGTCAGTCCACCATCACTCACCTGCCATGCCTTTGATGTTATCACAAATTGATACTTACATGTGGGAGGCAAAACACATGGATCTGAACCTCCAATAATATCATGTCCCATGCCTTGCCCATAGCATCCAAAATTGCCTACAACTCCCCCTTCTCCTTGCTGGGCCACACTTGGCCTCTGGCCCAACATGGCCTCAGGCTCCACCCTGAGGGCTTTGGCCTCCTGGCCTTTTTGCTTGGGCATACTAGTCTGTCCCTCCCCTGCCGCCTCTCCCCACCACTCTCTCTCCAGTCAGGCCCTACTCTGTGCAGCAATTTGGGTCCCACCCAGGTTCTACTCTGCACAGGCCTTCTGGATCACTGCCCCACACTGGGTTACACTTCTGCTCCTGCTCTGGGCCCTTACTTTGGGTCTTACGCCTCTTAGACTGAATGTACATTAACTCATTAACTGTATATTTATCCAGTCCACAACCCCACCTCTCCCTACTTTCACAACCGGGGATGGAGTGGAGAGCAAAGATACAAGACCAAGCCACCCCCGGTAAGCCCCCAGATGAAAAACATGCTGCTTCTTGCCACTGCACTGACTTTGAAGCATTTTAACAGGAGATATGGGGGAACTGCACTGACTTTGAAGCATTTTGACAGGAGATATGGGGGAGAGGGGGAGAAGGGCTGTACATCTGTCCATGAAGTAGCCTGAAGTACTCTAAATTTGAAGTACTTCAAATGTACATGTGTCCGTGGCCTAGGAAGAGCTTGTTCATAATCAAAAAATAGATTAAAACCTGAGCTCCAATTCCATTAGAAGAGGATCTAATAAGCACTGGAACATTTAAAGGAAACTACAAACAAACAAACAAACAAGCAAACTGGTTAACCCCATGATGTTTGCAAGAATAAATTTCGAAGAAATTAGTAGCAACTAGTCATTTCTTGTTAAGTGATATCAGAAATGTGTTTTGGATGAGTCTAGAGATAGGCAGTCTCTGAAGACAGTATCTATAACATGACAAAATTACTTTGGACACTTCACACATTCACTAATAAAAAAAAGAGTCCTTCTTACCTGCTATTGCTTCAATACTTGGGATTGCAATAGTGCTATAAGTACTAATGCATTTGCAACACCATGTTTGAACTAGGGTGTCTTCTGTACTTTCCAATCCTGAGATATTATCCACAAAGAAAGAGCCCCACTGTTTAGAGTCAGAATTAGGAGCTTTGGGATGATGTCCCTGAAATTAAAAAAAAAAAAAAATGTAACTACTGTTACATGTAAAATGTAAAATATTGTGCCTTCCTTCTTCCTTCAGAAAACATTATTTTATTTTATTTTAAGAGGCTTTGTAATGATTGACTGATTCAATAAAAGTATGACGTAACATGACTTAAAAAATAAAAATATGAAGCAAGACCAAAAAAATCCATTAAAGATTTTTACTTTATTATTATCTGTGACACAGAACTATTCTTTACTATTACTTTACTATTACTATGTGTGGCTTTATCTTTTTTTTTTTTTGCTTTGAAAAATGTTCTTCTGTTTGTTTTTCCATCTAAATTATTATGTATACTTCAGCTGCTTTTATTTGCTGGACCCTGAGTACTCATAATACAGGACTGTAAACTGAGCTGCAGTTCTCCCTTTCCTCACTTCAGGAAAGAGAATATGCTGAATAGCTGATGAAGTAACTGTGGAGAAAATATTACTTCATCTAACTGCCTTCAGCATCCTTTCACTTCTTAGCTGAGAGGTGAGAGAGAGCTGTGGTTCATGTAACAGGCTCATGAGACCTATTCAGATATCTTAGCAAAGAGGCAGGAAGTGACATTTCTGATATTAGGGGATTTATTACAGCTCAAAGAAGATCTTGATTTGTGTAAGAGAAGTGGTGGTTGGTAAAGGAGTGTTTGCAATTTGCTTTACAGTTTATCTTGAAAGTTGCTCTATACTCTCCAGAGCAGTGAAACATAAAAAGTTCCAAGAGGCCTCCAGAATGATAAAAAAGTGGAAAACATAACTGCAACCCACACTGTAGAAAATCTGCAGAAGTCATCTGTGTGCAAAGGAGGAGAGTGGACGAACAACCCTAGCTGCTTCTTGTCTGCTTCTCACATCAGACCTCCTGGTGTGAGAAGCAGGCACAGGAGCTGAGCACAGGGAATGCTGTCCCCTGCCTACTTTCCCTTGCCCCCCACAGCTGAGTGGCAGCTGCAGTAAGCCAAGATTGCAAGCTTGGCACTCAGCCCCAGCAAGAATTTCAGAGAAATGTTTACAGGTAGAAAGGAATGCCTGTCCTTGGCATATATTAGTAAAAAGACCATATACAGACAACTTTGGGTTAGATTCTGTCCTAGGCTAAGATGTGCTTGACATTAGGCAGCTAACTGAAGGTCCCTGACTCCAAAGACACATCTGCTCCAGCTGCGGCCCTCAAGATGGAAAGAAGGTGGCAATCTTTCTACTAGAGGCTGCCGGACCTGACTTTACCCACTTTATTCCAGGTGAGATCTCTCTCTCTCTTTCTTTGCAGGGGAAATGTTTGAATCAAACGAAGAATACAAGAGAAGACTGCAAAGGAGAACTGGCTGTACATTTAGTAAGAGGTCATTAGCTCATTATGAATGTGACCAAAAATTGGATTGCATGCAAGACTGAATAGCTGCAACAAGAATTCATCAATCTGCAAATCATCTATTACAGAATAAAATGGGAAGGGAGCTGAGCTACAATTTTTGTCAACTTTATAAACAACTAAAGAAAAAAAGGCAAACAGCCAGAGAAGAGACATGACAAGATGAAAAAAATCAAACTGAAAAAAGAAACCATTTGAAAAGGTGAAAAGCAGTCTTTACATGGCTTGCATAGCTGCTTACATATTTAAGCAGTGTTTTTTTTTCCAGCTGTATCAGTTTCATGGTTAAAGCAACAAGACCCATTGTCTGCAACCTTGCCTTTTAGCCAGTCACGGGGCCTGATCCCACTAACATTTAGTTCTGAACATCATTTTTACTATTACAATAGCCCCATGACTACAAAGTAGGATAAACAATGTGTATATTAGAAGTGTAGTAATACCAGTATATTGAACTGGGAAAGCATTCCCCTTTGTTGGTTCACCTATGGTGTTGAAGCTGTGCTCCATACCAATAGAGTGAAACCATTATCATCATGCCCCAAAAGAGAAAGGAAGGTATACAGTTTTGCCTGCATAACTGTATCTATGCTCACTAGGGCTAGGTACAGACATCCAAAAAGCCCAAGGCAAAATGGATCTAAGTTACATACTTCTCTGTAAGTGGTGTAGTTCAGATCAGTAGCGAAGAGAACATACATTTGCCAAAGGGGGATGGGGGAAGCAGGAAGTGTGCCAAATCTTAGACCAGGGTACACCATTTTTAAACTAGTCTGTGTGTGCTGAACTCCTGTTCTGTTATGGATATAGGCCAGTTTTCTATCACTTATACCAGTAAAAGTGTATATGCCAATGTCAGTCAGAGATGATACTTCTTCAAACTCCTAACCAACATCTGTGTGATGTTAGTTTGTTGGCCTCTGCATAAAGCAAAGGGGCAGATCCTCAGAAATTATCAGACCATTACTGAAATATGTCAGTGGGGACTGGGTGCTTGCAGGATCAGGTGTATATCACAAACATACAAAGGCATTAGCAGGACATTACAATTTGCATGTCACCTTTAAATTGACAGTTTTCCAGACACTGAGCAGCAATGTTGCACTTGTTGTTGTGAGTGGTCTTACTGGAAGCATGTAGATGCGACCTCGTGGAGGGTGGAGCTGAGCATATAAGAAGCAGGAAGATATAGGGAGAAGCCAAACAACCAGGGTTTTTGCCCTGGCTGAACCCTGTGAAAAAGCATGGGAGGGGTGTAGTTTTGTTCCAAGAGCAGCAGGAGCAGTGCATGGAGAGCAAGAGCCGAGTCGGGAGGAGGCACAAAAGTCTTACCCAGGCTGAGAACTCTAAAACAGTTCTTGGTTGTGCAGCTGCTGCTCCATGCACTGCCCGCCGTGGCTCTTGCTCTTAAAGCAGCAGGACCCAGGTGTCCATGCAACTGCTGCTGCTGATATAAGAACAATACTGTAGAGCTACTCTTGCTGCTGGGGGTGGATTCTGTGGGGGTAGGAGACAATTCTGACACCTTCTTAACTTGGCACTTGGGGTAGGCTGGTTGCCTACCCTTACTTATGATACTGGAAATAGGGCTTAGCCTAAAGTGAGTAGGTCTGTTCTTGGCCTTGTAGGCTGATTAGAGCAAGAACAGCAGCGGTTGGATATAAGAATAGCAAACACAGAAGCTTAGGGGAAAATCTCATAATGTTGTGTAAATAGTATCCATAATAATTAAACGTCTCCAAAATAAAGAATGTCATTCAACTGAATAAAAAGCTAACTTTGTGCTAATACAGTGCCTTTTTTGAAAGGATTTCACCTTGCTTTACAGACATTAACTTATTTTGCTTCACAACATCCCAAATGGATTGTTAATGGAAGTAGTATTGCAGATAAACAATGATTAGCTGGTTTGTCTAAGGACACTCAGCAGGAGTTCTGGGAATAAAACCCAAGGGACATGACTTCCTGCCTCAACTAACATGTAGACAATACATTGTAACTTGAGTGCTTCTAAGATCTCTTGTGCAACAGAAATGAAATATACCTTCCAGCAATTTCTTAGATTTTCACTGAATTTATTAGTGTCATTAGCATTTTAACATAGAGAATAACTGCTTGGTATTCACAGCTCTCAAGTTTTTTGGATGAATTCCAATTATTTAAAGAATTTTCATTCATAAAAGTTTTTCATATTTTTTAAACAGAAAGGAAAAAAACAAAGAACCAAAAAATTAAACCCTCAAATCCACTCTCTAAATCCAGGGAGATTCCAATTTCACACAATGTGCTGTAATTGACTGGGGAGCTGATTTCTTTCATGAGGAATGCTTACAGTTTACTGCTTTAATGATAATTTAGTTATGACTCACACACTTGAAAGAACTACAACTTTTACCACAGTGTTACAGTTGCAGATCTGGTTTGCATCATGGATTTAGTTGCAGGCAAAAATGACTAACGAAAATGGAAGTTATTAACTGCTGAGCTTGTGAGTGACATTTTTTGTTACTTCTCACCCCCCTTTTGCTCTTTTAATGATGAAACATTAAGTATATAGATCTGGAAACAATATATTGCTTATACCATTTGCTTCTCCTTTCATAAAGAAGTGCTTGCAGCTGGTAAACTGGAAGTAAATGCATTTTTGTATGTTTAATAAAATCATTAGGTCTTAGAGACATGGAATGAACTTGTGTTAAATCTTTGTATAGGATGCAGTATATACAAAGGAACAGCATTTTGGCACTTTCCCAAAATAAGCCACCAGTTGTTTGTGCCTAATTTTTACACAACCTGGCATTGTTCCTGTGCTTTGAATTTGCTTTTTTTCCACTTTCCACTTCTAAAATTAATAGACAAGTTCAACATGGAATCTCTTTGAACTAGTCTTGTTCAATTAGTGGTATCCAGTCAACTACAGAGATATGAATATGATCTGTTATGCAGGCCCCTATGAACAGCATGGTAACAAAATAACAATGCTGACCTGCCACTGCCCCTCTCAGTTCTGATTCCTTTAATCAATACAATTAACTTCCCCCTTGCTTGCTTGATGTTTCTAGCGCGGACATAAACTGAAAGCAGGTTATGAGCAGCAGAGACGGCATCTGATTGGAACACTCTGATTGTGGTACTGCACTCTTAGCAAGGCGTCAATTTCTTATCTAAAAGTCTGTTTCCTGCTTTGTCAATGCAGCCACACATTTATTGTGGCATCTTGTGATGAACCAACCGGATGTTTTGCAACTAGATAAAGCAAATTATCATAGCTAGAAGTCTAATTCAAGAATGTTTTGCAAAGTTACGGTTCCTAGGAACATACAGGAAGAGGGACTATATGTATAAGTCCCTCACGTATAAGAGGGACTATATATGAGTCCCTCACATATAAGCAGTAACTTTGGATTAATATCTTTGATTCAACAAAGCTATGTATTTAACACACGTGAAACATGTTTGAATTCTAGACATTTCCATTTAGTGAGCCGTTGCTGTCTGTCTGACTTTCGATGAATGAAAAGAAAATGCTGCAAACATTAATTTTAAACATTAGGGCAATCAGAGGTTCCATGAAGGAAATGCATAGAAGTAGTGCAGAGGAGTAGGTAATTATATAATGTTATTGATATAATTTTAACTCATTCATATTTCACTCACTCATATTAGTTAACTCATTTTTCTAACCCCAGTAAATAGACCAATCTACACATTTCTTATATTTTACCGAGTTATATATTCCTGCTAAAGATTTTTTCTTCTTTTCTATTTTTTTGCAACAAAGGAAAGAATTTGAGCTTCAATGGTTTGCTTTACTTTACTTATTTCACTGACTTTGAAGTCCTTGCTTGACCTCAACTAAGAAAGCAGTATTCTTCAGAGGAATATATTTGATATTATTAATAAAAGTAGAGGAGAAGAACAGTTTTTATTTCTATTCTACTTCCCTCATGCACACAGTGGTAATATTGGGCATAGTAATATTACCAATCTATGTCATTCCAGTTTTCCCGATAAAAAGCAGTGGGGTTGAACATGCTGTAGGGCTAAATTAAAACGAAAGGTACCCAAATTGGTATAAAACATTCACTAATATAACTCTGTTTTAATAAACTATATTTAAAAAAGCAAGAAATATTCCTCCTTAAAAATAAACTAAACCAAAAAAGGAGAAAAAACATCCAGCTGCAGTCAGAAGGAAACTACTGATTTATTTAGGAACAGTGTTAAGAAACATTCCAAACAGTAGTTCCTGAAATTTTTCACAAAAAAATCCTGTATTAAAGAAAGAACTCTATCTCCAAAAAACCTCAATAATTTTCTTCACTCCTTTTTGCAACAATTTATATTTTTGCACTGTTTATATTTTTAGTAAAATTGGTTTTCTGATATCATGTTTAGAATTGCTACAGCAATAATCTGTTAAGTAAAAACAGGTTTCAAATACAGGGCGGTCCAGGTGAGACCTGTTTTGATAAATATGTTGATAAAAATCATCAAAAGCCACAAACTGAGAAACCATTACATGTTGAACTCTGTGCAATGCATGTATTGCAAATTGTCCCTTTTTTGTGAACTCGTTTCTCCATGGCTTGACTATCTCTAACTCCCAGCATCTGTTAATTCAACAGGTAAGGTTTTGTCGTTCATTCTCTAGCTTTTCTCTTTACTAGCCAGGTACAGACATTATACTTTTACTGATATAAGTGATCGGAAACTGGTCTATACCTGTAACAAAACAGATGTTCAGCACACAAAACTAGTCCATACCTGTAACAGAACAGAAAATTGGCACAGATAGACTGGTTTAAAAATGGCCAAACCTAGTTTAAGATTTGCCCCTCGCAACCAAAGGGCAAATGTGTGCTCTGTTCGCTATCGATTTAAACTATGCTGTTTACAGAAAACTCTGTAACTTGGACTGATTCTGCCTCAGGCTTTTTGAATGTCTGTAACTAGCCCTGGAGTCTAGGTCCACATCCAGATGAGTAGGGACATGCACTTTGCAGCAGCACAAATAGTAGCGGCATAAATTTGTGCTGCTCATTTGTGTCAGTGTATGCCCCCAGAATGTGTGATTTGTTGAGGGACAAATTGTCCTGCTTTGGACAAACTGCCTGTGCCCAGCTCTTCTCAGTTTCCAGCCAGGTTACATGTGCTGCAGTGAGGGCTGGCTGGGACACAGGCTGCCTGATTATGGGGCTAGCTGACAGGCAGCCCCTGCACTAAGGCACCCTGCACCCCAGCCAGCCAGAGAGTGGCTTGCAGAGACAGGGGAGCAGCCAGCCCAAGCAACCTAGCCCAAAGCTGCCTGTTCCCAGTGGGTGTGCCTACATGAGACGCTTCATGTGCAGTAGCCTAATAACATTACACAGTAGTGTGCCAGGCAAAAACTGTGTTAATACATTGATTCTTTTAATACACAGAACCTAACCTTGGCCCTGGGATAATGCTTACTACACTATTGCGCAGTAAGCATTACAAAAAGCCAGATGGGACAACTGACACCCAGGAAAAAGCCAACCTATTAAATGGGTACTTTGCATCAGTCCCATGGGATGCACATGCCCACCACGGGACAGGGCGGTCCAGGTGAAGGAGATCCCCTCTCTGCCCTCCATTAATGCTGACCTCGTGAAAGAACATCTTGAGAAGCTGGATACCTTCAAGTTAGCCAGCCTTGGCAATCTACACCCCAGGGTACTCAAGGAGCTCGCGAGCATCATAGCCCAGCCCCTGGCATGGATCTTTGAAAACTCCTGGCACTTTGGTGTACTGCCTGAAGACTGGAAGAAGGCCAATATGGTGCCTATCTTCAAGAAAGGGAGGAAAGTGGATCTGGCTAACTAGAGGCCCATCAGCCTGACTTCTATCCCAGGAAAGATCTTAGAAAAGTTTATTACAGAGGCCATTCTTAATGGACTGGCCGATGCCAACATCCTAAGGGATCGCCAGCACGGGTTTGTTGTGGGTAGGTCTTGCTTGACCAATCTCATGGTCCTTCTATGACCAGGTGACCTATCACCTGGACAAGGGAGAAGAGATTGATGTCATATATCTTGACTTCAAAAAAGCCTTCGATCTGTTAACTCATGATCACCTCTTGTGCTGGCCAATTGTGGCC
This sequence comes from Crocodylus porosus, assembly GCF_001723895.1. Taxonomy (NCBI): domain Eukaryota; kingdom Metazoa; phylum Chordata; order Crocodylia; family Crocodylidae; genus Crocodylus; species Crocodylus porosus. Next base: position 93,690,776 of record NW_017728918.1, on the reverse strand, counting down.
TTGGGTTCACCACAAACCACTGGCTGGGAAACTGGCTCGATGGTTGAACGCACAGGGTGGTCAGTCGTCATGGTGCCCTGTGACCAGTGGAGTCCCCCAAGGCTCTGTCCTTGGACCCATATTGTTCAACATCTTCATTAATGATGTGGACACTGGAGTCACAAGTGGACTGGCCAAGTTTGCCGATGACACCAAACTTTGGGGCAAAGCATCCACACTAGAAGACAGGCGGGCGATCCAGGCTGACCTAGACAGGTTCATCAAATGGGCGGATGAGAACCTGATGGTGTTGAACAC